>NW_026057588.1:7303587-7543445 GCF_023721935.1 Panthera uncia
ATTATATATATGTATGTATTAAACATTGTATTCCGTGAATGTGCTGGCATGAAGACAGATGTCATCAGGCTGAATTCGTTATTATATATTCTTCTTTATCCTTATTGTTGTGTTAACTTGTTTTCTCCTGCTTTGCAAAGTGGTTACAATGAAAACATTTCCAGAGGCTCCAAGCACTGAGCCCGCGGGTCCAGGGGAGAAGAGGCCCTCGCCCTCCGCTCTGCCCTTCTGAGCAACTCCCTCACCTTGGCCTTCCTGTCGCCCCCGCCAGCCCCTCTCGTCTTCTCTCCGGCACCTCTTCTGTCAGTCTCTGCCTCCCCCTCCTGCCCCTCTCCCTCCTCTCCCCAGCACCTGGCGAGGAGAGTTAAGTCATGAGTGTCAGTTCTCACTGTGACCTTGTTCTGTGTCCCCTTCTCCCTCCCTCCCTCTCACTGCCTCTCCCACGTGGCTTTCTCCGCCCCGGGCCCCCCACGTTGAATCTGTGCCTCTCAGTGTCTTTCTGCCTCTGTCTCTGAATGTCTCTCCCTGTCTCTGAGTCTCTGGCTCCCATCCCATATCTGCCTTGCAGACTGTCGCCCTGTCAGCTCTCTCGGGCTTCTTTAAATCTCCCTCACTGTTGCCACCTCCCTTCCCCTCCCATCTCCCCTCTCTTTCTCCAGCCCCTTCCCCACCTCTCTCTCCCCTTCCCCCAGGTTTGAACCTCTCCCGCTGTCTTCACTCAGTCTTCATTTCTGTCTTGCTGTGTCTTTCCTTTTCACATCTCTGGATTTCCCAATCTGCCTTGAATCTTGTTTCTCCAACCCCCCCCCCCCTCCAGCCCCAGCCTCTTGCCCAAGTTTTGTTTCGCGCCTCTGGCATCCTTGGTAATTCCTTGGCTTCCCTCCACCACCCCCCCCCCATCTTCAGATGGCTTTTTCCTCTACTTCTGTGTCGCCCTCCCCTTCTCCTGTGAGGACAACCAGTCTTTGAATGAATGGAGGGTCCAGCCTAAATCCAGAATGATCTCATTTTACCTTAATTTAATTACATCCACAAATACCCTATTTTCAAATGGGGTCACATTTGCAGGTCGTGGGGATTAGGTCTTGTGCGGGGACACACTTCAACTCGGCGCACCTGCTTCTGTCTCTTCCTCATTGTCTTCTGTTTCCCTTCTCTGTGAGTCTCGCCCTGTGTCTGTGTTTCTCAGAGTCTCCTCTGGTCTTGCCCACTCTTTCTGTTTCCACATTTTACCCTCACCTCCTGTCCCAAATTTTCTCTCCTCCCTCCTCCTGTACCAACACTGATTGGCTGAGAACCCTAGAAATCCGCCCAGATACCCATGATGTCACCAAATAAGGCTGATGATTGGAGGGAAGTTTTTGGGTGGGGGACGGTTGACCTGGAGGGACCTCAATTTCTGTTTGTAACCTCCAGGCCTTTTCTCTCCGACCAGGGCTGTTACTTACAGGCAAAACCGAAAACTCCTGCTGCAGTAGGGCGGTGGCTTGGGAGTTTGTAAGGGGAAAGGAAAAGAAGTTTAATAAAGTCTATGACAAATTCCTTAACGTCTCTGTCAGTTTCTGGAAGACTCACCAACTGGGTGCTCCCCAAGGGTTGGGGCCAGGTCTCACTCATCTGTAGGTACCAATTGCCCTACATCAAAGCAGGAGTGATTTGGACCTTCAAGAGGAATGGACGGCCCATGATGAGGGCTTGAAAAGACAACCATTCCTACTCTGGGTAGGAATGTGTCCTAGTGGGACCCTCAAGGATGGTCTGGCGAAGGAACAGCAGTGGTCAATATAGAGAATACAGGTTCCACTCCCTATCTGAACTGTTAAATTTTCACCCTCTGTGTCCCTGAATAGATTCAGATCAATTTTCATGTAAATCTTTTGCTGTCTGAACTCTTGCTTTTGCTAACCAAAGTAGGAAGCAAAGACATTTGGATAATATAGTGTCCTTATGTTTCTGAACTTACTAGGAAAACTATTGCTATCTCATTCAGGATTTGGATAATGAGGGTGTTTGGTGGGAGGGATAGGGGTTGATCAGAAAGACCAAACGTAGTTGAAGTTTCAGTGCCCAGCACAATGCTTGGCCCAGAGCAGGCTCTCAGTAAATATATGTTGAGTAAATGAGGAGAATAGTGTTGAGGGGGAAGAGGAGGAAGCAAAAACTATATTGATCTGTACACTGAGGGCCTTTACATGCCAGGGAAAAGAGCTTGGTGGCTTTCCTCAGGTTCTGGGATTGGAACCCCAAATATTGTTTGGGTGGAGGAAGATAAAGTTAACACGGCAGGTCACATTCATAGAGGATAGAAAGTACTTAGCTCCATTCCATTGTGGCTGCTGTGAAATAACAGCTCAGTGTTTTCAGATCTTCAGAGGTATTTTTTCTTTTTTTTTTCTTTTTTTTTTTTTTTTTTTAGTATTTATTTTGAGAGAGCAAGTGAGCAAAGGAGGGTCAGAGAGAGAGAGAGAGAGAGGAGAGAGAGAATCCCAGGCAGGCTCCATGCTGTCAGCGCACAGCCCAACATGGGGCTCAATCTCACGAAGCTTCAGCGGATCTCATGACCCGACCGGAAATCAAGAGTTGGAGGCTTAACCGGCTCAACCACCTAGGTGCCCCAGATCTTCCGAGTTTTCCAGAGAACCCAGATATTCAGATTTTTTAAAATGTGAAATCACTCCATAAGCAGTGTGGGCAACTAATTTTTTCAGAAACTGAATCCCAACCCAAGACACGTTTTGTCACCATTATGAGGTGACAGGGAAACATGGGGGGCTGAGTGTTGCTTATATTTTTATGCTAGAGATTGGCGAACGAAGTTTTAAGTGTAGAACTAGCTCGTGGGACGCTAATGAACTACATTTCCCAGAATCCTCTCCGCCCCCACAACTACATCCGTTGCCATAGATACTACCAAACCACTACAGTAAAAGGTAGGAGCGTGTGCTTTTAAAGAGCCGGACTCCAGCAATCCGTTGCCAAGATACCAATTTTGGCACATGCTCAGTAGAGAGCGCTTGGAATGGGGACGTTTGGGAGAGGTGGAGCAGAAGCTCCAACCCAAAGGGTTCTGGAAATGGTAGTTTCCGGCCTCCTCTCCCTCTCCCCGCCCCCCCCCCCCCCCCGGCGCAGGCGCACTTCTCTGAAGGCAACAGATCCTGGTCGCCTTGGTGACGTCGCTCCGGGCACGCATGACGTCACCCTCACCCAGCGCCCTGGCGGAGGAGGTGGCGGGGGGAGCAGGGCTACAGCAGAGAAGTCAAAGATACTCGACCTCGCGTTCATTTCGTAAGCTGGTGTCCTGACCCAAGCGCAGTCCGGCGAAGGCTCTAGCCTGGGAGTCTTAAGTTGGCAGTGTTGTTCACTCTACAAATCCAGGTACTCCCTTACCTTCCTCGGAACAGTGCACAATAAACGGATAATTAAATTGTGCAGAAATTATAGTGTGATGAATGTTCCAGGAGAGCACAGTCTGGGGCGGGAGAGACAGTTATCAAATGATAACAACGCAAATTATTATAATATCAGCGCTAGGTTTACTGGGACGGTCCTGTGGAATCCCTGGAGCGAGCAGAGTTGCGAGCTCCCGCCGGGCTGGGAGGGGAGAGGGGAAACGTTCCCGTAGGAATGGCTGTAACAGCTTGTTGCAGGTACCGTCGTTTTCCAAGAGAGAGAGAAAGAACGTTCCTGACAGAGGGAACAGCGCACACCAAGGTCAAGAGGTCGGAACTATTAATAACTTTTAAAAATAATATTTAATGTTGATAATATTGATGGCAAATATGAAGGTGGTGGTGTCTGTAACATACTGGTTTTTAAGTGTTTGTTTGTTTATGTTTATTTTTGAGAGCGAGAGTGAGAGCAGGGGAGGGGCAGAGAGAGAGGGAGACCGAGGATCCAAAGCAGGCTGGGCAGAGTCAGCACAGAGCCTGATGCAGGGCTCAAACTCAAGAAACGCGAGGTCATGACCTGAGCCAGATGCTTAACCAAGGAGCCCCCCGGGCGCCCCTATTTATTTTTGAGAGAGAGACAGAGCAAACGGGAGGGGGAAGGACAGAGGGGGGTGGGGGCGCAGAGAGAAAGAATCCCAAGCAGGCTCCGTGTTGTCAGTGCAGAGCCTGATGCAGGGGTCCAACCCACGAACTGTGAAATCATGCCCTTAGCTGAAATAAAGAGTCCAACATTTAACAGAATGAACCACCCAGGCGTCCCTGTAACATTCTGTTTCAATGGCTTTACTTATATCAACGGATTCAAATCTCATTTATTTTTTTTTTAATTTTTTTTTTCAACGTTTATTTATTTTTGGGACAGAGAGAGACAGAGCATGAACGGGGGAGGGACAGAGAGAGAGGGAGACACAGAATCGGAAACAGGCTCCAGGCTCTGAGCCATCAGCCCAGAGCCTGACACGGGGCTCGAACTCACGGACCGTGAGATCGTGACCTGGCTGAAGTCGGAGGCTTAACCGACTGCGCCACCCAGGCGCCCCCAAATCTCATTTATTTATTAAGGTAATTATTATCTCCCCATATACAATAGGGGAACGGAGGTATAGAGAGGTTGATGACTTTCAGTGTTACACAACGAATACGTGGGGTTAACCATTATGCTGTGTGTCCCTTGCCCCGGGGTCCTAGAGTAATTGATCCCTTACTACCTGCGAAGCACTGTGCTGATTGACTTCTATACAACATCAAATCCTATTGGACCAAGGCCCTACCCTTTTGATCTCATTTGATCTTAATTACTTCCCCAAATGCCCTACCTCTAAATAAAATCAATTGAGGGTTAGGGTTCAATATACGAATTTGGGGGGACACAAGCATTCAATTATAGCACACTCCCACATCCCACCCTTGCATGCCAGCCACAAAGAGCTATTTATATCTCCTTCTCCCCTCTAAGCTTCTGTTCGCTGTGTTCCCTTTGCTTGGAACAACCCACCTCATTCTCTGCCTTCATTGGTCACATTTATGTCTCTTCGCCCATTAGTTCTTGTCTTCCAAGTTACAGCCAAGTTGAGACCTCCTCCAAAAGTCCTCCATGATTGTCCAGGCTGGGTTGAAGGCCCTCCTCTGTGTTCATACATTGCCCTGGGCTATCTCCCATCAAGCACACATATTTTTACACTAGGTCCTAACTACCTGTAACCATGTCTTTATCCTGTATCCTAATCCTAGCAATAGTGATTGGTCCAAGGGGTGGGCCCAAGATCCAAGAAGGACCAATCAGGACCCTTCCCTGGGATTGCTATATGAACTCCATTGCAACCGTGCTACTTGCATCAGCCAATGAAATGCAGATGAAAGTGACATATGTCACTGAGCTCATTTAACTTGCATGACCACCCAATGAAGGAGGCATTGCTCCCCCACTTTAGAGACAAGGATACCTACAGGGAGGGTTCGGGTAACCCATACAAGGCCCAGAGCTAGTTAAGGACAGAAGTAGGGCTAATGGCCACGTAAAAAGAGGACGAGACACCAGAGCTCTCTCTCCACATGCTCCTGTACCAAGGAAAAACCATAAATTTCTGTTAAGCCGTTCAGTCTATGGTATGTTGTCATGGCTGTCTGAGCTGACTAAGATAGAATGTCATGAAGCAAAGCAAGGCAGACTCCAGGCTCACGGAACTTCAGATGCAGAGGGCGGAGGAAGGGCTGGATCTGCTCTGGGTGCAGAAAGACCATTCTGGGGGCTGTGTGTGAAAGAGCCTGGAGGGGAGACACTGGGGGGCCAGGAGGATTGGGATGAGACCGCAGTGAAGTTTTAGGATGTGAGGACAAGGCTTGAGCCAGGACCAAGTTCATGGGCAGGGAGAGGGCAGCAGAGCTGAGGAGTCTGGCAGTAAGAAGAGGGGCTTCACTGGACCGTCTGTCACTCGTTGGGTCTTTGAGTGTTGGGCCTGCAAAGGTCTCTCTGGGGCTGTTTGACACATCTTCACGGGGTGGTTGTATGAGTTAAATAAGCTAATAAAACTCACTGCCTGTTGTCAGTAAGTGACAGCTAGTCTCCTTCCGTTTTGCCCATGGTTCATCTAACTTTTACTCGTGTGTACACATATATTTTACATCTTTACAAACATGAAGGATATATAACTTTGAGATTTTTCTTCTTTTAACCTTCATTCGCAAGTGTCACCCCCTGTTACCGTGCAGTCATCATAATTATTTCAGGCTTGATAACATTTCATAGGCAGGCTATACTGCCTATTTAATCACTCCCCTGAGTCTATATAACTGAAAATAACTTTTTATTAGTTGGTTCTGATTGGAGATGGCCCCCTCCAAGTGACAATTCAGGGACCTAGGCTCCTCCCATCTTCAACATAAGACTTCAGCAGAAGAAGAAAGACTGGGGAACGTAACAAGTGGGAGGTCTGGGCGTGGCATACGTGTCTCCTCTCTCATTTCATTAGCCAGAACTTAGTCACGTGACCACCCCCGACTGCAAAGGCATATGGGAAATGTAGTCTAGCTGTGTGCACAGAAAGGGAAACGGCTTTGAGGAAGAGTTATTTGCCACACATTATCTTAATGAGGGATTATAGCGAAGAAAACCTAGGTGCAGAGAGTGGAAGAGAACTTCCCCAGATCACAAAGCAATTCAAATCTATCAGGCAAATTTTATTGGCACTAAAATCCAAATACCACTCCCCCTTTTTTTCCATTAGATTTTTCATCATTCTTGTTTGAAAAGAGAAAACCTATTGTGTGTTTTTTTTTTTTTAATGTTTATTTATTTTTGAGGGAGAGAGACAGACAGAGAGTGGAGGGGTGGGGGCAGAGAGAGAAGGAGACACAGAATCCAAAGGAGGCTCCAGGCTCTGAACTGTCAACACAGAGCCTGATGCGGGGCTTGATCTCACAGACTGCGAGATCATGACCTGAGCCAAAGTCAGGCGCTCAACCGACTGAGCCACCCAGGCGCCCCAACCTATTGGTTTTTATTGATTAATTTTGTACCCGGTAATTTTACTTAATTGTTTTATGGTTTATCATAATATTTCAATAGATTCTCTGATTTCCAAAATAGCAATCATATCATATTCAAAGAAGGATGAAATCCCAGACTTCTCCGTTCCAATTATATACCCTTTCTTTCTCTTGTCTAACTGCACCGATAGTTTTTCCAAAAGTGGTAATGCTAGATGGTTTGTTCTATTTGGACGGACAGTTTGTTCTGACTTTCATGGGGAAGCTTTTGGTGTTTTAGCATTACGCCTGGTTTTGGGTTTTGATTATATGTATATAATTAAAAACAAGGGAGAGACAAGTAACTCCTTAAGATTTTTGTCATTACTGTTCAAGATGGGCCCATTCTTAAATATACTAAGTTTATGTAGAAATGGATGACTACTGAACATGCTCAAAACCCCTTTCATATCCATGATTATATATTACTTTGTATATCAATTAGCAAATTATATAATAGCCCAATATCGAACCATCCTTGCATTCCTGGACACACATCTTCCAGCTCCCACCGTAGGGGTCTATTTCCTATAGAGGTGTTAGGTGACAGGTGACACTGAGGCAAACAGGGAGCGGATGCCCAGGGATATTGCATAATTCAGTGACAGACTCAATTCATTCACCATCAGTTTAGATGGGGTGAACTTCCACGGGTCCTGTGGACTTCAGCTACAGGGGAAACTTGGGTTAAATGGGTTAAATGGACTTTGACGTCACCTCCTGTGGAGGGCAGTTAAAAGACTCTAGCTAAAATGGGAATATTACTGACGGTGTCAGTACAGCCAGATATTTCTCAGTACCGGGTTCCCCCCGGCCCCGCATCGTACTCCCAGACTCCATTTCCCAGCATTCCCCCGCCCGTAGAGACCTTAGGTCTGGAGGAGGGTGAACCCGCAGAGGTTCCTGGGAAATGTAGTCCAACTGCGAAGCCGCGTTTAAAGAACCAAGGTTTAAGTAGTTCCGAGACCGCAACCGCGCAGGCGCATTCCGCGACCCGCCAGAGGGAGGGTAAAGGCCTGGCGGTCCAGCGCCACCCACGGGGGCGCACAGGTGAGTCCCGACCTGGTGGCCCGGAGTCTGAGCTGGTGGGTGCGGGCCGTGCCAGGCAGGCTGGCGGGCACTCAGAGGCGGGTCCGAGTCGTGCCTGGGTGGGCGCTGTGGGCGGCGTCCCGCCCCCTCCTATCACTCTGGAGGGGGCCCCCGGGCGCCTCTGCCCCCGCGCCGCTTGGAGGATCTCAGCGCGCAGGAATTGGGCGCCTGCTGTTTGCCTGAAGTCAGGCGAGCGCGGTCTCCCCGAAGGGATCCTGTACGTTTCCTCACTTCGCAGGTCAAGAAACAGACTCCGCGGCTTCTCCCAGGTCCCAGGGGTCGGCCTGGGATCACACCCTGGGATGTCTGACCCGAAAGCCTCCGCGTACTCCGCACAGTCACGCCCTCCGCCTCTGTCCTCCTTATCCTGAGCGTGTTATCTGGGTCTCTCATCACTTTCTGATCTCCCTGCCCCCCACCCCAACCCCCATTCAGCCCCCGTCTCTTTGTGCAGCCCCCTTCCTCAGGAGTCTGTGTTTTGGTTTTGTTTGTTTGTTTGTTTGTTTGTTTCTAGAAACAAGGCCATTTTCTTCCAAAACCTCAGCACCGTGATCTCATCAGGACAGTAACATCGGTACAAACTATTAGCTAATCCACAGACCTTCCGATGCTGCTAATTGTCCCAATAATGTCCTCGATGGCAAAAGAAAATCCCATATCACACACCGCGTTAGGTATTAGGTCTCTGGAACAGTTAGTTTTTCAGTCTGTCTTTGGTCTTGATGATCTGGGCAATGCTGAAGATTATGGACCGGGTTCTTCTGGGATGTCTTTTAGTTTGGCTTTGCTCAGTGTTTCCCTGTGATTAGATTTCGGTTTGGCAGGAATACCTTAGGCGGGATGCTGTGTTCTCATCAGATCAGGAGCCCTGTGATGTCTGTTCCTCCATCACTGGTCATGACCGCCTTGATCACCTGGCTGCATTGGTGTCTGCCAGGGGGCCCCACTCGAAAGTTGCCTTCTCTTTGTTATTATTTTCTTTAGTTTGTTTGTTTATTTTTGAGAGAGAGGGAGAGAGAGAATCCCAAGCAGGCTCCATGCTGTCCACACGGAGCCAGACGAGGGGCTCGATCCCACAAACTGTGAGATCATGACTTGAGGTGAAATCAAGAATTGGGGGCTTAACTGGTTGGGCCACCCAGGAGCCCTTTCTTTTTTTGTAATTATTAAGTGACTCGTGAGGAGATACAGGAGAGCCTGTAAGACTCTGTTCCGCATCAGGATTTCACCTACTGGTTTCAGCCTGAACTGCGTTGGCCCCTGTGTCACTGGGTGTAGTGAGGCGTTTGCCTGGAAACACACAGGAGATTGAGTCTTTTTGTTTCTGGACTGTATCAGTTGCCCGTTGCTGCCGTAACAAGTTACCACAAATTTGGTGGCTTCCAACAACACAGATCTGTTCTCTTACAGTTCAGGGGGTCAGAGCGGTGCTCCCTCTGAAGGCTCTAGCGGACAATCCGTTTCCTTGCCTTTTCCAGCTTCTAGAGGCTTCCGCGTTCGTTAGGTGAGGCCTCTTCCTCTGGCTTCAAAGCTGGAGGCAGAGCGTCTTCTCTCTCTGACTCTGCTTCTCTTGACTTGCCTCACGTGGCCTTCTCCTCTGAGTCAAATATCCCTCCGTCTCCCTCTTATCAGGACACTTAGGATTGCACCTAGGACCCAACCCGGATGATCCAGGATAATCTGCCTATCTAAAGGTGCTTAACTTAATCACATCACAGGTCCACCCTACAAGATATCTTTTTAGGGCCATTATTCAGCCCACCACCTGGTCCGTGTCCAGGCCTGCCTCCCCCACCGGGCGGGGAGCCCCTTTAGGGCAGAGCCGCACGTCACCCATCGTTCTGTTCTCCGATGAGTATGTCACCCTCACATGAGTCTCAGAGCGTATTTGATGAATGAGCGGGGGTGACCATAGTCTGAACACCAACTTGTCTTTGGCAGAGATATTTTTGGGGGGAGGGATTTTTAAGCTTTATAATCTTTAAAAAAAATTTTTTTTTTAATTTACATCGAAATCAGTTAGCATCTAGTGCAACAATGATTTCAGGAGTAGATTCCGTAGTGCCCCTTCCCCATTTAGCCCATCCCCCCTCCCACAACCCCTCCAGCAACCTTCAGTTTGTTCTCCAGATTTATGAGTCTCTTCTGTTTTGTCCCCCTCCCTGTTTTTATATTATTTTTGTTTCCCTTCCCTGTGTTCATCTGTTTTGTCTCTTAAAGTCCTCATATGAGTGAAGTCATATGATTTTTCTCTTTCTCTGACTAATTTCACTTAGCATAATACCCTCCAGTTGCAAATGGCAAGATTTCATTCTTTTTGATTGCTGAGTAATACTCCATTGTATATATATACCACATCTTCTTTATCCATTCATCCATCGATGGACGTTTGGGCTCTTTCCATACTTTGGCTGTTGTTGATAGAGCTGCTATAAACATGGGGTGCACGTGTCCCTTCAAAACAGCACACCTGTATCCCTTGGATAAATGCCTAGTAGTGCAATTGCTGGGTCGTAGGGTAGTTCTATTTTTAGTTTTTTGAGGAAACTCCATACTGTTTTCCAGAGTGGCTGTACCAGTTTGAAGCTTTATAATCTTAATTTCATTTTAATTTTTGAGAGAGAGAGAGCACGCGCGCACAAGTGGGGGAGGGGCAGAGAGAGAGGGAAAGGGAATCCAAAGCAAGTCCCCCCTCAATATCAGCGTGGAGCCCAACATGGGGCCTGAACCCGCAAAGCCATGAGATCATGACTGGAGCCAGAACCAAGAGTCGGACACTTAACCGACTGAGCCACCCAGGTGCCCTGGGGATTTTTAAACTTTATTTCAGCAGTTTTGAGAGAGAGAGAGAGAGAGAGAGAGAGAGAGACCATGAGTGGGATGAGTGGAGGGGAGAGGGGCAGACAGAGAGAGAGAGAGAGAGAGAGAGAGATCCCAAGCAGGCTCCACGTTCAGTACAGAGCCAGATGTGGGGCTTGATCTCACAAACCGAGAGATCATGACCTGAGCCGAAACCAAGAGTTGGATGCTTAACCGACTGAGCCACTCAGGCGCCCCTCTTTAAACAACATCTTCAGCAGGAGATCAGGATCCTTATGCAGGATTGATAAGACAGATAGTAGCAGCTTTCCAAAAAATGGCAGATCTGTATACAATGGAATACCACTCAGCCATAAAAAGGAATGAGCCCTATCACGTGGTACAACATGGATGAACCCTGAACACAGGCTAAATGAAAGATGCCAGGGGCGCCTGGGCGGCTCAGTCGGTTGAGCGTCCGACTTCGGCTCAGGTCATGATCTCGAGGTTCGTGGGTTCAAGCCCCGCGTCGGGCTCTGTGCTGACAGCTCGGAGTCTGGAGCCTCCTTGGGATTCTGTGTCTCCCTCTCTGCCCCTCCCCCGCTCGTGCCCTCTCTTGCTCTCTCTTTCAAAAATAAACATGAAAAAAAATGTTTTTAAGTAAAAAACGAAAGAAGCCAGACACAAAGGGCCACATATTACACGATTCCATGTCTATGAAATGTCCAGAATGGGCAGATGCATTATGACAGAAAGATGAGTGGTTGTCTGGGGCTGGCCTTGGAGTGGCAGCACAGAACAGGGAGATTTGGGAGTCACTGATTAACGGTGCACGGTTTCCTCTTAGGGTGATGATGAAAATGTTCTGGAACCAGATAGTAGTGATGTTGCCCAACATGGAGAACGTACTAAATGCCACCGAATTGTAGAATTTAGAGTAGTTAAAATGGTACAGGGTGTGTTACGTGTATTTTAGCATAAGAGAAAGGAGTCGGCATCAAAAGGGGGCTTGGCCTCTGCAGCCAGACTTCTGGGTCTGAATCCTGCTCTGACACTCGACACCTCTATGATCTTGAGCAAGGGCCTTGACCTCTTGTGCCTCCATTTCCTCATCTGGGGATAAGTCGAGCCACTTCTTCTTCTTTTTTTTTTTTTTTTTAATTTTAAAAAATATTTTATTTATTTATTTATTTGTTTTTTAACGTTTTTTATTTATTTTTGAGACAGAGAGAGACAGAGCATGAACGGGGGAGGAGCAGAGAGAGAGAGGGAGACACAGAATCGGAAGCAGGCTCCAGGCTCTGAGCCATCAGCCCAGAGCCCGACGCGGGGGTCGAACTCACGGACCGCGAGATCGTGACCTGAGCCGAAGTCGGCCGCTTAACCGACGGAGCCACCCAGGCGCCCCTATATTTTATTTATTTTTGAGAGAGAGAGAGACAGAGTATGAGCTGGGGAGGGGCAGAGAGGGACGGGGAGACAGAATCCGAAGCAGGCTCCGGGCTCTGAGCTGTCAGCACAGAACCTGACGAGGGGCTCGAACTCACGAATGGTGAGTTCGTGACCTGAGCCAAAGTCGGACGCTCAACCGACTGAGCCACCCGGGCACCCCTCTAGCTACTTCTTTGAGAAGTAGTGCAGTGAGCTGAACCCCCTGTTTGCTAGTGGTTGCTGGTGGGGAATGGGGGCCTCAGGCAGCCTGTCCTGACCTTTGCTCCAGCTCTTAGGAGACCAGGGCCCCCACTGTCATGAGGCATCTTTGGGACAGTGTCTGTCTGTCTGAGCCACAGCTGACCCCCTCTCTGCTCCAGTCTCCTCCTCCAGCCCTGCGGACTTAGACCTGGTCCTTTCTCCTGGAGGCACACGCCCAGGACCCAGCAGTGGCCACCGGGACCCTGATGGCTGAGGACCAGGTGAGTCTGGGTTTCCTCTTCCCCAAGATGATTTTATGGCCCCCTCAGAGAGCCATACTTATCTCTGCCTGTGGCCCGAAGATCTTCCGCCCCTCCTAATCGTGGGGAAGGGGCGAGTGTGGGAGGGACTCTGGGGCTGGGAGGTGCGGGGAGGAGAGGGCACGGGGGCAGGATGCCCTGAGCTGGGACACAGTCTAAAAATCAGTCATCTAAAGCCCGGGAGCCTTTGGGTGGCCAGATGAAGAGGGCAGTGGATGGTTTTGCTTCACCCCCAAGCCTTATCCTTGGAGTTGGGGATGGGAATTGGGATCCCGGCTTGAGTCTGGGATGGAGTGCCACTCAGGAATCGCTCTTGTACACAATGGCTTGAGAATTAAAAAAAAAAAAAAAAAAAAAAAAACACGTTTCTTAGCGTTGTCACATACAGGTATGCAGGTTACACACTGCACAAGGGTGCCTCATCTCAGTGGCGAGATTCACATCTTACACCTCACACACTGGTATATTGTGGCAATTTTTTTCCAGTTTATTTATTTGTTTATTATTATTAGTGTTTATCATTATTATTATGTTTTGTTTTTTTGAGAGAGAGAGAGAGAGAGAGAGAGAAAGCGAGTGGGGAGGGGCAGAGAGAGAGGGAGAGAGACTCCCAAGCAGGCCCTGGGCTGTCAGCACAGAGTTCCATGCAGGGCTCGCACTCACAAACCGGGAGATCATGACCTGAGATGAAATCAAGAGTTGGACGCTTAACCCACTGAGCCACCCAGATGCCCCTTATGGCAATTTTCATGCAGATGGCAGTCAACTGTCATATATTAAAATAATTGGCATATCGTAACAACTTTCCAACAGATGGCAGTAAAGAGTCACGCAGAAAAGGAGCTTTTGTCTGTCTTCTTCCAAGGTGCCTTTGGGCTAGCAGCTGCCTTAGACTTTCTGCATTTCTGTAGGCCATTTTTTTTTTTAATTGAAAAAAAAATTTTTTAATGTTTATTTTTGAGAGAGTAACAGAGCATGAGTGGAGGAGGGACAGAGAGAGAGGGAGACACAGAATTCGAAGCAGGCTCCAGGCTCTGAGCTGTCAGCACAGAGCCCGACGCGGGGCTCGCACTCACGAGCTGTGAGTCATGTCCTGAGCCGAAGTCGGACGCTTAACCGACTGAGCCACCCAGGTGACCCTCTGAAGGCCATCTTTACTCAGTCGTCTCAAATCAGTTGAGTCAGTACGTTCCAGCCTAGAATGTTCCAACTGTTTCAACCACCAGCAGTGGTAGGCCCTAGGCCCATGACCTCTCCAGCCCCAGAGTTCTAGAAGGATGGGTCTCTCCACCCTGTAAAATTGGCCTTTGCAGGAATCAGTGACCTTCAAGGATGTGGCTGTGGACTTCACCCTGGAGGAGTGGGGCTGGCTGGGTCCTGGCCAGAGGGAGCTGTATCGGGACGTGATGTTGGAGAACTACCAGAACCTTCTCTCACTGGGTGAGGCCCTGCCCCCATCTGCCTTCATCTCCTTTGTGCCCACCCACTGGGGGCATTTGCTGAGGTCATGTGGTTCCCTCTCTGTTCCTCTAATTGGTGCCTCCTGGCTGGGCTCTGGCTGTCCCTCTCTCTCTCCACTGGCTTCTCCTAGAGTCCCAGTGTCCCCAAGGGCCCCGAGTCTTCTACCTGTCCTGCACAATCTTCAGCCTGTGCCCCCACCTTCTTCTCACGCTTTCCTGGAATGCCTGTTCCAGAATCTCGGACTCCAAGTGCTCCTTGGATGTTCATCGGGCTGCATCTTAGAATCTTTCCAAAGCACATAAATGCTGTCCCCCAAATGTGTCTTCCTGGCCCTACACTGTCGGTCCACCCGCCTCCTGCGCCCCTCCAAGTCCCTCTCACATTTGTTACCCTGAGCTCAGCGTCTGCACACAGACCTGCTCCAATCCTCCGGGCCCCCCCATCCCCCAGCCCAGACCGTCCTCACTCCGCCCAGCCCCTTCCCAGCAGCCCACCACGTCCTCTCTGCCCCCCAACAATCTGCTCATCGCCCCCCCTCCATCCCTGCAGTCCAGCCCTGACCTGGCCTTATCCTCCTCCCCTGGCCCTTCTCTGGCCTCCTCAATGGTCTGTCTTTCTGTCCGCCTCCATCTCCCCTCAGTTTCTTTTTCTGGTCCTTCTGTCTTGCCTTTTCCCTGGAAGCAGTGGTGGTTTGAAGGCCGCTTCCTCAGCCGTCCTCACTTACACACGTTCCCTGGACAAACTCACCAAGAACTCGCTTAAGCACCTGTGTCGGGGCCCCAGGAGAGCCCCCAAGTTCGGGTGGTTCTCTCGGAGGACCCACAGGCCTCACACGTAGCTGTGCTCACAGCCAAGATTCCTTGCAGCAAGAGGACACAGAGCACGGGTGGCAAAGGGATAAGGCACGCGGGGCGAAGTCTAGCAGCAACCAGGGCAGAGTCCCCTCCCCGTTGAGTCACACAGGACCTACAACAAGATGTGTCAACACGTGTGAGGTGTCGTCCACCGGGGACACTCATTAGAGACCCGGTCAGCGCCCAGGGTTTCGCCGAGGTCTGGTCATGTCAGCAGCCTCCGCCTGGCACGGACCAAGCTCCCGACTCCCCGAAGGAAAGCAGGTGTCGGGCAGAAGCCACAGTGTTTGCACAAACGGCTGAGGCGCCGGGAGCCTCTCCTGTCGATCAGGAACTACTGGGAGCCCTCTTGAAATCCAGCTTCCCAAACGCCAGCCAAGGGTAGCCTTGTGAGCAGGGCTTTCCAGAAAGAGCAGGCAGCCTGCCGTGTGAGCCTTTTCTGCACAACTCGTGTGTACAGAACGAGGTCCCATTGGTCTGTCCCCTGAGCTCCAACTGGATGCAGCTAGTGGCCTCCCCTGAGCTCACGACGTCCCCACAGACCCCCTCCTCGTCTGCCCACCCTCCCCTCTCAGGGACAGTCGCCCACCAGTCCTGGGCCCTGCCTTCAGCGGCTTCAGACCCTCGTGTGGCCTGGCCCCTGCCGGCCTCCTCGATCTCATCTCCATCCGTTCTCTCCCTTCCTCACTTCTCCAGTGGGAGGAAGGTTCGCCTTCTCAGGCGGGAGCTTGTCCACTCCTGGGAACGGTCAGTAGGGAGATGCGTTCGTTTCCCACAGCTGTGTAACGGATCACCGCAAACCTGGTGGCTTAATACGGAAGAAATTCGTTCCCTTACGGTTCAGAAGCCAGACGTGCAAAATCCAGGCGGAGGCAGGGTCCTGCTCCTTCTGAAGGCTCCAGGGCGGAGTCCTTCCTGGATGCAGCTTCCGGAGGTCCCGGGTGACCCTTGCTGTTCCTCGCCTTGTATCCCCATCACCCCGATCTCGGCCTCTGTCTTCACATGACCTTTCCCCTGCCCAAGGGTGTCTGTGCATCATCCCCTAAGGCCCGACCTACTCCCGCAGGACCTCGTCTGAACGAATTACATCCTCAAAGCCCCGATTTGCCAAGTGAGGTCACATTCTGAGGTTTCTGTGGACAAAGTTTGGGGGGCACACTGTTCAGCCCCCTATAGGAAGAGAGAAATCAGTGAGCTTAAACATCGCGGCATAGAAAAAGTAAAAAGAAACCGATGAGATTAATTTCAGTGATATGGTTCATTGCACCCAATCTGTCCAAAATATGAACATTTTGGTATGTGTGGCAATCATAACCAACACACAAATTACTAATGAGATGTTTTACATCTTTCTCCATAATAAGTCTTCAAAATGCGGTGCGTATTTCACATCGAACTTGAACAACACAGAGCCACAGCCTTAAATAGTGACGTCAGGGCTCAGGCTCTTTCTGGAATGTAGTAGGCGCTCAACAAATGAGTCTTGCTTTGACCAGTAGAGCCTCTAATCAGTAGGCACCCAATGCATGCATCTCCCCGGCACACCCAGGGCCTGGGACCCAGCCCTGAGGCCTCCCTATGACTGGCCAAATCTTGTGTCTTTTCTAGGGGCAGGGCCTCCAGGGTTCAAACCCGACGTGATCTCCCGTCTGGAGCGAGGGGAGGAGCCCAGGATGGAGAAGAGAGAAGGCTGGCAAATGACCTGTCCAGGTGGGTGAGGACGTCCAGCAGGTGTAGGCCGTCTTCCTCCCCTGTCTGTCGTGATCAGTGACAGGAGTGAGGCAGCACACGCCATGATCGTGGGCGCTGGGTTTGAATCCCAGCCACACCACTTCCTGGCTCTGTGACTTTCTGGCAAGTCATTTAGCCCCTCTGTGCCTCAGTTTCCTCGCCTGCACAGTGGGGTGAATAATAGTACCCAGGGTTGGAAAGGATAAACGGATTAACACGTAAAGTGTAGCCCAGTGCCTGGCACACGGTAACCCCTGGTCAGAACAGGCTACGATGATTATCGGTGATTGTTTATTGGGGAGCATCTGTATAAAGACCCAGAGGTGGGACCCGGCCTGACACGCTGGGGAACAGGAAGCCGGGTTTTTGCCGCCACTGGCCCACGCACTCCATGAGGGGAGGGGGTCGAAGGGGGTTTTGTTTCTGTCGCTGTCTACCGTGTTGTGGGTGGGGTTGCCCCCCTACCCCTCACCACAGCCTCCCCCCGGCCTCCCCCCTCAGGCTTATGCCCTCCAGTGCATCTCACACAGCTCCAGAGGGGTCTGCCTGCACCCAGGGCTGATCCCACGCCCCTGCGCACAGCCACCCCGTAGCTCCCTAGGACCCCCGAGGGCAAGTCGTGGCCCCTCACGCCCAGAACCGGAGGCCCCGTGTGGCCCGGCCTGTGGTATCTCTGGCCTCACGTCTCATCCCGGTCCACCATGGCTGTACCCCGCGTCCTGACCCCGCTGAAGCACTTGTTTGTCCCTGTCTGAACGTTGTTGTTTTTTTTTTTAATCAATATATATTTTTTAAGTTTTATTTTGACAGAGAGAGAGAGCACACGCGCATGTGTGAGTGTGAGTGGGGGAGGGGCAGAGAGATTGAGAGAGAGAGAGAGAGAGAGAGAGAGAGAGAGAGAATCCCAAGCAGGCTTTGCACCTGCAGTGCAGAGTCCAATGCGGGGCTCAAACTCATGAACCGCGAGATCATGACCTGAGCTGAAACCAAGAGTCGGATGCTTAGCTCACTGAGCCACCCAGGCACTCCTGGGTGGGCATTCAGGTATTCGGATTGGCGAGCCTGGGTCTCATGCCTACTCTAAATGGGGTGGGGGAGACTGTGACTAACAGCCCCACCAAGACTACATGGAAAGGGGAACAGTGGTTCTTTTTTTTTTACAAGAGTAGTTTATTTTTCTTTTTTCATTTTATTTTATTTTATTTTATTTTATTTTATTTTATTTTATTTTATGTATTTTTTAATTTTATTTATTTATTTTATCTAAGTAACAGTGGTTCTTCAAGGGCAGGAATGCTATGGAGACGAGGAGGGTATGTCCAAAATGTCCAAGTGCAAGCCCCTCCCCCTCTCTGAGGGCAAGGGTCAGATGTCTCCTTCAGCACAGAGGCGTGTCCCCCCAGCACTGTGGTTAGCAAGTAAGTAACAACTGTACAATTAATAGGTAGCTCATGGGGGCACCTGGGTCAGTTGGTTAAAGCATCTGACTCGATCTCAGCTCAGGTCGTGATCTTGAAGTCCGTGGGATTGAGCCCCACACCAAGCTCTGTGCCGGCAGCGCGGAGCCTGCTTGGGATTCTATCTCTGCCCCTCCCCCACTCACGCACACATACTCTCTCCTTTCCTCTCAAAATAAATAAACTTGAAAAAATTAAAAAAACTGCATGAAAGAGGTATCCCATGAACAAATCTGCTGGCATCAAAAAATCAATCCCCTTCAGCAGATTCCATATGGCTTTACTTCCTGCTTATCGTCTCTCCTCTACACTCCCCTTTCTCCAAGTTGCGAGGTTGGGCTATAAAAGCCTCACATACATTGAATATTTATTGGTATCTTTTGATCAAATTAAAGTCATTTGTGTTCATCTCAGCAACTTTGAAAATCTAAGGAAGGAATAAAGCAGGAAATGGAAATCTCCCCATAATCATGCTTGCTTCTCAAAAAATTACTTTTTTCATATTTTATTTTATATTATATTATTTTATTTTGAGAGAGAGAGTGCAAGTAGGGGAGGGGAGCAGAGGGGGGGGAGAGAGAGAGATCTTAAGCAGGCTCCACGTTCATCGTGAAGGGCTCGATCCCATGACCCTCGGATCGTGATGTGAGCTGAAATCAAGAGTCGGATGCTTAACCGACTGAACCGTCCAGGTGCCCCTGCTTTTAACATGTTACCCCAAAAGCTTGACCGTATTTTTTAATTACAAAAGTATATAATAAAAACATGAATAAACCAGACACAAAAGGATACACATCATATGATTCCACCTACATGAGGTGCCTAGAGCGGGCAGATTCGTAGAGCCAGAGTGGAATGGTGTTTGCCAGGGGCTGGGGAAGGGGGAACAGGAGTTAGTGTTTAATGGGTATAGTGTTTCAGTTTGGGAAGATGAGAAAGTTCTGGAGATGGATGGCGAGGCTGGTTGCGCCACAGCGTGAATGTATATATATATATGCAACTGAACGGTACATCTAGAAACGACCGAGATGTCGTGTTCTATGTTGTATGTGTTTTGTCACAATCGAAAAGCAAATATGATAAATGGAAAACCCTCCAGTCCGCCACGCACATGCATACGCACGTTTACACGTAGATACACCTATACAACTCAGTCCTTTTTATATCTCGAGGCCACGACAAGAATCTGTGTCATGTCTTTTGAAACAGCAACATAAACCGTGAAACTTGTCTTTCATTTTTGTCAATTGTTTTCTGTTTATTTGTTATTGAGAGAGAGAGAGAGAGAGACAGGGTGCCAGCAGGGGAGGGATAGAGAGAGAGGGAGACACAGAATCCGAAACAGGCTCCGGGCTCCAAGCTGTCAGCACGGAGTCCGACGCGGGGCTCGAACTCACGGACCGTGAGATCATGACCTGAGGCAAAGTCAGATGTTTCACCACCCGAGCCACCCAGGCGTCCCTGAAACTCGTCTTCTAAAGTCTCCAGCGCCGGTGCCGTGTAATCAGCTTCCTGTGTCCCGACGTGGGCAATATTCACATTTTCTGTTTCTTTCAGACTTGGAGACGAGGTGTGCACCGACTCAGGAGACGCTTGTAAAAAAGAGCATTTCTGCACAGGCCGCTTCCCCAGTGGGAAAGACGGGGGGCGGTTTAAGGGCCGCGCTGGGAGATGCCGGACTGGGGGGGTCCCGGGCGTGTGGCCTCCGGTCGGAGGACCGGGGGAGGCAGGAGAGGCATTTGAGGTGTTTGTCGGCTACTCCCAAGGAAGCCGTCTGTGGGGAGAGAGGCCTCGGCGGTCACGAGCTGGGGCGAAGCCTCAGGCGGGCCTCCGCCCGCGTCCGGAAGCAAAGAGGCCCGGCCGGGGAGAGGGCCCGGCAGAGGGACGGGCCGCGAAAGGGCCCAAGACGCCACAGGACGTTGCTAGAGAGGAAGCCATTCGGCTGCGCGGAATGCGGGAAGGCCTTCGCTTACCACTCAGACTACATCCTGCACCAGAGAATTCACACCGGAGAGAAGCCCTACAAGTGTGGTGACTGCGGGAAGGCCTTCGGCAACAGCTCCTATTTCATCCAGCACCACGTCGTTCACACGGGAGAGAAGCCGTACGCGTGCGGCGAGTGCGGCAAGACCTTCACCCAGAGCTCCTCGCTTGCCGAGCACCAGAGGATCCACACGGGCGAGAGGCCCTACGGGTGCGAGGAGTGCGGGAAGGCCTTCACCCAGAGCTCCTCCCTCATCAAACACCGGCGCTGCCACACGGGGGAGAAACCCTACAGATGCGACCAGTGCGGGAAGTTCTACTCGCAGGTGTCCCACCTCACCCGCCACCAGAAAACCCACACGGGGGAGAGGCCCTACAGATGCGGTGAGTGTGGCAAGGCCTTCTGTCACACTTCCTCCTTGACCCAGCACCAGACCATCCACACCGGAGAGAAGCCCTACAGGTGTCACGAGTGCGGGAAAACCTTCAGCCACGGCTCGTCCCTGTCCCAGCATCGGCGCGTCCACACCGGCGAGAAGCCCTATGAGTGCCACGCGTGTGGCAAAGCCTTCGGCCACAGCTCCTCCCTGACTCAGCATCAGAGGATTCACACCGGCGAGAAGCCCTATGAGTGTCACGAGTGCGGGAAGGCGTACACGCAGATCTCGCACCTCATGAGGCACCAGAGCACTCACGTGGGACAAAAACCCTACGTATGTGACGAGTGCGGGAAGGCCTTCAGTCACACCTCGTCCTTCACCCAGCACCAGACGATTCACACCGGGGAGAAGCCCTACAGATGTCACGACTGTGGGAAAACCTTCGGCCAGAACTCGTCGCTGACACGCCACCAGAGGATTCACACCGGGGAGAAGCCGTACGAGTGCCGGGCGTGCGGGAAGGCCTACACCCAGATTTCCCACCTCATCCAGCACCAGAGGGTTCACACCGGGGAGAAGCCGTACGAGTGCGGGGAGTGCGGGAGAGCCTTCAGCCGCAGCACCCACCTTATCGAGCATCAGAAAATCCACACGGGCGAGAAGCCCTATAAGTGTGAAGAGTGTGGGAAAACGTTCGGTCACCACTCATCCCTGACTCAGCACCAGAGGATTCACACTGGCGAGAAACCCTACGCCTGCAAGGAATGCGGCAAAGCCTTCAACCAGAGCATCCACCTCACTCAGCACCGGAGGATTCACACCGGGGAGAAGCCCTACGAGTGTAACAACTGCGGGAAAACCTATACCCAGATTTCGCACCTGATGCAACACCAGAAGGTTCACACGGGTGGCGGTCGCCACGTGCGTAAGGCACGCGGGGAGGACTTCGGCTGGAGTCCACGCCTGACTGAACACCGGAGACTCCTCGCCGTGCGCGACGCCTACGTCTGCGATGATTTGGAGAAAGCCTTGGCTTGGGGCACACAGCTTGCCGGTGGTCAGAGAGCGCCCGCTGGCCAGAAAGCCTGAGAAGGGAGCCGACCGGTGGTCCCGCTGCTGGGTTCGGTTCGGCCTTCATCATCGGGAACCTCCTCCCTCCCGGAGAGGGACCCTAACACCACGTATTGTGAGAGTCGCTTTCTCTGTTTCCTACAAAAAGATGACACAGGGTGTCACCAGCTGGGACAGCTTCTGATCGTTTTTGGCGCGCCCCCCCCTGTAAAATCTCAGCCTCTCTCCCGTTTCTCAGCCTTACAGTGTCCCCAAAGGGTGGTGTAAATGGAATGTAACTTCATCTGATAGCTTTTTTTTAATGTATACCTTTTTGAGAGAGAGCGAGAGAGAGCGTGAGCAGGGACGGGGCAGAGAGAGAGGGAGACACAGAATCGGAAGCAGGCTCCGGGCTCTGAGCTGTCAGCACAGAGCCCCACGTGGGGCTCGAACTCACGAGATCACGACCTGAGCTGAAGTTGGACGCTTAACCAACCGAGCCCCCTAGGCGCCCCTTCATCTGATATCTTTAATAAGGTCTCTTTGAACTTTTCAAATTTACTGACCATTCGTGAAATCGGAGCCTGAAAATTCAAGGAAAAAAAAAAAAAACACAGCTGGAAAGATAAACCCTTTCGAGTACAAGCTACGTAGCCAGCTGAACGTAAACACTAGATGATTTTAGTTTCCTTTGAAACTTTAAGCTACAAATTTCATGGCAAAATCCGCAGTTGGCTTAAATACTGAATACGTTTCACATATTTACAGCCATTTTTATTTTTCTTTGATGTTTATTTTTGAGAGAGAGAGAGAGTACCCGTGCGTGAGCAGGGGAGGGGCAGAGAGAGGAGACACAGAATCCGAAGCAGGCTCCAGGCTCCGAGCTGTCAGCACACAGAGCCCGACGCGGGGCTCACACCCCCCTTGAACTGCGAGATCATGACCTGATCAAAAGCTGGACACCTGACCGACTGAGCCAGCCAGGCGCCCTCAAATGTCATTTAAAAATAAATGTTATTTCATTGTGATCAGAGTGTAGGAACAATGTTGGCTTCTCTGATTTGTCCTTATTATACCATGAACATTGTCCTTTGTAACTACAGACACCTCGTACTCATCATTGTTGGGGCTAACGATGTTTCATTGGTGGGTGTAAAATGATTTACAAATCCATTCCCCTGTGTAGGCTTTGTTCTAAGCCCCTGATTGACAGGTTGTTCACCGCTTTTCCCAGTTATGAATGATGTTATAATGAGCACCTCCAAGATTATTTCTCTACGTCGCAGTCCCAGGACGGGAATAACAGGAGCAAGATTCCATTTTCCTGATTCCCGGAACGTTTTGTCAGATTGCTTCCCAAGTGAGCTGGACCTTGTCTACCTGGCAAGCTGGGCACGGGGACCACATTTCCACTCATTTCCACTCCATTTTTACCGGCACTGATCATCCATAATTTTTTCCTATGTCAAACATATCAAATGGCTAGTGTTTTCGGTAACTTAACTGTGTGCCAGGTTCCGTCCCAAGCCCTTGGTGTGTCATGAGTCCTCATTCTTCCAACAGTCCCACCTGTTCGGGGCTGTATCGTCCCATTTTGCGGGTGAGGACACTGAGGCACAGGGAGATGAAGTAGCCAGAGCCTCACAGCTATGAGCTCACGGAGTATGGATTCAAGCCCACGTAGTCAGGCTCAGAAGCGAGGCTGTGTCCTTCTATTGGGATTGAGCACATTGCATGTATAACATTTCCTTCTTAAAATGATGTTTATTACTATAAAAACCAATACATGCTTCCTACAGAAAATTTAGAAGATCCGGAAAATCCAGAGGTCACCCAAAGTTCAGTGCTCCCCAGAGATAACTGTTAACTGTTTGGATACACTTCTCCTACTTTAAAAACTTTATAATATTATAAAATGCTTAAAATAAATCTGGGGTATACTGAATATGCCACTTAGCATACTTCTAATGTATTCAACTTTATATCACAGGCCCCTATCTTCAAATATCATGATTTACCCATGTCATCAAATAATCTTTAACAACCAGACATTTGGGGGATTTGCATAGTGTATGTTTATCCAGCCAGTGAATCAGCCAATCCCCTGTCGGACATTTTGGTTGTTTCCAGTTTTTGACTTTATTATAAACATCCCTTCTACTGAAGTCTTTGGCTGAGCACCTGACCAGTTTCCAAGTGAAATCCTGGCAGGGAGGTCATGGGGTCAAAGAATGTTTCAACGATCCCAGACACGTGTGCCAATGGCTTCCCAGAAGTTCTGTAGCAACTGGCATTCTGACTAGCGGCGGCTGGGACTGCGTCTGACCAATGCCATCTGTGGTAACTATTACCATGTTTAAAAGGCTTCCCGTGTATTTCTAGGGGCGCCTGGGTGGCGCAGTCGGTTAAGTGTCCAACTTCAGCTCAGGTCATGATCTCATGGCTCATGGGTTCGAGCTCCACTTCGGGCTCTGTGCTGACAGCTCGGAGCCTGGAGCCTGCTTCGGATTCTGTGGTCTCCCCCTTCTCTCTCTCTGCCCCCCACCCCCACTTATGCTCTGTGTCTCTCTCAAAAATAAAAACATTAAAAAATGGAAAAAAAAATCTTCCCATGTATTTCTTTTAATGTATGACTCCTTTCGTGATTGAGGAAATACTTGTTTATGGTGAATAATTCATAGAACACAAAAATGAAAGCTATGGCTCTCTATAAATCTTCATTCCAAAGATATATCCACATAAAGGTAGCACACAATGTGTCTGGTATAACACACACACACACACACACACACACACACACACGATATTATTTTTCTTAAAGATTTTTATGTTGTTTATGTAAACTCTACACCCAACGTGGGGCTGGAACCCACAACCCCGAGATCAAGAGTCGCATGCTCTATTGACTGAGCCAGCCAGGCACAACCACACATATGATTTTAGAAGTAACTTTTTTCACTTTTTCACTTGGTATAATGTGGGTATTTTCCCATGATAATGCAAAACATATACATACATATATACACACACACGTATATATGTATATATATATGTGTATGTTTCCTCATTTTTAACAATTGCATAATACTTCATACTAGGGTTTCTTGAATTTATGTAACCAATCCCTATTAATTGACATTGAGATTGTTTTTCTTTTTCATCATTGGAATCTACTGTTTGACACTTGTGCAGAATATCTCCATAAGATGAACGCCTAGAAAGAATCTTATGGGGCCATATAACATCCATGTTTAAAATTTTGATAGTTACTGCTAAATAATCCTCCAAAAAAGGATGAACCAATTTACAGGACTCCTGGAAGGGTATACAAATGCCTACTTGTTCCCCCATTTTCTTCAAAAATTACGCACTGTTAGCCTTTTAAAAATATTTCTTTTTTTTTTTTTTAATGTTTATTTTATTTTTGAGACAGAGAGAGACAGAGCATGAGTGGGGGCGGGTCAGAGAGAGAGGGAGACACAGAATCCGAAACAAGCTCCAGGCTCTGAGCTGTCAGCACAGAGCCCGACACGGGGCTCGAACCCACGAACCGTGAGATCATGACCTGAGCCGAAGTCAGAAGCTCAACCGACTGAGCCACCCAGGCGCCCCTAAAAATATTTCTAATAAGTAAATATGTCCTCTCAATAGTGAGATTAATGGTCTTTTATGTGTTTGTCGACGTTTAGCCTTTGAATTGCTTTTTTCTGTATTTTGCCCACTTTTAATTGGGCTGCTTTTTTATATTGATTTATAGGAACAAGTCTTTATGCATTGCACATATTCACCTTTTGGCATATACATTCGAAATATTTTCTCCTGATTTGTTGTTGCTCTTTCAATTTTGCTTGGGATGTATTTTGCTATACAGAATTTAAAAATCTTTAGGTATTCAAATCTATTCGTATTTTCTCTTATAGTTTTTGGCCTGCGATCAGCCTACTTAAGAAAGGCCTTCCTCACCCCCAAGATTATGAAAAAGATTATCCTATATTTTAGTCTCGTACTTTTATGACTTTTTGACAATTAAATTTTTATTCCATCTGCATTTTAATTTTTGTTTTTTTAAATGTTTATTTGGTTTTGAAAGAGAGAGTGCACAAGCAGGGGAGGTGCAGCAGGGGGAGAGGCAGGGACAGAAGATCTGAAGTGGGTTCCGTGGTGACAACAGCCGAATGTGGGACTGGAACTCATGAACCATGAGATCATGACCAAAGCCGAAGCCGGACACTCAACCAACTGAGCCACCTAGGTGCCCCTCCATCTGCATTTTTGAACACGTCTTATGGTACGAATTTTCAGTTTCTAGAGGCCACCTGCATTCCCTGGCTGGTGGCCCCTTCCATGTTCAAAGCCAGCAGGGCAGCATCTTTAAGCCCCTCCTCATAATGTACTCCTCGATGTAGCTACCTTTCTTAGCATATTTAGCCCACTCCCTTCACAAAGACTCACTCCCACCCCTTAACTAACATACTAATGTAGAATACGTACAATTTTAGTATAAAAGAAGTTAATTTTGGGGCTCCCAGGTAGCTCAGTCATTTAAGCGTCCAACTTTGGCTCAGGTCATGATCTCACAGTTCGTGAGTTTGAGCCCCACGTTGGGCTCTGTGCTGACAGATCAGAGCCTGGAGCCTGCTTCGGATTCTGTGTCTCCCTCTCTCTCGGCCCCTCCCCTGCCTGTGCTCTGTCTCAAAAATAAAAAACAATACATAATTAAATGAAGCTAATTAAAAAAATTTTAATGTTTATTTATTCTTGAGACAGAGACAGAGCGTGCAGGGGAGGGGCAGATAGAGAGGGAGACACAGAATCCGAAACAGGCTCCAGGCTCTGAGCTGTCAGCACAGAGCCCAATGCGGGGCTCAAACCCATGAACCGTGAGATCATGACCTGAGCCGAAGTCCAACGCTTAACCGACTGAGCCATCCAGGCTCCCCATACGAAGCTAATTTTTATTCTTGCCTTTGCCAGTCTTGTTGTCTGATCCAGCTTCCTTATTTTTTTTTAAACCAGAATAGTTTAAGACTATATTACCAAGGACACCTGGGTTTCAAGTACAGAAAACTCAAAATAGCTCAAACCATAGGGATAATATACTTACCCAAGTAGCCAAAAGGACCCAAAGCAAGGCATTCATCCTGTTTATCCTGGCACTTCTGGATGCCTTCAACGGCAAGTAAAAGAAAACCCCAACTCAGATTGTCATAAACACTGGAAAGAATAAATCTACAGGTAGGCAACCTTCAGCTTCTATACATACGTTAATACGGTAAAACCTTGGATTGCGAGTAAACCTGGTCTGCGAGTGTTCCGCAAGGCCAGCAAACGTTTCTAATAAATTTTAACTTGATAAACGAGCGAGGTCTTGCAACGTGAGCTGTGCGATGCTGACTGTCACATGATCACAACTGAGCCAATGGTTCTTGAAAGTCGCTTTGCTATACAAGTGCTTTGTGTTACAAGTGCGTTTCCGGAATGAATTATGCCTGCAAACCAAGGTTTTACTGTATTTCTTTACAGTGCACTTGAGATTTATATGGTGTTTATTGCGTATTTACGTTCTCAAATCATTTTATTTCCTGATCAGAGCTGCCCTTTTGTTTCCGTCTCAGCCCCTCGCCCGTTTACTTCATAGCACGTATCATAATTTCCTGTGACGGGTCTCCTGTGGACTGCTTGCTCCCTGACACCCTGAAGGCTGGGTCCGTGTGTCTTTCACCACTATGTCCCCAGCACCTAGAGCACTGCGTAGAACATAGTAGGTTCTCAGGCTCACCCGACTCCCAGTATGATCTCATCTCAACCCTTTGGTCGTTATTTCCAAATAAGGCCACGTTGTGCTTCCAGATGCGTGTGAGTTCTGGGCACCGTTTCGTCCACTATCATCCCCAGCAGCTCTAGGTGGCTGCACCAGCAACTGCCTCGTGGGTTTTTTGTTTTTTTTTTTTTTTTTTCTGAGAGAGGAAGGGGGAGGGGCAGAGGGAGAGAGAGAATCCCAAGCAGGCTGCACGCCCAGCACAGAGCCCAACACGGGGCTTGATCTCAAAACCATGAGACCACGACCCAAGTGGAAATCAAGAGTCAGACGCTTTTTAAAAAATGTTTTATTTATTGGGATGCCTGGGTGGCTAAGTCGGTTGAGCATCCGACTTCAGCTCAGGTCATGATCTTGCGGTTCATGAACTTGAGCCCCACGTTGGGCCTGCTGCTGTCAGCACAAAGCCTGCTTCGGATCCTCTGTCCCCCTCTCTCTGCCCCTTTCCCGCTCTCTCAAAAATAAGTTTAAAACCATTAAAAAAAAATAAATGTTTTATTTACTTTGAGAGAGAGAATCCTAAGCAGGCTCCGCTCTGTCAGCGTAGAGCCCTACGTGGGGCTCGACCCCACGAACTGTGGGATCATGACGTGAGCCGAAATCAGAAGTCATACACTTAGAGGTGCCTGGTGGCTCAGTCGGTTAAGCGTCTGCCTTCAGACCAGGTCATGATCTTGCAGCTCATGGGTTCAAGCCCCGCGTCGGGCTCTGTGCTGACAGCTCGGAGCCTGGAGCCTGCTTCGGATTCTGTGTCTCCCTCGCTCTCTGCCCCTTGCCCGCTCACAGTCTGTCTCTCTCTCTCTCAAAAATAAATAAACATTAAAAGAACCCTTTTTTAATTAAAAAAAAAAAAAACAGTCATTGGCTTGACCCACTGAGCCACCCAGGCGCCCCTCAGCAAAGGTTCCAAGAGTCACTGTGCTTGGCCCAGCTTAGGTCATGCCCATCTCTGCATCAATCACAGTGGCGGAGGGAGGGAATGGCTGGCTGGCCAAACTAGGCCATATATCCTTTGCGTAGAACAGGGAGGGAATGCGGGGGGATGCCGAACTACACGTGTCGCCAAGAGAAGACAGGGCTGCCGGGGAGGTGAAGGGTGGGTCTCAGAAAGGTGAGTGATAGGCGTTCGCTGTAACCAGCGGCGCCAACAGCTTTTATCTTGTACCCCGGTGTCGTGAGGTGCACGGGGGATTGGTCACTTGGGCCACGGTGGCACAAGGTGGAGAGCCACTTCCTTCAGGAGTCCTGCTCTTCCCAGCCTCCTGGGGAGTCCCCCCCGGCAGGGAGCACCACAAGATTTCTGCCGGGTGCTCAGATCTCGGTGATCAACCCAGCCTGGGATATTGTCAAAGGGCTTCGTGTTCTTTCCAAGGGAGCATCGGAAAGCCCCTCCCAGAGAGAGGTTTGTGCCCCGGGGCTGCGGCGGCGGTGGGGGGGGGGGGGGCGTGGTGTTCCTCATACCCCTTCGGCCAGGGCACATCGGCTTTCATCTTTTTTAATGTTTATTTTTGAGAGAGAGAGTGTGAGAATGAGTGGGGGAGGGGCAGAGAGAGGGAGACACAGAATCCGAAGCAGGCTCCGGGCTGTCAGCACAGGGCCCAACGCGGGGCTCGAACCCACGAACCGTGAGATTGTGACCTGAGCCGAAGTCGGACGCTGAACCGACGGAGCCCCCCAGGCGCCCCCACCTTCATCTTTCTTTATACAGTGGGTTCCTAGGTCGTTTTCCTAGAGCAGGATCTTCTCAACGTTAGGTGTCCGCATGCCGCCACCGGCTTGGGTTCCGCAGAGTGGTCACCTTCTGCCCGCCTGAGACACCAGCTGCCTGCGCCAGGACCCTCCTCACCCACCTATTTCAATCAACACCCCTTAAGCCTTTCAAGCGCGACTGCGAGTGGACAACCAGTATCACTTGCCATGAATGGAAGTTTGCCGTAAGTAAAATGCAGCAAAAACTTTGCATCGTCCCCACCGCCCCAGGGCAGAGCCCGAGTCCTGCTCTGCCTGAAGGGGGAGACGGGGAAATGCAAGGTGTTGAAGCTGCTTCCTCACTCAGGTGACCCAAAAGATGCACAGACTCAGAAAGGGAAGCCTGGCCTCTCTAGTGGATCGAGTTCCAGCCCCACCGCCTCCCCACTGCCACTGATCCACAGTGGACACGTAGCACGGGTGAGTGAAACCTGTTCAGCCACAGCATTAATCTGGTTCGTCCTGACACAATTATGCCGGCGATGCTTATCCACTGACAGGATGCCAGGCCTTAGTCACATCCGCGTTCCCCACCTCATTCAGTTGGACACCACTGTCCATTTTTTGTCATAAACGCGTGCCATGCATTTCCCTTTAAATCAGCTCACTTTTTTACTTAAGTAACTTTATTTTTTTAGTAACCCCTACACCTGACATGGGGCTCAAACTCACAACCCCGAGATCGAGTCGCATGCTCTTCTGACTGAGCCAGGCAGGCGCCCCAAATCAATTTATTTCTCAAGAGGGCTTTCTACTACTGCCCTCGAGTGGGAAACTAGCATCTCTTGTCATTACAGAAAGGGCGGGGTGGGGAACTAAAATGAACACCAAGAGAGGAAAGTAAGATTAATTTCTAGCTCCAACGATCGCCTGAGCTTGAGGACTGCTGTGTTTTTGTAACTAGAGAGGAGAGAACGACAGGCCGTCCGTGCTTCCTCTTCAGTCAGGATCGTGCTAGAATGAAGTGTTGTCTGATGAGGTATCTGAGGACCGGCTGAAACTGTATGGTTCCCCGGTGGCCCCTGCCCCACCGACACTTTGGGAAAATGGGCGTGACCATCCCTCCTCATGGGGCAGCTTTTACTAGGATAAGCCCTCCTCCCCCACAACACGGGCACCTGCCCCGAATGGGAGCCTCTGCACGCCCAGCATCTGGCCAGGTACGCGGCACCAGGCTGAAAAAAGCAACCAACGCATACAGACTCAAAACTTTAATCGGCGAACAAACACGTACACATAAAAGCCATCTCTACGCTGGCCCACAGCTACACAGGTCAGTAGTTACAGAGTCCGCCCACCCCGTTGCCAATTTTCCGCAGGGCCTCTGACCTCCATCTTTGGTGTCAAAACTCTCGTTGAACACGTTTCCCGCCTCTGGCCTGCCCTGTGGTATAGGACGGGTCTCGCCCAGACTACACAGCGATCTGAGGGCAGGGACCAGGTGCAGGGAGTTCAGTGTTTCGGCCCTTTGAAAACCCATATGCTCCCTGCTGTGGTGTGGGCCCAGTGGCGAGCCTGTAGGTTCCCAGTTTCAACAACAAAACCAACCAGCAGAACTCAAAGTGCAAGGTTTTTTGTTTTTTTTTTGAAAGAGAGTGGGCACAAGTGAGCGAGGGGCAGAACAGGGGAGGGGAGATGCTGGGCTCACCCAAAGTGGGGCTCGAGCTCAGCAGAAGTGGGGTGTGGGCTTATCCGATATGAGACTCGAACTCACGAACCATGAGATCATGACCTGAGCCAAAGTCAGATGCTAAACTGACTGAACCACCCAGGCACCCCAGTCTCAAGGTTCAAAAGACTCAAGAACTCAGAGCACATACTCCTAAACTTTTTTAGCACCAAAACTATGAATGATATCAAAAGTGTCAGTGTCTTCGTAAAGTTCTCTTTGTGCTTCAGCAGACATGTGACGAGGTCACTCAGTGGGTGGCACACAAAAACCCAGAGCTGAGGAGGTGCCCTCAAGAGGGCACATGGTTCCATATGGTGTCTTAGCTGTAGAACAGGCCCGGCCAAGGTTGACCCGTCGACTTGAGGGCTCCAGCAGGAAGGATGGGGCCCTCCCTGGGCTCTCCAGCAACCCTTCACGGTCCCAGAACTTGCTGTGACAGGAGGGAATGTGGCATTTCAGGATGTCACTTGTCAATGAACAGTACTTCTCTGTGGAAATGGGGCCATCCGCTTCCCTTTGATTCCAGAAGTTTCACAGCCAGACCAGGGCTTGCCGTGTTGGTATTCCCCACCCCGGAGCCTGGCAGAGCACCTGGTGAGTGGTTGGCTCTTGGACAAACGGTGCATGAGGAACATTCCGCCAGTAGTTTCCATACACGGTTTTCACCATCGAGCACATCTTCTGGGAACCGCGTGGCAATAGCCAGTGCAGCTTTCCCAACTGAATCCCATGGTTGCTAGTACGAGGAACTCCCACCACACACTAGGTCTCATTCCACAGATCCAACTTTAAATGGGGGAAGAAAATTACAGGAAGAAGTGGCATGTGTTATGTGGGAGAACGTCCTTTTGAGTGAGACATTCTGGAGGTTAGGAGTGGAAAGTTCTAGCTATTTGGTGTTAGTTGACATGCTCTTGTTGGCTTCTGTGGGTGAGTCAAGAAAATACTGCGACAGAGCAGAGGGAAGGAAAAGTTAGACTGAAAAATTTTTTTTAATGGTTATTTATTTTTGAGAGAGACAGAGTGCAAGCAGGGGAGGGGCAGACAGAAAGCGAGACACAGAATCCGAAGCAGGCTCCAGGCTCTGAGCTGTCAGCACAGAGGTCGACACGAGGCTCAACCCATGAACTTGGGAGATCATGACCTGCGCCAAAGTCGGACGCCCAACCGACTGAGCCACCTAGGCACCCCGTCTCCCTCCGCCCCCGCCCCCCCCTTTTTTTTTTAAAGAAAAGAGCAAGGTGCTGGGTTTGGGGGACCAAATTTAACCAGAGGCATTTTGAAGAAAAACTTTAAAAATGAAAGCCGTGCATAGTATTAGTAAGGACATTAACTGCAGTAAATAGAGGATTGCTAACTCTTCCTTTTTTTTTTTTTTTTAATATATTTGTTGTATCTCATGAGTACTTGTAGCTCACATTTGGTGAGTACTTATTATGTGCTGGGCACTCAGTTCTAAGTGCACCTTTATCTCCATGCATTTATCCTCACAACAGCCTTCTGAGGTAGGTAACCATATTGTGCCAATCTTACAGGTGAGGACACTGAGGCCCCAGGAAGTCCCATGGCTCTCCCCGCGGATAGCACATGGCAGAGCCGGGATTTAACTCAGCCGACTGGCTCAAGTCTACCGCTGAACTGCCATTCGACACAGCTTCTCCACTACTGTGTTTTCATGAGACTCATGTGTGCAAATTTTCTAATTGCTCCTTATTAATAAAGAGACGTGTCGATTTCGTGGCGGAGGAGCTTACAGTGCGGTGGTTTCAACCTTAGGGCCCAGACGAATGTGTTTAGATGTCTGCGACCCTGTTGCTGCTGCTGGGACCTTGTGGTATTGCTACTTGTCACTGCTAAGTAACTCCTTGTGACCTTCAAGTATGAGCTTGCTGATGTCTGCTGAGACCTGCATCAGAGGGCTTTCTGACAATACTGACATTACTACGGTTTCTCTTGGGTGTGAACCCTCTGGTGCTGAGTGAGATGGGCGCTGAGGCCAAAGGCTTTCCCACAGACCCTGCAGGCATAAGGCTTCTCCCCAGTGTGAACTCTCTCATGCTGCATCAGATTTGCTTTCTGGGAAAAGGCTTTCCCACATTCAGCACACACGTAAGGCTTCTCCCCGGTGTGAATCCTCCGGTGAACAGAAAGGCACGAGCTCTGGCTGAAGGCTTTCCCGCATTCCTGACAAACATAAGGCTTTTCTCCAGTGTGAACTCGCTGGTGAACGGAAAGGCATGAGCTCTGGCTGAAAGCTTTCCCACATTTCTGACAAACATAAGGCTTTTCTCCAGTGTGAACTCTCCGGTGTTGAAGAAGTTGAGCACCCAGGCTGAAGGTTTTCTCACAGTCACTGCATTTGTGGGGTTTCTCACCTGTGTGATCTCTCTGATGCTTAGAAAGGCACGAACTCAAATGGAATGATTTTCCGGATTCATCACACTCAAAGGACTTCTTTCCGGCGTGAGTTCTCTGATGCTGAGTAAGGCAGTTACCTTGGGCAAGGGCTTTGTCACACTTGCTATATTTACAGAGTTTCTCCTCCTCGGTGTGAGTTAACTGATGTTCTGAGAGGTGTGCACTTTGGCTGAAGGTCTTTCCACATTCATTACATGTAAAGGGGTGCTCACTCTTGTGGGTGGACTGATGTTTGGCGAGGGAAGTGCTGCGGATGAAGGCCTTCCCACAGTCCCCACATTCATACGGCCTCACTCGAGAGTGGATGTTCTGGTGGCGGAGGAGCTGTGTACTTTTGCTAAAGGCTTTTCCACACTGGTCACACTCAAAGGGTTTCACTCTGGTGTGAACCCTCTCGTGCTGAGTCAGATATTTGCTGCAGCTGAAGGTTTTCTCGCATTTGTTACACTTAAAGTGCTTCTCGCCAACCCCTGGATGTTCTCTCCATTCTGAGTCCTGACTCAAGATACTCCCGCTCTCGCCAAGTGCTTGTTTTTCTCTGGTGTGGACACTCTGGTGGCATGCTAGGGTCGAGCTGCAGAAGAAGCGCTCGCCACACTCCTGACACTCGTGGAGGGTCTCCATAGCATGCATTTTCTGGTGTTGAACAAGGTATTCATTATGGCTGAAGGTCTTCTTGCATCTGGCACAGCAGTAGGACTTTCCTGTGGCGTGAACAGACTGGTGTCGAATCAGGTGGGAGGGCCGGCTGAAACTCTTGATGCACTGATGACACTTGTAGGGCCTGTAGCCGGTGTGAATCCTCTGATGTTCATTAAGGTGAGTGCTCCGGTAGAAGGATTTCCCACACTCATTGCATTTGTAAGGCTTCTCTCCACTGTGAACCCTCTGGTGGACCTTTAGGGTCGAGATATTCCTGAAGGGCCTCCCACACTGATCACACTCGTAAGGCTTTTCTCCGGTGTGAATGGACTGGTGTTCGGCGAGCAGCATGCTCTGCCCGAAGGCCTTCCCGCATTCCTGACGCTCAGAGGTAGTTTTCGTAGCATGGGTTTTTTGATGTTGGAGGAGGTATTTGCTGAAGTTGAAGGTCGCCTTGCATTTGGCACATTCATAGCGTTTCTGAGTGTGGGTCTTCTGATGCTGGGTGAGGTGAAAGGTTTGGCTGAAACCCTCGCCACGCTCGTTACCTTTGTAGGACTCATCACCTGTATGGGGTTTCTGGTGCTCAGCAGGCTGTAAGCTGAGACCCGACGGAGGGTCGCTGTCTTGATTCTTATGTGGTTCTTCTCCAGTGTGAATTTGCTGATGCCACAGAAGGTGTGTGCTCTGAGTGCAGGTTTTCCCGCCCTCGTTACACGCACAGGATCTGTAGTCTGTGTGAGTTGTCAGGGGCACAAAGAGGCAAGACCTCTGGCTGCAACCTTCCTCGTACTCTCCGTGCACGGCGGGTTTCTCTCTAGTATGAACAATCCAGTGCTGGATGAGATGGTAACTCTGACTGAAGCTCTCCCCGCATTCACTACATTTATACAGTTTCTCGCCTCCCTGGACAGGATCCTGCGGGCTCTGGTCTAAGTCACAGCCAAAGTCTTTCCCACGTTCCCGAGACTTAGCTGGGCTCTTTTCAGGAAGATCACGCATCACAGAATCCTCCCTCACGGAAAGGAGGGGCTCAGGACCGAGGTCTCTCTGGAGTTCGCGACTCCTGCATTCTGTGGGACTTCCCTTGTTGGTAACGACGTCAGGCTTCAGAAGGCTTTCTGGATCTCCTAGCAAACTGTCTAACCAACTCTCACCTACATAGGCTTTCCCCAGACTGGAGTTCCCGAGGCCATCCTTGGACAAAGTCTCCATGATCTCCTGGGAGAGTCCTTCCTCCAAGAAGTCTTGTGCCAGAGGGCAGTTCTTGACCTCGGCCATGTCCGAGAGAGGGTAAGTGCAGGTGTCTCCCGTTCCCCGCGGCGAGACATAAGGAGCTGCAGGGTGAGAACACAGACAAGAGGGAGAACGGGTGATGGCTCCTCAGGAAGCCTGTCCCTCGAGGGGATGATGAAGGAGAAGGGGCCAAAGCGGTGAGTGACCCGGCTGGAACTGGCAGCACAGGAAACAGAGAGCCCGTTTCCAAGATGGTTAAGTGGGGGCCGGGCAGCCGCAGGGGCTCCACAGGGAAGGGGAGCCTCTTAGCAGATGCCGTTGCCCCATCAGCCACGGCCCACTTCTTGGAGAAGGGCGCTGTTCAACGGGGAAGGAGGTACAAATGATATAACTGCTGGAGGACAGATTCGGTTGGTAAAGGCGTGGCTACGCGGTTGTGGAAAGAGCATGTATTTCTTTTTTTGGTATTTATTGATTTATTTTGAGAGAGAGAAAGCGTGAGTGAGCAGGGGAGCGACAGAGAGAGAGAGGGAGAGAGAGAATCGCAAGCAGGCTCCGCGCTGTCAGCACTGAGCCCAGTGTGGGGCTCGAACTCACAAACCGTGAGATCGTGACCCGAGCCGAAACCCAGAGTTGACGCTTAACCGACCGAGCCACCCGGGCGCCCCCATATGTTGTAGAGGTGGCAGGGGTCCGTGCTGGTCACCTGCGCGCAAACACTGGTGTGCTCGTCGGGAGGCCACGGAGGGTCCACGTTCGCGAGCTCACGAGAGGTGAGCCAAGAACGGAGCTGCATCCTGACTGGGTGGCGGAGGCCCGGACAGAGCCGCGCAGCCACCATGCCGTGGTCTCTGACTCAGGGGCCCTTCTGGTGTCAATGACCTGACCGTGAGGAAAGTGTCCCGCGCCCCAGGGAAGGCCCCTGCCTCTGCCTTTTCCCGCCGGGGACACGCCAACCAGCGTGACACCCTCGCCGCCTAGCCTGTTCCCTCTAGAGGAACTGCGGCCTAGGAGAGAACGGAACAAACGCTCTTGGCTGCGTTAAGGCCTGGGCTTGAGTTATCAGCAGATGTGGCCGTCTGCTGTGCCCCCCGGGACAGACTTGTACAAACACAGGGTGAAACAGACCGGGGACGTGCGGTGCTCAAAGGGCACAGGACATGAAGGTGGAGAGACTGACTCAGGGCACCAGGACAGCCACGTGCCGAACGCTGAGGTAGACGAGACGAGGGCCCCCACCCTGCCGGGACGAGGGGACAGAAGCCAGCACGTGGCAGAGGGGCAAGATGTCTAGGCAGACGTTTGGGGTCCGGACGGGAGTTCCAAAGACGGAGGGCAGACAAAGGGCCCTGTCCCACCGGCCCCCGCCCCGCCCACTCACCAAGGCCCTCTGATTCTGGGCTTTCTCTGACCACGGCCTCCAGCTCTTCGCCACCATCTGGACAGGAGGTCAGTTTGGGTTTGCAGGGGTCTGCAGGGAGAGAAGAGCGCTGTCATCAACCAGGACACGGCAGGCCAGCCGACCGCCTAGCGGGAACCTTCTGGCTGTCCTGACCATCAGTGCTTTGTCCAGTGTACGGCTCGCGAGAGCCAAATGTCGCTCCGGGCGACTCCGGGGACACCTGCCCCGTAGGGTTCCCAGTCCGGTGGAGGAGAGAGACCCAGGCGGTCACAGTCCAGGGTGATCAGAGCTGTGAAAGCCAGAGCCGGGGATACAAAGGACTTGCAACAGCTCTTGAGGGATGAGCAGCCTGCCAGGTGGAGAGGCACGCACCCTCTCATCCACCCACGGAGCCCACATCGCCCAAGGCCTCTGTGGAATACGCTGGGTTCCCAGAGCCCAGGCGGCCCTGTGCCCTGCCCTTGGCAAACTACTCGAGGAAGGAAGCAGAATCCTAATCCCGGGGGAACTGTGCTACCGTGGAGGAAAAGCGCCTTCTTGGCTTGAAAATGGAAGGGCCACGAGCCAAGCAATGCAGGCGCCTCTGGAAGCCAGAAAAGGGCAAAGGCACAAGACTCTTCCCCGGAGCTTCCAGAGGGAACAAGCCCTGCCAACAGCCTGACCGCAGCCGGGTCAGACCCGTTTCAGACTTCTGACCTCCACAACCGTCGGAGAATAAACGCGGTGTTTTAAGCTGCTGTTCGTGGCATTTCTAAGAGCAGCCGTAGGAAGCTAATACGCTGCTTGGACATACACACAAGCGTGTGCGGGGGGTCAAGGGAGACGTGCCTATACTGTGGGATGTAGTTTAGAAATGGAAAAGACGCTGAGGTCTGAGCCGCCCCGAAGCTGCTTCTGCCGCACATGCTCAGTAGAGTTTAGAGAAAATCTGCGAGGATGGCCCTCAGCTGGTGTCTGGGAACCTGGATCTCGGGAGGGTTCCAGCATTCCCGAACAGAGGGGCCCCCTGTGCCTCTGAACACCTGCTTTCCGGCTGGGAGTCTAGAATTTTGGTACTTTCCAGGCAGAGGGTGCCTGTGTGACCAGCTCCCAATAAAAACTGTGGGTGCTGAGTCTCCAGTGAGCATCTCCAGTAGACATTTCACACCATTTGCCCCTCATTACGATCGTGTGGGACTCTACACAGGGAGAGGGCTCTGGAAGCCGGCTCTGGTTTCCCCTCTGCCGCCCGTGCTGTGTCCTTTCTCTGTAACATGTCACGGCCGAGAGTACGACCACATGCTGAGTCCTTCAAGTCCCCTCCTCGTAAGTCACTGAACACAGGGTACTTCCGGGAACCCCCGCATAGCTGGGAAGGTGACTTCTCTTTGGACCTCATTTTCAAAAGGACCAGCAAAACAGGGAGTCGGACTTGTGGGGTGACGGCAGGACTGAAGGCCAGTTCTAAGCGCTGACCCAGCATGAGACCGGCTCCTGAGCCGGTGGTGACTCCTGCTACTCGTTCGTTTACTGAGCCACCATTCAGCGAGTCCCCGCCCTCAGGAAGTGCCCGTCCCAGCAGAGGGAGACAGAGCATAAAAGGAGCAGTTCGAAAGCGCAGGAGTGGTGGGCCGGTGGGGCAGGGGACAGAGGACTCGCTAACAGGTCGCAGTAGAAGTCTTAAAAAAGGAAAGCCCAGAGGCAGGGAGGGGACGAGACAGGAAGGCAAACGCAAAGACCCTGAGCGTCAGCCCCACAAGGACGAAGAGGAAACTGCTAAGGAGGCCAGAGCGGCAGGCGGGTGGCTGATGGGGTTTCTCAGCCTCGGCACTAGTGACACTTGGGGTCGGATAATCCTCGGCTGTAGGGGCTGCCCTTGCATTCCCGGACATGTGGCGGTGACCCTGGGCTCTACCCATGAGATGCCAGGTGCGCACCCCCTGCTCCTAAGTGCGGACCAATCAAAAAGGTCACCAGGCACTGCCAGTGCCCCTGGGGGGGGCAGAACTGGCCAGCTGAGCACTGCTGGGCTGCATCATGCCAGCTCTGAGGCGTTCAGGAGCCGAGAATTTATCCTGTGGGTGACAATAGCCAAAAGCAGGGCAGGGACCGGGCCGCCGGGGCTGGAGTGGACACTCACTCAGCAGGAAAAGGTTCTGGTAGTTGTCCAGCGCCGTGTCCCAGAACAGGTCCCCCTGGTCCAGCCCCAGCTGCTCCCAGTCCTCCAAGGTGAAGTCCATGGCTACATCCCTGCGGGTCACAAATTCCTGAAATGTAATACACTGTCAGTGACCATGGGACTGGGGTCAGCGATGGACCCGACAGCTCACTTGAGGCACCCTGCCCTCCATGTACTAGGTCTTTGACAAAAATCATCTCGTGGGAGCCCTGAGACATAGGACACCGGGCATCCCCATATTTTGTAGGCAAGATATGGAGTTTCGGAGAGGGGACGTGCGTTCCCCTTAGGGTCACACAGGCAGGACTTAAATGCACGTCGGCCTGTTCCTAAAATCTACTTACTTTGGCTTTTGCTTTTTAGCGTTCATTCAAGATTTTAAGTTTTTACTATGGAAATTTTCAAACACACACAGCAGAGATCTGCACGTAACAGAAACCCACCGTGGGTTTCTACGTTTGTGCTTGATTTTACAGTACAAATATTCCTAAAAAAGTAAGCAAACTGATTAAGCATATTCTAACCAGGATCCTCCTCTGGCCACTACGTGGAAAAACATAAAAGGTGGAAAGGCAGAGGCAGAGAGACGAGGAAAAAGGTGAATTCCATGATTCAGGCGAGAAAGGAGAACAGGGATGGAAGGGGTGTGAAAAGGTGAGATGTGGCCATTCTTTTTTAAACGTTTATTTATTTTTGACAGAGGGAGAGAAAGAGAGAGAGCGCGTGCGCACAAGTAGGGGAGGGGCAGAGAGAGAGGGAGACACAGAATCGCAAGCAGGCTCCAGGCTCTGAGCTGTCAGCATAGAGCCTGACGTGAGGCTCGAACTCCCAGACCGCGAGATCATGACCTGAGCCAAAGCTGGACGCTCAACCGACTGAGCCACCCAGGTGCCCCCAGATGTGGACATTTTGACACTGCTGGGGACAACATCTCCCAAGAGAGCAAATGTAGCGAAAGACAGAGAGGAGCCCAGACGTCTGTAAGTTTTAGCCTGAGCACTGGAAGGACACAGCTGCCGCTGCCTGAGACAGGGGAGAAGCAGGTTTGGGGCACGGTGTGAGTCTGGTTTGGTACAGGTTAAGTTCGAGATACCCTTTTAAACCTTAGACATCATGGTTCCCCAAAGACATCCACATTCTAATCCCCAGAACCTGTGAATGTCACCTTGTATGGCAAAAGGGACTTCCCAGGTGTGACAAGTTAAGGATCCTCAGATGGGGAGGTTACCCTGGATGATCACGGTGGCCCCTGATTGTCACAATCATGACAATCTCATATCTTTATTTTTTTGACAACCTTATATCTTTATAAGAGGCAGAAGGGGGGTCCCTGGGTGGCTCAGTCAGCCATCCGACTTCGGCTCAGGTCATGATCTCATGGTACATGGGTTGGAGCCCCAAATTGGGCTCTGTGCTGACAGCTCAGGACCTGGAGCCTGCTTCGGATTCTGTATCTCCCTCTCTCTCTCTGCCCCTACCCTGCTTGTGCACTGTGTCAAAAATAAATATTTAGGGGGCGCCTGGGTGGCTCAGTTGGTTGAGCGGCCGACTTCGGCTCAGGTCATGATCTCGCGGTCCGTGAGTTCAAGCCCCGCGTCAGGCTCTGTGCTGACAGCTTGGAGCCTGGAGCCTGTTTCAGATTCTGTCTCCCTCTCTCTGACCCTCTCCCATTCATGCTCTGTCTCTCTCTGTCTCAAAAATAAATAAACGTTAAAAATAAATAAATAAAATAAATAAATATTTAGAAAAAAAATGAGACAGAGGAGTCGAAGGTAGGAGAAGGTGATGTGATGACAGAAGCAGAGGTCAGAGTGATGTGGCCACAAGTCAGGGAACACAGGCATCTCTAGAAGCTGAAGAGGCAAGGAAGGGGTTCTCCTCTGCAGCCTCCAAAAGGAAGGAGCCCAGATGACACCTTGGCTTCATACTTCTAGCCTCCAGAGCCAAGATAATAAATTTCTATCATTCAAGGCACTTAGTTACAACAGCCCTAGCAAACAAATACGGTGTTACCCCGCCAATAATGTGTGAGCTCATGACGGCAGGGACCACATCAGTTGGTTCCCTAGCGGGTAGACCCAGCACCCAGAACAAAGCCTTCACGTAGGAGGCATGTGGGGACATGGTGATCCTGGTAGCTGTTTTGGGACAAGGGAAGGAGTTCATCAAGGATGGAACCAATAGGAGGTGGGGCTGAGAGATGGGGACAATACACTGGGTCTCGATCACACTGAGTGGGCTGGCAGATCAAGCCAGCTCTGGCCTTTCTGGTTATGTGTTCTATATAATCCACTGACTGTTTAAATTGGTTTGAGCCAAGTGTTCCGTTCCTTGTGGCTGAAACTGTTGCTGTCTATACCCGGTCAGAAGGGATCAGCCAAAGAGGCTTTGTCAGCAGGAGTCCGATCAGAGAGCCCCAAGAAGCTTCCTTCCCTGAACTCCTCGATTTTGCTGGAAATAGTGGTGGGGGTGTGGGAGGACCCTGGACTTGATCCGTGGGGCACTGGGGAGCCACAGAGAGTTTTATACAGGACAGTGACAAGGCCAGAGCATGTATTCGTTCAACAGTCATTTTTCCTGTGTGCCAGACCCCTCTGAGGATGCTGGAGGCAGAGAGGTGTCAAACCCATTCCCTGGCCTACAGGGGACACCCAGGGATGCTGACAGTGAGCATAAGGAGATAGGGCTGTGACAGAGGGCAGTATCCAGGGCTGTGTGGCCAGGGACGGGCATGAGGACATTGCCTTGGAATCAGGAAAAGCTTCCTGGTTGGGGCAGATATTCAAGTTGGGTCATTAAGGATAAGCAGGTATCGGTGGTAGAGGAAGGTTTTCATTCATCATTCTTCAAGAAACACCTCAAGGACCGCTGTGTACTGGGCCCACGCTGGTCCCTGGGGGCCCAGAGGCGAGGCCCAATCAGCACCTGTCTCCAAGGAGCACCTCGTCTGGTGGGGCTGATAGATGGGGGCAGGGGACAACCACAGCCAGGTGATTTGTGCTATGATGAGGCCGGAGCAGGGAAGAGCTCACTGCCCACGCAAGGTGGGGGCTGAGCTGGGTCTTGAAGGCTGTGTAAGACTTACCGGCCGGAGATGGCGGGTAGGGTATTCTAGCAGAGGGAGGAGCCCGAGCAAAGGCTGGGAATCCGGCAACCACAGTGTAACAGTTTACCACCAGGCCAGGAAGGGAGTTTGGGTTATGGAGGGAACCGGAGGAGACGCTGAGGAAGGCGGCAGGACTCAGGTCGTGCAGGACTGGGCTGGGAAACCTGGGTTTGATCTTCTAAGCAGAAAGGATGCCTGGAAGGGTGCTGAGCAGGAGAGCGACAGCGTAACAAGAGGATCACCTGGGGGTCACCGTGGGTCAGTGAGCCCAGAATAAAGGCCGGTCGGCCATGCAGCCTCAGGGCATGGGGCCTGGGCAAGGGGCCCCCCACTCACCTTGGTGGTAGCCGACTGGGACTCGGTGGCCGGAGTTCTCACTTAAGATCCCTCTCCGTCCCCTCCATGTTCCTGGCTGGCAGAGCCGCAGGAGACACAAGGGAGCCGGGAGAAAGTCTCCCTTCCTTCTAGGGCTGGCTCCCTGGCCATGCCGGATGAGCCCCCAGAATGTCCGGAAGTAGGAGGATGAGTCAGGATGGGAGTCTCCCTGCGGGGATCACAACAACACTTCTGTATCGGCCGAAACTACTCCACGCCCCTCATTTCCACTGTGCTTCGGGGCCCACAGGCAACTTCATGACCCTTCTTGGCACTTATTGCAGTCAGTAAATCCACGTTTGGGAGAGGTGGCGATTAAGGTCAGTCACCTGGGTGGGACCTTCGGTCTTGCTCGCGACCGTGTCTCAGCATGACACGACCCCTGACGTACAGTAGGCGCTTTTGGAACGTTTGTTGAAAGAACACAATATCTCTCCAACTGAACCCCTGGGATGAGGATTCTGGGTTCTTTTTCTTTTTCTTCTTTTTTTAACGTTTATTTATTTTCGAGAGAGAAAAAGGCAAAGAGAAGGAGACACAGAATCCGAAGCAGGCTCCAGGCTCCAAGCTGTCAGCAGAGGCCAACGTGGGGCTCGAACTCATGAACCGCGAGATCATGACCTGAGCCGAAGTCAGACGACCGGCCGACTGAGCCACCCCAGGCGCCCCAGGATTCTGGGATTTCTGATTACTGGCTCTAGAATTTGAGTCCAGGTGAGCTGGCCTCCAAATATTTTACTATTTTTTCAACAGTAGCAAGATTTCTCCAACTTTTTTTTTTTTTTTAACCATGACCCACAGTAACAAAGACATATACCATGACTGTCCATTCACACACATAACGAAAACAAAACTTCACGAAATAATACTGAATCTTACAAAGTAGAATGTGCTAGGATCTTTTCTATTCTAGTCTCTTTCACTGTACTTCATTAAAAAAAAATTATGGCCAGGACACCTGGGTGGCTCACTCGGTTAAGCGTCTGACTCTTGCTTACGGCTCAGGTCATGATTTCACAGTTTGTGAGATCGAGTCCTGCACTGGGCTCTGTGCTGACAACTTGGAGCCTGCCTGGGATTCTCGATCTCCCTCCCTCCCTCCCTCCCTGCCACTCCTCTACTTGTGCTTTCTCTAAACAAATAAACATTAAAAAAAAATTATGGCCACTGCCCAGTGAGTTATTTTCATGACCATAATATACAAAACACTGTACCATGGGGCCTTTTTTTTTTTTTTAATATTTATCTTGGGAGAGGGGGAGCATGCGTGCGTCAGAGTGGGGAGGGGCAAAGCGGGCTCTGAGTTGTCAGCACAGAGCCTGACGTAGGGCTCCAAAGACCTGAGCTGAAGTCGGACATTCAACCAACTGAGCCACCCAGGTGCCCTGTACCATAGGGCTTCTTACACGTTGGTAGCTACTGTGAATTTCCTAAGTGGCACGTTATCTACAGAGTGACGAAAACACTCCGTATCACAAAGCAGCAGGATGATTTAACGTCAGGTCCACAATTGTTAAGCTTCTAGGGACAGATGTGCTTTGAAATTCAGAAATTTTCTGATTTTTATTAAAAAAATTTTTAATGTTTATTCATTTCTGAGAGAGAGGGGGAGACAGAGAGAGAGCGCGCACGCGCGCACGCATGGGGGAGGGGCAGAGAGAGCTGGAGACACAGAATCCAAAGCAGGCTCCAGGCTCTGAGCTGTCAGCTGCCCGATACAGGGCTCCAACTCACAAAACATGAGATCATGACCTGAGCCGAAGTTGGACACTAAACCGACTGGGCCACCCAGGCACCCCAAGAAATTCTCTGATTTTTAAAAAGGTGATATATATATATATATTCATATATACACATACACACACACACACAAATATATTTCATTAAAATCACAGTGCAGTGTGGGGGTGCCTGGGTGGCTCAGTTAAGCGTCCGACTTCAGCTCAGGTCACGATCTCGCGGTCCGTGAGTTCGAGCCCCGCATCAGGCTCTGGGCTGATGGCTCAGAGCCTGGAGCCTGCTTCTGATTCTCTGTCTCCCTCTCTCTCTGCCCCTCCCCCGCTCATGCTCTGTCTCTCTGTGTCTCAAAAATAAATAAAGATTAAAAAAAAAACCTAATTAAAAAAAATAATAAAATAAAATCACAGTGCAGTGTGGGCCAGGCAGCATTTTGTACTTGAACACTTCAACATTTTTAGAGTGAAGAGTATAGATATTCTCTCTAGGTAGGATAATGAAAGGTTATAAATCCCAGTAGTTCTGGTCAGGTCTGGAAACCAAACTTCTGGAAAAAGTGATCTCCCGGGCTTTCCAGATTTTGATTGCAGGTAAGGTGATGTGGCAGACGTGTTAAGTGCTAACATTTACTCAACAGTGACTTTCCTCACATGACAGAGGTTAAGTCTCGCCTTGAGGGTGTAATTTGGTCCACAGATGTGGTTTTTTGCCCACAGTGCTGGCGGATAGCAGGTTTTGAGAGAAAATTATTTTAAGTAGTCTCAACCTTGAAAACTGGGAAATTGAGCATGGGGCCTGCTTAAGACTCTCTCCCCCTCTCCCCCCTACTCTCTCTAAAATAAATAAAAATGATGGGGCGCCTGGGTGGCTCAGTCGGTTGAGCGTCCGACTTCAGCTCAGGTCACGATCTCGCGGTCCGTGAGTTCGAGCCCCGCGTCAGGCTCTGGGCTGATGGCTCAGAGCCTGGAGCCTGCTTCCGATTCTGTGTCTCCCTCTCTCTCTGCCCCTCCCCCGTTCATGCTCTGTCTCTCTCTGTCTCAAAAATAAATAAAAAAATAAATAAATAAAATAAAATAAAATAAATAAAAATGAAAAAAAAATTGATTTCCAGTTTCTGCCAAATTCTAGGATTTGGCTCACCAAGTCTAACAAAGCTGTTAGCTGGGGCCTAAAGTTACCCGCCTTAAGTGGGGCAAGTGCTCCCTGATGCCCCACAGCTCTCCGCACCCCCCCCCGCCCCCAGGCGGTTCTCTCCTTTACCTGATCTGCCTCACCCTCATAGACATCTGAGTTTCAGACCTCTGTCTACAGTTTCCAAATCACGTTCTGTCCCTATCTCATACACTCTGAGCCCTGGGACAGAACAAACTGGAGCCCTAATGTGAGGCTCAAGGTCACCCAGCCTCTCAGAATGAACTTGAGCCAAACAATTACAGGACTGGCAAATCCAGCGCTCTAGAATTGAGAACTCTTGCTGCTTCTTAGTGTGGGACCAGAGCAGATCATTCACCCTTGGTTTCCACGTGTACGAAATGGGACAAGTAAAACAGACCCACAGCCCCGCAGCTGTAATTCTAAAAACCAAAACAGCTCTGAAAAGCAGAACCTTATTCATTCGTAAATCGGCGGCAAAACTGAACCCGAACTGCCACAGGCTGTATATAGTGTGAATATTCACGCCTTTCCCGGCAGAAATAGTCGATTTCCAAGAACTGCCCCAGATCCCTCTGAGGCGTTGCCTAACTATGAAATAGGCACCCTATTAATTTTCCAAACTCTGATAAACTGTGATTCCCGAAGTGCTCCCGGTGCCAAGGGAACCGGTAAAACCGAGGAGCCGCGCTTGGCGCTGCTGCGGAGAACACAGGAGGAAATCCGAGTACAGCGCGGCGCCTGGCGCCCAGCAAGTGCCCAAATGTGAAATGCTTCGCCCTCCTCAAGAACTCCCATTCATTCATCCCTCCAGATCTGCCCGATCAACTTCGGGCAACCGAACCCCTCCTTCGGCTTCCATCTCCTCACTCAAAAGTAAACGTAACCTCTCCTCTCAGGGCTGCCGGTGAGGACTGGAAACCATTTCAGCGACAGCCCGGCCCAGAACACGCTCCGAACAGAGAGCGGTCAAGACCCCACCTGGACACCCACCGCCCCCAGAAGGCGCGCCCTTTGCCGAAGTCACCCCGTGGGCATTCCGTCCCCCCTCAGGAAGAACCGAGCCCCCAAGCCTTGGGAGTACTCAGTGACCCCACCTGCGGCGTCGCCTCACCTCTCAAGACTGCCGTCCGTCGCGTTAACAGAAGCGACTCCCGCCCCGAGGAAGACGCAGACCCAACTCCTCCCACTCGCGCCTTGTAACAACTTCCGGCGCCGCGAGAACTTCCTCGAGCTCCTCCACCCAGGAGCCTCCGCGCCAACGGGACTCGGTTTCCCAGAAGGCTGTGCTGACGCCTATCTCCGCTTATCTGTGTTTCTTTCCCCGCCCTCTTCTCTGGCCGCTGAGCACTGGACGAAAGAGAATAGAAACAAAATCGGGGCCAGGTAGCATGTGGGAATTGCAGTCCAGTTTTTACCCAGTTAAAGGACAAGCTAAGCAGCGTACTCTGGCCTGAAGGAGACGGCGGGTTGCCATGGAAACGCGTTGAGGCGGAAATTCCTGAAAAGCCTCTTGGAAGCAAGGGGCGGAGTTTGAGGCGGGAAAATTACAAGGCCTCTCTCTGATAGGCGGAGAGATGCTTCGTAGTTCACTGCTCCTTACCATTGGGTCACGTTGGCACATGCGCAGTAGAATCAGAAACCCTCCAAAAGAGGGTGGAATGGGGGTGGGCGATGAGGAAATAATCCCTCCCGGTCACTGCCCGAGGGAAGTCCGGAGGCCAGCAGCGCCTGCGCGGGCGCTGTCCTTCCTCGGGTCCAGGATGCGCGCGCAGCGCTTTCCGCCTCCCGGAAGTTTACGCGGGACAACTGAGAAGGTGAGTCCTACTTCCCGCGAAGGGTCGGAGAATCTGGCCGCAGATACCTGGCTCCCAACCCCGCTCACGAAGTCCAGAGGTGAGGGGAAAGTGAGGCGGAGAAGGGAGAGGTCTCCTGATGCAGTGACCACAGTTCGGTCGTGCTGCCTGTGACGTCAGCACGACCCTTTGTGGGAGACGGAGGCCCCGGGCTGGGGGTCTCTATGAAAGAAGCTTCTTGTCGCCGCGATTACTGATCTGTCCTTGCAGCCTTCTCAGGCCCCTGTGGGCTCTTGGCGGGTGTGGCTACGACGGAGATGGGCGGGGCTCATAGGGAGCTTGTCGGCCGTCCTGTCTTGACACTATGTCAAGCCCGATTTTTGGGGAGGGCGGGGCCTAGGCGAGTCGTGGTCATCCAGAAGACTGTCCCTCCTTCCCTGAGGTGGATGGAGTCTAGTAGCCTTTAGCTCTTTTGCTGTACAATGGCTGAGAACCTCCTCAGGGACGCAATTCTTAACAGATAGCAAATGTTCAGTAAATATTGGTTGAACAAATAAAATAAATGGGTGAATGGATAATAAAGACCGGCCTGAGCGTTGGAGCGTTGGGTTTAAGTCCTGAACTAGCCATGTGACCTTGGACAGGTGACTTTACTGTGAAACTGCCTTCTTCCATCCATATTTATTGAGCGTTTACTGTAACACTACCTCCATCTGACCTATTAAACAGTTGCTCATTTGTTTATTAATCTCATCCTCTGCCACTAGAATGTGAGCTTCCTCAGGTCAAGGGCCTTGTTTGTTTCCTTTGCTGCTGTATCCCCAGTGGTTAGCACATATTAGGAGTTCGGTGAGTGATTATTGAGTGAGTGAATGAACTTAGTACTTGCGGGCTACATAGCCAGTGATCAGTAAACATTAACCATTATCTTTCACTTATATGTGAAATGGGCCCGAGTCAACCTTTCCACTTTTATTCGCTTACAGGACTCTTCTAAGATGGAGTTTCCAGCCCAGGGAATCTGAAGGCCAGACTGTGACCCCATTAAGGTACCATCCCCTCAGGGACAGGCCCCCTTATAGCTTATTCCCCACCAACAGCCTGCTCCTGTTCCGCCTCTTCTGTGTTGCTGCTGTCAGACTTCACTCCCAGGAGGAAAGTTATCGTGGATGTGACAGGGTCACTGGATTAGGTGCTTGCCCCATCCTAGAGGCCATCTTTAGCCAAGGGCACTTGGCACCGAGGGAAAACTCCACTTAAGGCAAAACCACTTAACACTGTAAAGCCAGAAAAACCCCAAAAAACAAAAAAACTGCCAAGTCTTAGGGGTGCCTGGGTGGCTCAGTCGGTTAAGCGTCTGACTCTTGATTTCAGCTCAGGTCGTGATCTCACAGTTTGTGAGTTCGTGCCCCGTGTCGGACTCTGTGCTGACAGCAGGGAGCCTGCTTAGATTCTCTCTCTCTCCTTCTCTCTCTGCCCTTCCCCTGCTCGTGGGCGTGCATGCTGTCTCTCTCAGAATAAATAAATTAAAAAACAAAACAAAACTAAAGTCTTGGTTTGCTAGTCAGATGAGGCCAGACTATGCTGCATTAGCAGCAGCCCCCATATCTCAGTGGCTGAACCCAAATTCAAGTTTCTCATGGATACAAAGCCTGGAACCCCTCTTCAGGGTAGCCGCCCCCCAGGCCATTTTGATCTTGTGGCTCCAACGTCACCAGAAGGGCTTCAGGTGGGCAGTGGCCTGAAGCGAGAAGAGGAGGTGACTCCTCTAGCTTACCAAAAATGCTCACCCATATTTATCCCTTCGAGAAGAGAGATCTGTCCATTCAGATGTCAACCAGGACAACAAATTAAGTGCCACAACCAGCCCACAGGTTTCCTTAAAAGACACTTGGCAACAGCCTTTGCGGTCTGACATCGTACACGGCTCCTTGGTGGGAGTTGAAGGAAGGGCAGTTTTCTGCCACAGCGTGGTTTCTGCTCTTCTGCAGACCAAGGGGAAGCACAACCCTCGTCTCCTCTGGCTGCGATTTCTTTCCTGAGCTCTTTGGATGGCCTGTGATTTTCAAGGGCAAGCACTGGAAGTCCATAAGTCAGCACCAAGTGGAAATGGAGAAGCCTGGGAGGCGCAGAACTTCCGGAAAGAGAAGGGGCAGAAGAGAAGGACTAACAACTGGAATGTAAATTGGATACAGGGCATGATCCGGTCATAAGAGCCACTAACATAAAAGGCTTTCCGGGGGCCAGGCCCTGTTCTCAGCGCTTGATATAAATGTATTCATTTAGGCCCCAGCAACTACTCTAGCGGTCAAAAAAAGTACTGTTAGAAGCCGCATTTTACCATTGGGCAGACTGGGGCACAGAGAGGGTAAGTAACATGCCCAGCATGTAACGGATATGGAACCGAAATCCAGGAGCCTGGAGCCAGAGCCAGACTTTAAGGACTCTCCTGTTTTCAGGTGCAACAGACACCAAGCTCTACGATGAATACAGGAAAAGGGGTTTGATCAGACTGACCCAGACACAAAAAGATAGTTATGGCATGATCTCACTTCTAGGTGGAATCTAAGAAAAAAAAGAAGCCAAACTCCTAGTAACAGAGAGTAGAATGGTGGTTACCAGAGGCTGTGGGGAAAAAGAGATTGATCACAGGAGACAGACTTTCAGGGCATCTGGCTGGCTTCAGTTGGAAAAGCAGACGACTCTTGATCGCAGGGTCGTGAGTTCGAGCCCCACGTTGGGCGTGGGGCCTACTTTTAAAAGAAAGTGTTGGGGAGGGGACAAGCTCAGTTATGATTAACAAATTCTGGAGACCATAGCGACTGTAGTCAATAATAATGTATCAAATACCTGAAATTTGCTAAGAAAATGGATCTCAAGGGTCCTCACCACCCACACAAAAATAGTGGCAGCTCTGGGCGGTCACGGATATGTTAATCAGGCGGTTGTGGTAACCATTTCAGAATATGGACAAATTGTAGCACATTGTGTGGTACGCCCCACATATGTACAATTTTTGTTTGTCAAAAATAAAAGAGGAGAGAACTTTCTCTTACGAGGTGACGTGAAGTCACGAGCAAACTTACTTTGGCTTGTGTTTCCGTAGCCAGTTGGTAATCAGTACTGTATGCCAAGTCTTAGAATAAAGGGCGAAGGAAATAATCTTACTTTCTTCTACTATTTGAGATTTATAAATAGGGACACCTGGGTGGCTCAGTCAGTTAAGCCTCCGACTTCCGCTCAGGTCATGATCTCCCGGTCTGGTCCATGAGTTCAAGCCCCACCTCGGGCTCTGTGCTAAGAGATCAGAGCCTGGAGCCTGCTTGGGATTCTGTGTCTCCCTCCCTCTCTGCCCCTCCCCCGCTTGTGCTCTGTCTCTGTCTCTAAAATTAAACATTTTTTAAAAAGTTTAAAGTATATAAATAAATAAATAAAATATATCTACTTAAAAAATAAGTAAAATAAAATATATCTACTTGAGGGGCACCTGGCTGGCTCAGTTGGTAGAGCATATGACTCTTAATCTCGAGGTCATGAGTTCGAGTCTCGTGTGGTGTAGGGTTTACTTAAAATAAGAAAAAAAAACAATAAATTTAAAAAAAAAGTAAAATGTATCTACTTGAAGTACCCATAGCACTGGCATCCTTGTTGATTTTCTCTTCTTCGCTTAACTAGTTTAATCCTGTTTTTATGGGTTGACTTGTGTCCCTCAGAATTCCATCATGTGGAAACCCTGACCCTGAGTACCTCAGAATGTGGCCGTATTTGGAGATAGGGCCTTTAAAGAGGTAATTAAGTTGAAACGGGGTTGTTAGGGTAGGCCAGCCGCGGTCTGAATGTTTGTGTCCCCCTCCCCCAAAACGCATAGTTTGAAATGCTAATGCCCAATGTGATGGTATTAGGGAGGGGAGCCTTTGGGGAGGAGGGTAGGTCATGAGGGTAGAGCCGTCACTAATGGGATCAGTATTCTTTTGAAGGAGACCCCAGATAGCTCCCTAGCCCCTTCCACCATGTGAGGACTGAGGAAAAATTGTCAGTCTGGACCCCCAAAGGCCTTCACCAGAACTCAACCATGGTGGCATTTTGACCGCGGACCTCCTAGTCTCCAGAACTCTGAGAAATAAAGTTTCTGTTTTTCATAAGCCACGCAGTCTGTCCTATTTCAATATCGCAGCCCAAACAGACCAAAGCAGAGCCCTAATCCCATGTGACTGGTTCCTTACAAGAAGAGATTGGAACGCAGTCAGGGGGACGGCCATGTGAACACAGAAGGCAGCCATCTGTGAGCCAAGGAGAGAGGCCCCAGAAGAAACCGGCCTTGCTCACACCTTGATCTCCGACTTCTGGCCTCCAGAGTTCTGAAGAAATAAATTCTTTGGTTCAAACCCCCCAGGCAGTGGTGTTTGGGTACAGCAGCCCGAGCAAACGAATACACCTGCCGTGTCCTACTTTTTAATAGGCTCTGTGTGTACCTTTGGTTTTGATTTTTACAAGTGTTAGGAAATATCCCAGAGACACACAAAGCCTAAAGGATAATGTCAACACCTGTGTCTCACTAAGTCAGGATAAGACAGGCTGTTTGCAGTAGCGGATGCTACGGTCCTCGGGGCTTAATGCAACGTGTATTTATTCACTGATCATGAGATTCCATCGTGGACCCGACAGCCCTCCTTCATCTTGTAGCTGTGCCAGGGGAGTGATGCGACCTCCGGGGCCACGCGTGCTGAGAAAGGGTGGATGGAGGGGGTCCTCTGGCTCTTAACTGTCTCAGCTGGGAATTGACTTCCACTCACACGCCATTAACCAGCATTAGTTATGTGGCCCCGGTGTAACCACAGGGGACCCCCGGGAAGGGTAGGGGAGCACGTGGATATTTGGTGAGCATTGACGGTCTCTCCCAAACCGATTGTGTGTTTCAAGAAACAAACATCGGAAGTACAGCAGAAGACCCTCAGTGCTTCAGTGACCTGAGCGGTTCTGCGTAACTTTCATGGACTCCAAGGAATTCCCATATCTTCTGTGAAACCTGCAGTTTCGCATTGCATTTTTCTGCTTTTGACCTGCCCGGGGCCATTAGGGGGGAGATGGGTGGCTAGAAGCTGGATGCTTGGCGGGGGGGGGGGGGGGGTTGTTTTAGAAGTGGCCACTTCCTGGGGAAGCGCCCGGCTCTTGGTTTCGGCTCTTGGTTTCGGCTCAGGCTCTTGGTTTCTTGCTCACGGTTCGTGAGATCAAGCCCCGCGTCAGGCTCTGCGCTGGTAGCACAGAGTCTGCTTGGGATTCTCTCTCTCCCTCTCTCTCTGCCCCTTCCCCATTCTCTCTCTCTAAGTAAATATGTTAAAAAAAAATAGAAGAAGTGGTCACTTCCTAAGAGAGTATATTCCAGTGTAGTAACTTTTCTCCCTTTTGCAATGTTGTCACCATGGGGAGCCAGATGAACTACTCACTGGCAGTGGGTGAAGGTTTGCTTTCAGCATCCTGTTCCCTCCCCCACCTTTTGTTTTCTAGCATGATCACCTTCTGTCCAAACTGTGGCAAAAATATCGAAGCAACGTTCAAATTCTGCCCCTACTGTGGGAAATCTTTGCCTGTGGAGGAGCATGCGGGATGCCAGACCTTTGTCAGACCGCTTACGTCATCCTTCCGAGGTAAGAACCAGCCCTTTGAGGGGTGACGAGTGCATGTATGCATGCATCGGGGGAGGAAGGCCAGAAACCTTTGCAGCCTGTCTGACCCGGCATTGATCCTGGGGCTGCCCAGGACTCAGACTCTGTCTACACTCAGTTTCCCGGCATCTGATCGGCCTCTGGGTTTTAAAGTTGACAACTCGGGGGGTGCCTGGCTGGCTTGGTCAGTGGAGCATCCAGCTCTCGATTGCGGCTCATGGTTAGCAGGATCAAGCCCCACGTTCAGCTCTGAGCTAACAGGGCAGAGCCTGCTTGGGACTCTCTCTCCCCCTCTCTTTCTCTGCCCCTGCCCTGCTCGCGCACAGTGCATTCTCTCTCTCAAAATAAATAAACACAAACAAATAAAAGAGAGGAGGAAAAAAATAAAATGAAGGGATAGTTTGCTTAGATATTTAGGTGACCGAAGAAGCGAGGTTTGGCTCTGGGGATCGGCGGGAAGAGAGTGGTTGAATGTGCCCTCAGGGTTTTCCAGTTTAGGGTTCCCTGGAAAAGGCCTTTGTAATTTCAGTCTGCATCCTGTCTTCCTTTCTCCAGGCTCAAGGAGAAAGAGGAACACCAGTTCTGAAAGCTCTTCCAAGAAAGTGAGATGGTCCAGCACTGTCACCTCTTCTTCGTCATCCGTCTTCTCTGATAGTGACAGTTCTGGGTCTGAAGATACCTTGAGACCCTGTGAGAGACCCAAAGGTGAGAGTTGGTGTCAACCTGGCCTGACTAGACGGGGAAACGGTGGGTCACCGGACAGTATTTGGGGCATCCTTCCCCTGCCCGGGCATCCCTACCCCGCCTAGACCCTCATTGCAGCATTGCTAGCCTCCAGTCCGTCTACACACAGCCAGAGCCGCCCCTGTCCCCACCTGTGCATAGCCTCCTGCCTCCTATCGCCCCTCCAGCCCCAGCTCTTCATCCTGGCATCGAGGGGCAGCTCTCTAGGAAGCCTTTCCTGAGCACCACAGGCTAGATCAAGGCTGCCTCGTCTCCCTCTCTTTGCCCTCTTAGCCCCCAGTGCCAGTGACACCCTCATTTGAGCACATGTCTCCTCCAGGCTCCATGGCCCTTTCTGCCTCACTTGCTAGACTGAGAGTCCTGTGTGGGCAGGGACCAGGTAGACTCATGTGCATAGGCCTGGAGCCAGCCGACGAGCATGGGAGTCTTGAGGACCGTGTACCCTCTCCTTCCTAGTGGGCCCTTGGATCTAAAGTCACAGCCCCCAGTGCCTCCCCTCTGTCCCTTGTTATCTCCAGGCCCCTCTGCCTCTTGCCATTCTACGCCTTGGGTGGATGGTGGGTGGGAAGAATGGAGTAGATAATATCTCTTCTTGTGTCGTTGTCTCTCTCCTCACCATTGCCCCCCATTCTCTTGCCAGTCTGGGAGCCTCTCAAGGGCAGGGCCTCTGTCTAACAAATTTCTGACTCTTTATATTCAGCCCAGGGTGGCCAGGTCCTGTTTCAGGATATTTTTGGTCGAATGTCTGGAAGGTCTTTTTTCCCCTCAGTAAACTTCTCTTCATCCAACAAGACCCAACTCAAACATCCCCTCCTCCAGGAAGCCTCTCTTGACTTCTCTAGGCGGTATCAGTTTCTCTCTCTTATCCCTCTGTATTGTCCTGTTTCGGACTCAGTTCTGACCGACGGTGTCCAGATCAGACTCCCCCACCAAATTAGGGGCTCCTGAGGGAAGGGCCCAGGTCTGACTCGTGTCCGGGTCCCCAGCTTTGTCGCACAAGGGCCTGACTCATGAAAGGTCCCAGGAAGCATTTGTTGAAAGAACAAATGAATAAACGAACCCTATGATGAGCATTGTCCCATTACCCATCCAACTTGTCTCTCCCTGTTGCTGCTTTTTCCTTATTCTGACTATCTTCCTGCAGGGTCCTGGAGCAGACCCCCAACCCCCAAAAGCAGCCCACAGGCGACCAGGCAAAGCCCTCAGACCCTGAAGCGGAGCCGGGTGACAACCTCGCTTGAGGCTTTGCCCACAGGGACGGTGGTGACAGACAAGAATGGGCGGCACTGGAAACTGGGATCCCTCCAGACCAGGGACAACCAGGGCATTCTCTATAAAGGTATGCTGTCCACTGGCCGGCGGGTGCTGGGTCTGGCAGGGGCATCTCTGAGCCAGGGCAAGGGGCGGGACCCCCTTTCCGAGAATGGAAATGAAAGCCACATCCCAGCTGCCCACCTGCCTCTAGACAGCTTTCTCTTAGACTTGGGATTGCAAACCTACCCACCTGCAGGGGCTGGGCAGGTAGAGTAAGGAGGCTAAAAGGTGATGGGGACATCTGGGGACCGTGGCCAACTGGGAATTCTGTGCCCTGTGTAACAAGGCCCCCCCCCTCCCGTTCCATGTCCACCGCTGTCATATGGGAGTGCAGGCCCAGTGAGGGTGAATGATGAGGACGATGATGAGTGTTCTATCAACCCTGCAGAGATAGCATGGAACCCCCCCCCAAAAAAAACAATTTGGTTTGATTATTAAGGGTGACACAGACCAAGAGAATGCAAAAGGCTAATTGCTTGAGAGCGGCTCTGAACCAGGAAGGAAAGGTGCCTGATCGGGGTTTTTGTTTGGTTAAAGGGTGAGGCCTGGGCAAGGGTTCCCCGCACAGGGGCCGGGGCCTCATGTGATTCGCCTCTCCCACCGACACCACAGAAGGGAGCCCCTGGCTTTCGTATCAGCCTGCCCAGATGTGGAGCGGGGAGCGGAAGAGGCAGGGCCGGGCTTGGAAGCTGGCAGTAGTCAAAGATTAAAAAAAGAAGTCCGGGGCGCCCTGGTGGCTCAGTCAGTTAAGCGTCTGACTCTTGATTTCACTTCAGGTCATGATTGCACAGTCATGAGATTGAGCCCTGTGTCGGGCTCCACTCTGGGCGAGGAGCCTGCTTAAGATTCTCTCTCTCCCTCTGCCCCTTTCCCCTGCTCATGCACTCTCTCTTGCTCGCTCTCAAAAAAAAAAAAAAAAAAGGAGGAGTCAGATACCTTGGTACAATGAAGAAAACAAAAACTGCACTGATTGGTATTAATCAACCTAATGTTTACTGAGTGCCTATTCAAGGCCGCACCGTGTTCCAAGTGCTTTATATGATTTTGGGGGTGGGGGGTGTTGTTATTTTGTCAAATGAGGTTGACCTTTCGTCAAAATGACGATTTTAAAGTCTACTATTAAGTGAGTTGTAGTCCATTCATCATGCTGCACAGCCATCATGTGTATCTAGTTCCAGAACATTCCCATCACCCCTAATGGAAGCCCTGTACCAAAGCACTCACTCCCCACACCCCTCCTCCCAGCCTCAGGCAACCACTAATCTGCTCTGTCTGTCTGGGTTTCTCTGTTCTGGATATTTCTGATAAATGTAGTGATACACTACATCATGGCCTTGCACATACCACATGTGGTTTCTTCATGCTATGGATCGGTGCACGTGTGCATTGTTTCCACACTTGACCCTGGTGACTAGTGCTGCTGTGAGCATCTGCGCACACGTTTTCACATGGACGTGCGTTTGCTTCGTACTTGCTAACTCATAATGGAGCACTGTCACCCAGTGAGCAATGTCAGCACGGTCGCTGCCCCATTTCCTAGATGAGCAAGCAGGCTCCAATGCTCAGCACAGAGCCTGACGCAGGGCTTGAGCTCATGAACCATGAGATTAGGACCTGAGCCAAAGTCAAGAGTCAGAAGCTTAACTGACTGAGCCCCCCCAGGCACCCCCACAATTGCAATTTTTAGTACAGCAGCTGACACTCTTAGCTCACTCTGGGCCCCGCTCTAAGTTCATCACACCAATCAGCTCATCTTTTTTTTTTTTTTTTAATTTTTTAAAATTTACATCCAAATTAGCATATAGTGCAACAGTGATTTCAGGAGTAGGTTCCTTTTTTTTTTTTTTTTTAAATGTTTTTATTTATTTTTGAGACAGAGAGAGACAGAGCATGAGCAGGGGAGGGGCAGAGAGAGGGGGAGACACAGAATCTGAAGTGGGCTCCAGGCTCTGAGCTGTCAGCAAAGAGCCCAACGCGGGGCTCGAACTCACAGAGTGTGAGATCATGACCTGAGCTGAAGTCGGACGCTCAACCGACTGAGCCACCCAGGCGCCCCGGGAGTAGGTTCCTTGATGCCCCTTCCCCATTTAGCCCATCCCCCCTCCCACAAGCCCTCCCGTAACCCTCAGTTTGTTCTTCATATTTATGAGTCTCTTCTGTTTTGTCCCCCTCCGTTTTTATATTATTTTTGCCTCCCTTCCCTCATGTTCGTCTATTTTGTCTTGTAAAGTCCTCCTATGAGTGAAGTCATACGATATTTGTCTTTCTCTGACTAATTTCACTTAGCATCATACCCTCCACTTCTATCCACGTGGTTGCAAATGGCAAGATTTCATTCTTTTTGATTGCCGAGTATACTCCATTGTGTATATATAGACCACATCTTCTTTATCCATTCATCCATCGATGGACATCTGGGCTCTTCCCATACTTTGGCTATTGTGGATAGTGCTGCTATAAACGTGGGGGTGCATGTGTCCCTTCGAAACGGCACACCTGTATCCCGTGGGTAAATGCCTAGTAGTGCAATTGCTGGGTCGTAGGGTAGTTCTATTTTTAGTTTTTTGAGGAAACTCCATACTCTTTTCCAGAGTGGCTGCACCAGCTTGCACTCCCCCCCCCTTTTTTTTTTTGAGAGACAGAGAATGATGGAGGGGCAAAGAGAGAGGCGGAAAGAGGATCTGAAGCGGGCTCTGCACTGACAGCAGAGAGCCCAATGTGGGGTTCGAACTCATGAACCATGAGATCATGACCTGAGCCAAAGTCAGACGCACAACTGACTGAGCCGCCTAGGCACCCCCCCCCCATCTTATTCCCTTATTCATACAGCCCTATGAGTGGGCACCCTTTTCCTTTGTCAGTTCCTGAGTTCTAACGTCACCCTCCCCATCTCCCTGGAACAATTTGGGAGAACCAGTATCGGGTCACCACATAAATCCCCGCAGCTGCTCACGGCGCTGTGCTTGTGAAAAGTAGCCTGGGCTCAAGTTCAGGACTACCCTCTGGGTCTGTGCCCTTGTGGACGGAGATTGGGGGCTTGTGTCAGTTTTCTGTGGCCACCGTAACAAATTACCACAGACTCAGTGGCTTGAGACAGCACTCATTTGTTCTCTTACAGGCGTGGAGGTCAGAAGTCCAAAATCAGTCTCACGAGTCTTTTGGAGGCTCTGGGGGTGGGGAGGGGCCTGTTTCCTCGCATTCTCGGGCTTCTAGAGGCGCCCGTGTTCCTGGGCTCATAGCCCTTCCTTCAGCTTCAAGGTGTATCGAGCTCCTCTCTGCTTCCATCACGCCCATGCCTTCCCCCCTTTCTCTAGTTATACCTTCTCTAGCCCGCTTCTTTGCAGGAACTCTCGTGGGGCGCCTGGGTGGCTCAGTCGGTTCGCTCTGGTTACGCTGGATCCCAGACCAGCTTTCTTGCAACGTCTGGCAGCTGGGAGCTTCCACCTGTTTGCCTGCTCTGCTCTTGTCTGCATGCTCTCTATGTATCAGGTCCGCATCAGGCAGGGGTCTCCCCACGTCCCAGAGTCTGGAGCCCTGGATTGATAGCCTGGCTCCGCAGGGGCCAGTGACCAAGCTCATTGCCCTTCCTGGGCCCCTGTGGGCTCCCCTCTATAATGAGAATCGCCCAGCTGGCTCTGCGGGCTGTTGGCATGAGGGCCACATAGAGGAGGGAGCTCAAGAGAAAAAGCCCCTCATAATCTGCAGAGTAGTGCCTGAGATCGCACTGAAATTGCCAACTGTCCCCGCCTGCTTTTGAGCGTCAGGAGCATATGTGTCACCCGCCTGTGTGGGGACTCTGTGAGCTGGGTACTGTTAGCATGCCTGAGAGGTGCCACAGCCAGCTCCAGACACCTGTTGGTGATCTCCCCAAGTCCCCTTCTCACAGGTGCAAAGGACCCCCCTTTCCCCTGAGATCTGAGCCCCCCCCCCCACACACACACACATTTCCCTCTCTTAGGCTTGGCTCGGGTCACCCTCGGTCCTGGGTTCTGTAAACCCTAGACTCCCACCCTGCTCTGGCTGGAGCTTCATGAGGGCAAGGATGGCTTCTGGGTAACTGTCACCTCCCTTATTTCCACACCTTGGACAGCGCCAATCTGGCTGAGCGAGGGGCAGCAAGGATTTGAAAGGGTGGAGGAGGGCACAGAGAGCCTTGGGAATGGACAACAGTGTGTCGGTTTATGGGCCCCGGATGATGTTGAGCACTCGTGATGAGCCTGGCTTGGTGCCGGGCTCCGGGGCTGAGTGGGTTCTCTGAGCGGTGCATGTGAAGGATGCAGCTAGCTTCAAATGTACGGTATGTGCTCAGCTACTGCCGTGCTCATTCCTGCTGGGCCACCTGAGCCCTTGTATCCAATCCTGGGGACGGGCTTCATCACTCCTATTTCACAGGCATGGGAGTGGAGGCCCAGAGAGGTCTAGCACCTCGTGTAGAGTCACACAGAGAGTTGATTTCCCTGCGAGCAGCCTCTCTTGGCCTCTCTGACCCGCAGTTCTCCTCTCCTCCGGCAGGTGGCACTGACAACAATGGCAGCAGCAGCAGTAATCATAACATAGTAGACCTTCCGGGGCTGTCCTGAGACCATTAAAGGGAGACCATGCGTGTAAAGCCGACACTTAGCACCGGGTTTATCCTTGAGCAGCATGGGACAAGCAGGCAGGGTGTTTATGAGGAAGAGAGGAGGAAGGATGTGGATGGTGCCCCCCCCACCCGGCGATAGGCTCAGATGGCCCCATGGGGACTCAGGAACGGAAGTGGTCATTCAGCACGGTTCCGTGTTGAGCCGGCAGGGCTGGATCAGCCATTGGATCTGGGCAGCCTCGGGATTGCAGCTCAGAGGACCCCGAGGAGCAGAAGTCAACCTGTGACGGCACTTCCCCGGGTGGGGATGGGGCTGGGACAAGGCTTCATCCGTCCCATGGTACCCACCCACATGTGTAGACAAATGCAAATATCTGGTGTATTGGGGATCCCCAGGACCACCCCCCAGGCTCAGGTATTCACAAGGAGGACCCACAGGCCTCAGCACATAGTTGGGCCACAATGCATTTCAGCAAAAGAACGCAGAGCACAGTCAAGGGAGGGGAAAGGCCCACGGAGTGACATCTGAGGGGAGACCAGCACAATCTTCCGAGAGTCCCTTCCCCAGGGGCTCCCGGAGGATGCACAAGGAAGTGTGACAACACACGTGAAGTGTTGTCTACCAGGGACGCTCCTGAGAGACCCAGCACCCAGTTTTTTTTTTCTTCATATGTATTTATTTTTGATAGAGAGCATGAGCAAGGGAGGGGCAGAGAGACAGAGGATCTGAAGCGGGCTCTGCGCTGACAGCAGTGAGCCTGATGTGGGGGCTTGAACTCACAAACCACGAGATCATGACCTGAGCTAAATTCAGACGCTCAACCAACTGAGCCACCCAGGCATCTCATACCCCAGGTTTTTATTGGTAGCTGGTCACTTAGGCACACTCTGCCTGGAACGTACGAACGTTCTAGACTCCCAGAAGGAAAGCAGGTGTTCAGCATAATAGTTTGGGCACAGGGGGCCCTTCTGCTTGGTTCAGTGATGGTGGAGCCCTCCTGAAATCCAAGTACCCAGACACCAGCCATGGACCACCCTTGCAAGCAAGCCTTTCCAAGGACAGAAGTCAGGCCTGCTTGGTAATAACCCTTTTTGTGTAGCTGAATATTAGCAGAGAGAAAGGAGGAAAAAACAACTTTTCCAAGACCTAGGAAGGAACAGGTCTTGAAAGCCAAGAATGCACTTGACAAGCAGAAGTGTTGCTTGCTCTTCACTGAGAAGTTTCAGGACCATGACTTTCACTTTCCCTGGTGATCATAACCTTGTTCGTTTTGTCCACCCACAGCCGAGCCTGTCTCCACCTTCACCTGCAAGTCAAGTCCCCAGAAACAAAGATTCTCGCTTAAACTGGTGAGTGTCCCTGGGGGGCAGTCACAAGGGGAGGGCCTGGGGCTTGGGTACCACTGACCTCCAAGCCCCCTCTGAGGGCTGACACAGGCAGGAGAGCTCCACCTTAGCCTGCAGGGGGCAGTGGGACCTTGGGTGGGGCACATCTCCCTCCAGCCTCAGGTTCTTTATCACAGGAGACCTGGGAAGCTGCAGTCAAGTTCTCCCCGAGCCCTGGTTCCGGTGCCGTTGGGCTGTGCAGTCTGGAGGGGCTGAGTGTCCTCACCCTTGCAATGAAGCCACTAGTACCCACATTGTGTGGCCCACTTGCCCACTACCTGTCTGCCTCATAGCATGTATTTGTTGAGCACCCACTGTCTTTCACTGTGCCGGATGTTGGAGTCCGTCAGAGAAGCAATCTGATGGGGTCCTTACACTGAGGAGTCCGTGAAATCTGATAAAAGGGTATCGTCTTGGTTAGTAACCTCGTCATCTCTGAAAGCTGGGATTGTAGGTAACTTTTATTGTCTTCCCTTCATTTATTCAGATTTTCTCACCCTTAACCCCCCCCCACCCCCACCCCAGAATACTGTGGCAGCCAGTCCGGGTGCCTTCCCCTGGCCCTAGACAGAGGCTGTGTGAGTGGTTCAGAGCGAGGACTCCGGAGCCAGGCTCACAGATGAGTAATAGCCCCTGTTCGTCGAGAGCCTGTTCCATGCCTGACCCTGGGTTAAGAGTCTCACAAGCAAGCCTGTGAGCTGGTTACTCTGTTTCCCCATTTAATAGGTGAGAAAATGGGGACTCATCACTGGCCCAGGGGCAACCAGCATGCAAGTTGCTTTCTTCACTGCTGTATCTCCAATGCCAGTAGAGTACTCAGCACGTAATAGGTGCTCTGTAGAAAGAATGAATGAATGGCAGAGCTGAGCTTTGAACCTAGCTCTTTAGCCCTGTGCTCTTAAGAACCCAGCTGTACTGGTTGTGTTTAATTAAAATACTCAGTTTGCATTGTAGAAAAAATGATCCGATATTATTAATGGCTTCAGCAAAAGTAATATTTTACTTTATTCACGTAAAAGTCTGGGGCAGTAGTCCAGGGCTATCACTGTGGTTCCATGAACAGGGGAGCCCACTTTCTCTCTCGTTGCTCCAACATGGGCGGCTCCACATGGGCTGAGATGGCTGCCTCAGCTCCCACCATCTCCTCTGCATTCCAGCCAACTGGAACAGAAGCGAAAAGGGAGAGCCTGCCCAGCCCTTTGAGGGCATAACCTGAAAGTTGCCCACATCTCTTCTGCTTACACCTCCGTTGGCCAGAACTTGGTCACATGGTCATTCCTCACTGCCAGGGAGGCTGGGAAATGTTGTTTTTAGCTGAAGGCCACATGTCTAGGGAAACTTGTGGATCCTATCATAAAAGAAATCTGGGCAATGGAAATAACATGTTCACATGCAGCACCCTAGGGGATTTGGTTCTGAAGTGGGGGACTTGGTGATGGTTGTGCTGGCACTAACCTGGGGTGATACCTGGCCAGTAATGTCCTTGAAGCCCTTGTCTAAGAGCTTGCATTGTGACACCTTTCCCCCTGCCGTTCCCGACTAGGATGCCAAGGATGGGCGCTTGTTCATTGAGCAGAACTTCTTCCAGCGGGCGGCCAAGCCTTTGCAAGGTATTCTGCAGGGAAATGGACAAGGGGGAGAGAACTGTGAATTCTTGGTCAGGGCAACTAACTTCCCCCTGAAGGTGTGGGAAAGGGCCCAGTTGCGCCCCATCACCCCTTGGGCCTTGGGCCTTGGACCTCAGAGGACAGACACCGTGGGCCTGGAGAGCCTAGTGTTGAATTATCAGAAGTACCACGGCCAGTTGCTCAACGTAGTCATTACTTAAAATCGATCACATCGGCCTACAATCAACTAAATTGTATTAAGAACAGTAGTAAATATTCAAATACTCAAAACTCATCACTTCCTAATTACTTGTCTACATTGTCTATGACCTATACTCTCGGGGTTGCTTACAGCCATTGTGGCTGCTTGGCGAAAACACCGCGCGATGGCGTGCTGGCATCTCTTCCAGCCACACATTCTGTCACGACAGATCGGTGGCCCGAAATCGGCCACGGTGGGAAGTGTTTACACCACGAAAGTTGGCAAACACTGCAGCTCAGGGCTGTCCGCCCCTGGCCAGCACACCATTGGATCTGTATCACCCAACTGAGATGCTGGAAGGTGGGCAGGCATCCAATGATGCCAGGACCAGCGGAGACGTTTCCTGATCTTACTAGTCACACGTGTGAATCCAGAGGTTACTCTGTTGTTCTGAGGCCTCCCGCTCCAGATTTGTATGTGCTTTCCGCCTCGTTCACCCCCTGTCACCCGCAGAAACAGATGACAGCCCGAGGTCAGCGATGCCCACCCTGTCCCCACCCTGCTGTCACCCACTCGCAGAGGTGGTGTCTCTGACTGGGAGTACCGAGGGTCCTGCCTGGGCTCAGGCAGTCTCTGCTTCCGCTCTGAGAACGGGCTGTGGGCCCGGGACCAGGTGGACTCTAACTTCTCAGTTCCCTGCCTCCCACAGTGCACAAGTGGAAGAAGCTGAACTCGACCCCCCTCCTGGCCATCCCCACCTGTGTCGGTTTTGGCATTCACCAGGACAGGTACAGGTGAGTCACTTCACGTGCCAGCCACCTCACTGGTCCCGTTCTTTCTCTCCCCGTCACGTGACCAGGCATGGCTGGGACCCCGGAGCCGTTGGCCAGCCAGTTGCTTCTCTCTCCACAGCCTTGAGCCACGCTGATCCCCTACCAGTCAGGAACCCTTGATCTTGCCCAGGACCGGGACCTTGTGGCCACCCAGCCACGGTCCCTCCTTGGTGGCTTGGATTCTGCCCCCCTGCCCCGGTCATCTCTCCCACCTCCTGGGATACTCATATCTTCCAGGTTCTTGGTGTTTCCCACCCTGGGGAGGAGCCTTCAGTCGGTCCTGGATGACAACCCAAAGCATATAATGTCGGTGAGGTCTGTGTTCCAGATGGCCTGCCGGCTGGTATGTACCTAGAAGTTGCTGGCTCCCATCCAGGGGATGGTGCACTAGGTCCTAGATTACCAGTTGGCCTGTTCATTGACACATTCAACCCGTGTCTCCCTCTGCTAGACACCGGGGGCTAGTGCTTGACAGGCACAGGTGGGCACTAGGCCATTAGAACCAGAGTGACGAGCATTCCCAGGTGAGAGGTGGAAGAAGGGGCCCCAGCCTTAAAAAGAGGGGCTCAGCTGGGCTTCCTAGTAGAAGCCACGAGTGGGAAATAGCAGGGTGCCAGGTGGAGTGGGAGTGGAGATTCGTGAAGAGAATATTCCAGGCCAAGGATACAGCTTGGGCACAGGCTTGTATAGGAGAGAGCATAAGGCATTTGTTTCTTCATTCATTCATTCATTCATTCACTCATTCCCTCATTCATCCATCCTTGCATTAAATATTTATCAGGTCCCTGCTGGGTGTCCGACACCGTCCCAGGGGCTGGGAGTAGCACAGACATGGTTGTTATGTCTAGTGGGGGAGGATGATCTTAAAGTAAACAGTTTCACAAGCCGCAAATGTCCTCTGAATAGAAATGTCCCTCTGCTATGATGGAGGATAAGAGGACCCAATTTAAATTGCCGGAGAGGTGGAAGTGGCCAGGGAGTGACATATTAAGAGTCCTGAAGGTCTACATGCTCAGTGTGTCTCCAGTGTGACATGTAGAGGGGGAAGGGGTAGACAAGGCGGGCTTGATGTGGAGAGGTCGGTAGCGACCAGATCATTCAGAACACCAAGCTCAGGACCTGGGACTCTTTCCTGAGGGCACTAGGGAGCCATAGGAGGATCGGGAGCAAGGGAGGAGCAGGATCAGCTCTGCGTGCAGAAAAGCCCTGTGGTCCGTGTGGGGATGGACTGGTGGGGCGAGATGGAGACCGGGCGAGGTTGGCACGAGCGGACAGGGCCTGAGAAGAAGATGGGCTGTAGGGACAGAGAGTTTGTAGAACAAGCAGAACCTAGTGGAAAGGTAAGCCTTGGGGTCAAGGTGGGCTTGGGGATATATTCAGGATGTAACTACCACCCAGGCAGTTCAGTGTATGGGTCTAGAGTTCAGTAGAGAAGTCAGAGCTGGACATAAGAAATACAAATTGTGGGGCACCTGGGCTGGCTCAATCAGTGGAGCACAAAACCCTTGATCTCAGGGTTGTGAGTTTGAGCCCCATTCTGGGTATAGAGATTACTAAAAAATTTTAAGAACTTAAAAAAAAACAAAAAAACAAGACATGCTTGGGTGTGTTGGCAGATGGGGCTTCCTAATGCTTCACTCAGAATTAGGCTTAAACAGTCTTTCCCCTTCCAACCACAAGTAGCGCCTCTGACCTTAGGCCTAAGTGGAGATTCCTTCACTGGGCTTTGCCTCAGAACCTCTTTGTGTTAGTCAAGCTACTCATGGAGAGGCTGTCTTTCTTCCCCCAGCTGGATGCCCTGGAGTTCCTCCATGAGAATGAATACGTCCATGGAAATGTGACAGCTGAGAACATCTTTGTTAATCCAGAGGACCTGAGCCAGGTAATAGCTAGGTCCCCTCCACCCTAGGGGCTCTCTGGGCTCAGTGTCTCATCTGTCTCAAAACATCCGTGTATTTCACCATGCTTATTGCAGGTAAAGAATTGTTGTCTATCATATGTAAAGGGCTCCTTTGAATAAATAAGAAGAGATGAGCAACTTAGTAGAACAAGGAAAAACGGATAGGAAAAGCAGTTCATAGAAAAAGAAACCCACAGGTTGGTTAAGTATGTGAAAAGATGCTCAACCTCCCTAAATGATGTCAGTAGTCCTAGAAATGAAAATTAAAACATCCTATTTTAAGAGTAGACAAAACTTAAAAGAATGGTTATCTGTTGCTGATAAGGATGTAAGGAAACAAATTCTTCATATACTGCTGGACGTGGGAATTGGCCAACCTTTCTGGAAGGCAGTTTGGATATAGTCAGAATTTTAAATGGGTATGTTTTTCTGATCCACCAGTTACGAATGTGTCCTATATGTATACTCACAGGCCTCTGCGAAGATATATGTACAAAATGTTTCTGACAGCACTGATTGTGATAGTAAAGAGGAAGAACCTTAAGTATACACTCCTCGTAGGGGTGCTGATTAAAAAACCTTTTGAAGTAAATTCTAATTACTTTTTCAGTTGCAAATGACAGAAACCTGATTTAACAAGGCTTTAAAAAGAGAATGTTTAAGGGGTGTTGCAAATTGTGGCCCACTGAGTGGAAAAAGCCAGAACCTCCCTGGCTTCAGGCACGGCTGAATGGGGTCTATCTGGCTCCAGATTTTAATGCCCGGAACTACTACTAAAATGCCAAAAACAGGGCGCCTGGGTGGCTCAGTCCGTTAAGTATCTGACTTTGGCTCAGGTCGTGATCTCGCAGTTCATGAGTTCAAGCCCTGCATCGGGGTCTGTGCTGACAGCTCAGAGCCTGGAGCGTGCTTCGGATTCTGTGTCTCCCTCTCTGCCCTTCTCCCAATCGCACTCTGTGTGTGTCTCTCTCTCTCAAAAATAAATAAACATTAAAATGCAAAAAGCTGTTGCAGGGGAACGCCTGGGTGGTTCAGTCAGTTAAGCATCTGACTGTTGATCTCAGTTCAGGTCTTGATCTCAGGGTGGTGAGTTCAAGCACCGCATTGGGCTCTGTACTAGGTGTGCAGCCCACTTTAAAAACATGCAAAAACCAGGTGTCCAACAAGAGGTATAATGATGTCAACAAGAGGTATAATTTCCCTTTGTGGAAAACTAGAGCCCCTTCTGCATCCGTGTGTTTACCAGCTATTCAAAGAAAGCTATTTGAAACCATGCATAAGAGACGATTATTAGTCGTTCCTTCTGGGCATGGGTTGGAAGCTGGGGATGGTCAGTTTGGGTTCTTTACATTTCACACCCGTCTGTACTGTTTGGCATTCACTTGTTTCAAATTGCACCCGTGATTGAAATCTCTGACTCGAGAATCCAAGCTCGTAACTTCCAAACTGAATGGCTTCTCTCCATGTCCACCCAGGTGATGCTGGGAGGCTATGGTTTCACCTTCCGCTATGCCCCCGGTGGCAAACACGTGGCCAATGTGGAAGGCAGCAGGAGCCCACATGAAGGGGACCTTGAGTTCATTAGCCTTGACCTGCACAAGGGATGTGGTAAGGGTCTGGAGAAGGGGTTCGGGACCATGGAGGTACACTTCTCATATAAGGGCAGCTCTGGGTTTTCACAGCCACGGACAGCAGGTGGCCAGACACAGGAGTCACACTAAGGGAGCCATAATGGGGATTCGGAACCATGGATGGGATGTATCAGGGAGTTGTAGGGCAGCCGTTCAGCACCAATGACAGCAGCGAGTAGCTGGACACAAGGAGGCCCCAGAGTTTCAGAGGTTCAGGTTCGAAATCTGGTTTCGGCTTAGAACATGAGAGTTGCCCAAGAGTCTGGAGCTCAGGAGTAAGTCTGGACAGAGACCCAGATATCAGCAGTATCTCAGGAGCTGTCAGCTGAAGCCCTGGGAGAGGAATGAGATTATCCAAGGAAAATGTACAGAATAAGTAAGAAGAAAGTACTTTGAGGAGAAGATTCCTTGAGGAGGTCTCAGCCTCTCTTTCCCAAATCCCTTGATGTCATGGCCATCCACGTACCTGCCTGTGTCCTCCCACCAGACTGACCTCCCCCAAGAAAGGGGTGGTCCCTGTGCCTCCAATATCGGAAGGTCTGGTACAGTCAACTCTCAGTGTTTACAAAAATCGTTGTCTGAAACATAATAAAAATAAGTCAGACAGTCTCCGTTACCTCTTCTATTGAGGCTGGGTTCATTGCCCATCCTTCTGGGCTCCCTCTCACCCTGTCCTGCTTCCCCTGCAACTCAGGTAATCCCACACTGTACTGTGTCCCCAGTAGACTGTCAAGGGCTGGGACCCAACCAAACTCTTGTCTGGGATTTAAGAAGGTGTAATGGGGCCTGGTACACAGAGCCGAGGACTCAGTGAATGAATGAAAGACAAGAGATGAGGGAGTAAGCTAGTGAGAGCGGGGATGGTAAGGATGGCTGAGAGAGTGAGCGAGAGTAAGAGACTCATCACAGTGCGAGAGCAGGCAAATGAAAAGTGAATGAACAGACTAAAGCTCGTGTGCTTAGATGGTTGAGTCCATGAGGGCAAGGTTCAGTCAGAGAGAGAAAGGAAGCGGGTGGATCTGTCAGGGAGTAGAACATTTGGACTGAGCTGCCGCCTCTTGCCCTCCCTTCCCAGGGCCCTTCCGCCGCAGCGATCTCCAGACCCTGGGCTACTGTTTGCTGAAGTGGCTGTACGGGATCCTGCCGTGGACAAACTGCCTTCCCAACACCGAAAAGATCATGAAGCTGAAACAGAAGTGAGTCTAGGGGTCAGCAGAAGCCAGCACTGGCCTGGCACCCCCACAGGTGGGGCAGAAGCTCAGAACCCACCAGGGAACAAAAAGGAGGGGAAAGCAGTGTCCCACAGAGTCAAGGCCTCTGCAGCTCTCAGGGGTGTCCTCTAGCATTCATTCCAGCAGACAGGAGTGTGGGCTCTGGAGCCATGTTGCCTGTGGTGAGACGCCAGCCTCCCCACTGCAGGGTGTAGGGTGGGCAGCCTAACCTTCACAAGCCTCAGTATCCTCCGTGGGATGAGATCTTAGCAGGGTCTGTGGAAGGATTCAGGGGAGTCAGCTACACAGCGCTCAGCACAGAGCCTGACCTGTAGAAAATGCCCACTATGCACAGGGCACCATGACTCATTCATACCTTCACAGACAAATGGAAAAGCTGAGCAGTTAGGCCTGGACTCTGCCTCAGCGTCTGGCTACACCGGCCACCGGTGTCCATACCTCCTCTCCCCACCCTCTGCTTGTAAAACCCCCAGATCCTGCGTGTTCTGGTTTAGGCATTCAGCACCAAGGGCAGCGGTGAAGGGGGTGGAGTCGCTGGATGCAGAGGGAAGTGAGGCCACGTGAGGTTCAGTACCGAGGACCGCAGGCAGCTGCCGGCAGCTGGGCTCGAAGGGAAGTGAGCCCTGGCACTTTGGTCTTCAGCACCAAGGACAGCGGGAGACTAGCTGGGAAGCGTGGCTGTGTGAGATTCAGCACCATGGACAGCCGGCGTTTGGGCTCCGAGGGAAGGGAGCACTTTGATCCTCAGCACCAAGGACAGTAGACAGCTGGACACAGGAAAGCCCTGAAAGTCCAGAGGTTAGGATTCAAGCCCTGGTATAGATAGACTGGGGGTGGTGAGAGTTGCCTAGGAGTCATCCTGGAGGGCCCACCTAGAAGATGGTTTGGCCATCCACGTCTGAAGGGCAGGAGTGAAGTGTAAACAGAGATTCAGACCTCATTGGTATCTCAGAAGTTGTCACTAGAAGCCCTGGGAGAGAAAGATTGCCCAGGGGAAGTGTGCCTAGTGGAAAGAGGGAAAACTCTAGGGAACAGCACTGAGTCCTTTTGTGCTCCTCAGTTCTTAATGTGCTGTGTTACTGGTTCATGTTGAGACTCTCTCTCGTTCTATTTTTTCCCTTTTATATCCCCCACTATCTTTTTCAACCATGGACACCCACTCATCCATACTTACTATATGTTCTACAGATGTTTGCTTAACTGTATTTGTTTCCTAAAACTTGCATGATGGTGGTGGTATTGTGTGTGTGTTTGACTTGCATAAATGGTATTCTGCTCTAAATCTCATCTGTTTTTGGCATTTTTCACTCAGCACTGTGTTCTTCAATTTTAACCGCATTGTCACATGTGCACTGAGTTGACTGTTTCTGACTACTGCTTCTCAATATGTTTGTGTAGATAGGTCTGCAGCCTTGAACGATGTATGACGACCGTATTTAATTTGCATAAATGGTACCGAGCTCTGAATTTCATTCTGTTTCTTGCTTTCTTTCACTTACTGCTGTGTTTTTTAACTTGAGCTATGTTGCTAATTCACTGCCTCCAAATACTACTCGTGAATTTGTCTGGATGTATATGTATCCTTGAAAAATACGTGATGTCACTGTTGGGTGTGCATTTAATTGGCACAAATGGTACCGTGCCCTGAATCTTATATTCCCTCAGGTTTCTACTTAAACACTCCCCCCCCGGGGGTGGGGGGCTTCTCTCACCCCCACTGCATCAGGCTTCCTGCTTGTGCATGCCCAGAGGAAGGGATCTGCCCCTGTCACGTTGGCCCGCTCCTACCTGATGACCTCTATTCGAGGCGGACATTTATCATAACACTTGTCTGTGCCAGGCTCTGCTCCCATTGTTTCCCTGTGTCATCCTCAGAACAACTCTGAGATAAGCTGTCTTATGATTGAGACACAGAGAGCTTAGGTAATCAGCCCTGGTCACAGCTACTAAGTAGAGGTGCTTAGACTCACACCCAGGCCATTCGACTCCAGAGAAGTTTCTTTCACCTCAAAGCCGTGTGGGAGGATGGAATGTTGGCACGGGGATGCAGCCTTTCTTCACTCGACAGATATTTATTATAATTTGTTTTAATGTCTATTTCTTTTTGAGAGAGAGAGCAAGTGAGGGAGGGGCAGAGAGAGAGGGAGACAGGAACCGAAGCAGGCTCCGCACTGAGAGCACAGAACCCGATGCAGAGCTTGAACCCACGAACTGTGAGATCATGACCTGAGCTGAAGTTGGACACTTAACCGATTGAGTCACCCAGGTGCCCCTCAACAGAGACTTACTGAGCACCGTCTACGCACCACACTCTGCTCTAGTCCCTGGGGATACAGGAATAACTGAGCCAAACGTCCCTGCCTTCAGGGAACTCACACCCTAGTGGGGGAGACAAAACAGTAAAGAGATAAATGAGTAAAGCACACAGCATGTCACAGGCCAGACTGGTTGGGGCCATCAGGTTGGAGCCCTGAGTGTGGCTGTGGGCACTCACTGCTCCTTTAGATTTAATGTCCAGGCAGGTCTCATGACAGTGGTGACAGGTGAGTCGCCTCTGGAAGGGTAGTGAGGCAAGGAGGATGTCTCATTTTGGCATATAAGGGCGCTTATGTGCCCTTGACGTCTCTGCAGGAGGAGGGAGAGACAGGGAAAGAGAGGCCCCTGGCTCCCAGGCTTTCACAGGCAATCTCTGCATCAGAAGGCAGCCTCAGAACCCTCCAGAACATGAGCCCCTTGCCCTATTTTCTTGGAGTGTATTTTTGCCCTTACTCTCTAGTTTTCTAGTAGCTTTCCATTCTTGAAATGAAGCCAGGGGAAAACGAGTCGCAGAATTTAGGAACACGGCTAGAGGAGCATACGGCCCAACTGCCAAGGCGTTACGTGTGCCTGAGGCCTGTGAACAGCTCCTTTGCGCGTTTCTGTCGTGTTAAAGACAAGGCTGAGCTGCTCTTACCAGGAGATCCCAAAACACGATGGTTCGGACGAGGAAAATTACTTCCCTCTCAGTAACGGCACCTTGGCGCCCTTCAACGTCCACATATCCTTTTCTGGCGCTAACTCTGCTGGTCACTGTCTCTCGCTGCTCTTACAGGGCAGGCCTGGGAGTGGCATGCATCCCTTGGTCGCATAGCCACCCAAGCTGCAGTGGGGGCTGGAAAACGTCTGTAGCCTAGGGCTGCTGACCCTTGGGGTCCTGCCCTTGAAGGGGAGAAGGGACAGTGGACGGCAGCCGGAGACTCCTCCACGGTGCCACCTTTAGTCCCGTTTCTGTGAGGGCAGGGGCCACACCAGCTCTCTGTCACTGTGTTGCTCACAGAATGGCCCCTGACACATCGTGGGCGCTCATGAAATAGTTGTGGAATGAATGAATAAGGAAAGAACACATGAGCCTTCATTCACAGGCCTGGGCTTCAGCGTGGACAGACATGTCAGGCAGACGCGGCCCCAGCCGTGGGGGGATTCCCAGGCTGGGAGGAGACACGGGCAGAAAAGAGGTGGAGGCAGCCCCAGGAGCATTGTGGGAGCAGAGGGGAGGCACGTTACCCGGCCTCAGGCCACTGGCTGCCTTTACCCAAGAGATTCCTGACCCAGTCTGTATAGAGCAGAGGGCTTTCCCAGGCAGGCAAGGGGAGGCGAGATTTCTCGACAGATAGGAGAGCTCATACATGACCTATTCATTCATTCAGAACCTGTCTCCTGGCGGCATTTTTGTGCCAGGGAAATGCTGGAGACCCAGATGTGAATCAGCTGAGGGCACTGCTTGTCGCCAGTGAAATCACCCATTGAGGCTCCACTGGGTGGAATCCTCTGGCCACTACTTCCTCTAACTCCCCAGAACAGCCCTATCCCCCTTTTCACATCTCTGCCACCTTCCCCTTCACAAGAGATAATCAGTGAACGGGATATGCTTCTCTAGAAGGCTGTACACTTGCCAAATTGGTCCAGAGTAAAGAAAATAGGCCCGAGGGGCGCCTGGATGGCTCAGTTGGTTGAGCATCTGACTCTTGATTTCGGCTCGGGTCACAATCTCACAGTTCATGGGAGCGAGCCCCATGTCGGGCTCTGCAAACTTGGGATTCTCTCTCTCCGTATCTCTCTCTGCTCCTCCCCTGCTCGTGTGCTCGTGCACACTCTCTCTTGTTCTCAAAATAAATAAACATTTTTAAATAAAATAGGTCCTAGTAATAATTTTAACATCCCGTGATTTAAGTATGAGTTCATTCCCGAGCCCCGGAGCCTGACCACCACCACAGAGGGAAGGTCTGAAACATCAAGAATCTCAGCAGGGGGTGGTGATGGTGGTGATGTGCTCATTATAGACGCTCCACCCAGCCCCTGTCCCGTGATTCGAGGCAGTGACAAAAAGGACCGCGAGGGGGCGGTATTGCCACATGCTCATTTTTGGAACCTAACGGCCTCTAGGGCGCCCTACTGGTGTGCATGGCCTTTTTCCGTTCGTTCAACATTTATTCAATTTTTGTACATTCAAGTTCAGGATGGAATGAATGAGGGAAAGAAAAAGAGACGTTTTAATTCCTCAAGGCTTTCTGGTGTTCAAGTCCCTTTCTGGGAAAGCACAGGTGCTGGTCGAATTCGTTCCCTGCTCTTAAGGGTTCTGTCTGGGCAAGGACGTCCTACGGACACCGACAGCCAGTGGTAGAGTCGCTTATACAATTTACAACATCCTAGGGGCACAGACTTTGGTGCCATCACTCAGCCATTCGCCACACACGTCCTGAGGATACCAGGAGACACGAAGGTCAGACCCAGCCCTTCCTGTGTCCTGACAGTGCCTTGGGGTGTCCGTGGACTATGCACAGAACACACAGGCCATCGGGCGGGATCTGTTTTCTCTGCCTGGAGGGGTCATGGGAGACTTCCAGAGACCAGCCCTCAAGCAGTGTCCTGAAGGGAGAGCAGCCACGGCCAGGGGTCAAACTAGGAGAAAGCTGTCCAGGGCAGAGGAAGCAACATGCTGAGGCCAGGAGATGGGCACGGATGCTTGACCTAGTTAGGGGACTAGAAGGCGTTTGGTGCTGCTGGAGTGTGAGATGGGAGGGAGGAAGGAAGCCAGAGACACAAGGCCACAGGGGCTGGCAGCCTTGTGTGCCAGGGGTTTTCCCCCAGGGCCCCGGGGAGTCCCCTGAGGGCTGTGAGTAGGAAGGGACAGAGTCCGTTCTGGGCAGAGAAACTCTGCAGGGCCATGTGGGGAATGTGCAGGAAGCTGGGGAGGAAGCTGAGGTCCAAGGAGGTAGGATGAGGCCTGAACTGGACCAGAAAGGGGATGGGACAGAGAGGGTTGGGGAACAAGAGGGTGGAGCTTGGGGACTTCGGCCTGCAGTTGGGGGAGGCAAAGACAGCACCCCCAGGCACTGGGTGGATAGTGGAGATTCCAAGTGAGAATGGAGCAAAAAAGGTAGATGAATTTCTTTCTTTCTTTCTTTCTTTTTTTAATGCGTATTTACTTGTTTTGGGAGAGCAGGAGTGCATGCGCACACAAGCAGGAGAGGGGCAGAGAGAGAACCAAACAGAGCCCGACACGGGGCTCAATCTCACAAACTGTGAGATCCTGACCTGAACCTAAACCAGGAGTCAGATGCTTAACCGACTAAGCCACCCAGGCACCCTGGAATTGGATGAAGTTGTTTTTCTGGAGTAGTCCAAGAGGGTGTGTGTGTGTGTGTGTGTGTGTGTGTGTGTGTGTTTGCAAGTACACGTGTGCGTTTATAGAAAGAAAGGTAGTCCTCGTTAGTCACAGATTCCATATTTGTGAATTCACCTGCTCACTAAAATGCATGTGTCACCCCAGAATCAGCACTCGCAGTGCTTCCCAGGCCTCCTCAGACACACAGAGTGGAGACAATTTTGAGTTGTCTGATGTACACAGGCCCAGCTGAGCTCAAACGAGGTGATGCTCTGCCTTCTCATTTCAGATCTCAGGATAAACAGGGGTCCTTCATGGAGTCTGTTTAACGCCCATTTTCCAGATGTTCTTGTTGATGATTTTGCTATTGCTTTTTTTAAGGTTTAATCATTTTTGAGAGAGAGTGCAAGCTGGGGGAGGGGCAGAGAGAGAGAGGGACAGAGGATCCGAAGCAGGCTCTGTGCTGACAGCAGCCAGCCTGATGCGGGGCTTGAACTCACAAACTGTGAGATCATGACCTGAGCCGAAGTTGGATGCTCAACAGACTGAGCCACCCAGGCGCCCCCTACGATTTTGCGGTTTAAAATGATGGCTAAGCGTCTGACTTCTGTTCGGGTCATGATCTTGCAGTTCATGAGTTCGAGCCCAGCATCGGGCTCTGTGCTGACAGCCCAAAGCCTGGAGCCTTCTTTGAATTCTGTGTCTCCCTCTCTCTCTGCCCCTCCCCTGTTTGTACTCTTGTTTCTCTCTCTCAAAAAAAAAAAAAAAAAAAAAAAAAAATAGCCCCATGCATGGTGCTAAAGAGCTGTCTAGTGTTCCTAGGTGCAAGAAGGCTGGGATGTGCCTTACAGAGAAAATAGTTGGCTGTGAGCTCAATGTGATTAAGTAAACATTATAGTAAACATGCTATCTTTTTTTAAAAAAAGGTTTTTTAATGTTTATTTACTTTTGAGAGAGAGAGAGAGACAGAGCACGAGTAGGGGAGGGGCAGAGAGAGAGGGAGACACAGAATCCCAAGCAGGCTCCAAGCTCTGAGCTGTCAGCACAGAGCCCGACGCGGGGCTCGAACCCAACTGTGAGATCGTGACCTGAGCTGAAGTTGGTTGCTTAACCAACTGAGCCACCCAGGTGCCCCAAACATAGTATCTTTAAGCACAGACACACCTAAGACAAAATTAAATAGTGATCAGTTTATAAAAACATTGTAACCAGAACCTTGCAGGAACGTGATACTACGTTTCCCCTAGAAGCATGGTTTAGAATTCACTAATTATGTATTTGAGACCACGCTACAGGGCATAACTACCACAATTAACAAGAGTCTACTGTACATCTAGTAGACATTCTGTTTTACTTATTTTTTATTTTTTTAAAGTTTATTTACTTAGAGAGTGAGCTGGGGAGGGGCAGAGAGAGAGAGAGAGAGAGAGAGAGAATCCCAAGCAGGCTCCATGATGCCAGCGTGGAGCCCGGTGTGGGGCTTGAACTCACAAACCACAAGATCATGACCTGAGCCAAAATCTGGGGTTGGACGCTTAACCGACTGAGCCACCCAGGTGCCCCTAGACTTTCTGTTTTAAAAATTGGCTCTCCTGGGGAGCCCCGGTGGCTCAGTCAGTGAAGCATCCGACTCTCGATCTCAGCTCAGATCATGATGTCGTGGTCTGTGAGTTCGAGGCCCGCATCGGGCCTCTGCGCTGACATCACAGAGCCTGCCTGGGATTCTCTCTCCCTCTCTCTGCCCCTCCCCCACTTCTTCTTCTCTCTCTCTCTCTCTCTCTCTCTCTCAAAATAAATAAATAAACTTAAAGAAAAAAACAAAGTTTGCTCTCGCCTCCCTAAAAGACCTCTTGCATACACCTCTGTCCTGTCAGGTTTCTTGACAACCCGGAGGCCCTCGTGGGACAGTGCAGTCGCCGGATCAGTCCCTCAGGTATGTCCTGAAGAGGGAAGGAACAGTTGGGGGCCATGGCGGGACCAGGTGGCCTGGGTCCATCCGGCTGTTGTCCCCTCACACACCTTTCTTTCTTTGAGTTTTCCAAGCTGCGTGTGCATACGTGCCTGTTCTAGAAAAACAAAAAAACCTTCCCCCCAAAATTCAGAAGCATCTCCGAATAAGAATAACACACACTCACATACACAACCACACACACAGTATTGTATTTCTCTGAAAATTTGTTAAGGATTGGAGTGGGGGCCGGGTTCAGCCGGGTGAACCTTCTTCCGGTCTTATGGGGGAGTGGGGGAGGGGAATTCACGTTGCTGCTGCCAGCCGGCGGCTCGACTGGGGCGGACTCGTTCAAGTGCACCTCTCTCCTGTCTGGCGATTGGCGCTGATGCTGGGAGGCCTCAGCTCCGGGCTGCTTCCCGAGGCACTGTTCAGGCAGCTTTCCAAGAGGGCAGGGACGGAAGCTACAAAGCATGGGGGTCCCTGGACGGCACTCGGCCACATTCAAGCAAATCCCGAGGCCAACCCAGACTCAGCGGGTGGCCAGGTATCTCCACTTCAGGATGGGAGAGGCAGCGGACATGGCAGAGGGACACGTACAAAATGAAAATAAGCTTGCCTTATGTACATTTTGGTCAATTTGCATTTTTTTTTAAGTTTATTTATTTGTTTTGAGAGAGAAAGAGAGAGAGAGAAATCCCAAACAGGCTGTCAGTGCAGAGCACGACATGGGGCTCGATCGCACGAACGATGAGATCGTGACCTGAGCCAAAACCAAGAGTCAGAAGCTTAATGAACCAAGCCTCCCACGTCCCCAACATCTTGTTTTTTTCATTAATTAACATTGGCTTTTGTGTTCTTATTCCTAGATCCACTACAACCTCGTTTTGTTTTTTGTTTTTTATTTTTATTTTTTTATTTTTTATTTTGAGAGAGAGAGAAAGAGCATGCCAGTAGGGGAGAGGGGCGGAGGGACAGGGAGAGAGAACCTTAAGTAGGCTCCGTGCCCAGCGTAAAGCCCAACGCAGGGCTCAATCCCATGACTCTGACTGGGATCATGACCTGAGCCAAAATCCAGAGTCTGACTCTCAACCCACTGAGCCAGCCAGTCACCCCTACACCATCATTTTCATGGCCAGTCCCCATTATTGGAGTTTTAGGCTGTGTCTTTGTTTTTCTTTTTTTTCCTAGTGTTGCCTCTGTAGAACTTCTGCATTGCTCTCTGAACATGAGGCCAAGGGGCGCCTGGGTGGCTCAGTCGGTTAAGCACTGACTTCAGCTCAGGTCATGATCTCATGGTTCGTGGGTTCGAGCCCCGCGTCGGGCTCTGTGCTGACAGCCCAGAGCCTGGGGCCTGTTTCAGATTCTGTGTCTCCCTCTATCTCTGACCCTCCCCCGTTCATGCTCTGTCTCTCTCTGTCTCAAAAATAAATACACGTTAAAAAAAAAAAAATTTAAACATGAGGCTGAAAGAAATGGATAACTTGTCCCCTCCAGCTCTGTAAGGGCTCATTTAAAAAAAAAAAAAATTTTTATGTTTTTATTTATTTTTGAGGGAGAGAGACAGAGCACAAGCAGGGGAGGGGAAGAGACAGAGAGAGACACAGAATCCGACGCAGGCTGCAGGCTCTGAGCTGTCAGCACAGAGCCCGACCCGGGTCTGGAACCCACGAACCCTGACTCATGACCTGAGCCAAAGTCGGACGTTCAACAGAGGGAGCCCCCCACGTGCCCAGGGCTCATTTGTTAATTACCTGAAATCCTGGGATCACGTGGCTGTGCTGCTCAAGTCACTTTCCCCTCCAGCCTTGAGTTCTCGCCCCAGGAAGAATAAGGCCCCCCCACCCCGTTAGTTCACTGCAGCTCAGCCTCCCTGAGCCTGTCCCCCTGGGGTGCAGCTGGGAGGGGCTTGAGAGACGACATTTGGGGCGGGGCGGCCCTGCTGGAGAAGGAATTTCGCCACCCCGCCACCCAGTCCTGCATTCAGGCAGACCTGTGCTACCAGCCAGGGGACCAGCAGAGGGTAAATGTGCCCCTCTAAGCCTCAGCCTCCCCATTGAGTAAAATAAGGTTAATAATAGCCCCCCACCTCCCAAGTTGCCCCGAGCACTCCATGCAGAACCCTCTGTCCGGAGGCTCAGGCGCTGCCTCAACTTCTGCTGCAACCCTAATTAAATGTGCATGCACTTCAGCTCAGAGCGCAGCCTGCTATGGGCGGTCCCCAAGCGGGGGCTATTATGAATGTTATTATTGATATCATGATTGGCACTTTTTTTGTTTATTTATTTTTGAGAGAGAGAAGAGAGAACTGAAGCAGGGGAGGGGCAGAGAGAGAGAGACACACAGAATCCGAAGCAGGCCCCGGGCTCCGAGCTATCAGCACAGAGCCCAGTGTGGGGCTCGAACTCGTGAACCGTGAGATCATGACCTGAGCCGAAGTCAGCCACTCAACCGACTGGGCTACCCAGGCGCCCCCAAAGTAGCCCTTTTAAACTGCGTCCCTGGGCCCGCTACCTGTCGGGGGGCTTGTTGTTCTTTTTATTTTATGTAAACTCTGTGCCACTCGTGGGGGTTGAACTAACCACGTGGACCCCGAGATCGAGAGCAACATGCTCCACCGACTGCCCGAGCCAGACCCGGCCCCCCTTCGCTGCCTGTTTTCTGTAAACCAGTGAACTAAGAATTGTTTTACGTTTTGAAATAGCTGTGGGTGCACCTGGGTGGCTCATCTCGGTTGAGCCTCTGACTTCGGCTCAGGTCATGATCTCACAGTTCGTGAGTTCAGGCCCCACGTCGGGCTCTCCGCTGTCAGCACAGAGCCTGTTTTGGATCCTCTGACCCCAATCTCTCTGCCCCTCCCCCACTCACGCTTTCTTTCTCAAAAATGAACAAACATTAGAAAAAAATCCTCAGGGCCCCTGGGTGGCTCAGTCCATTGAGCGACCGACTCTTGATTTCAGCTCAGGTCATGATCTCAACAGTTCATGACTTCAAGCCCCGCATCGGGCTCCACACTGACGGTGCAGAGTCTATTTAGAATTCTCTCTCTCCTTCTCTCAAAAAATAAATAAATGAATGAAACTCTTTTTAAAAATCCTCTTAGGAAACAGCTGGGGAAAAAAATCAAAAGAACATTTCATGGTACGTGAAACTTATCTAAAATTCAGGCTGCCGCGCCCGGTAGCAAACCTGTCTTCGCTCATCGCTGTGCCCACCGGCTTACATGTCACGTTGCACAGACCCCCGCCCCACCTACAAGGCTGCACCTGTTTATCCTGGCAAAAGCTTGCCCACCCCTGTTTTAGAGATACACACTAAACATTTGGAGGTAAAATGATATCGTTAGCTGGGATTTGCTTTCAAACATTACCGGGGCGGGGCGCCGGGGTGGCTCCATCGGTTAAGCCCCTGACTTCGACTCAGGCCATGACCTCGCGGTTTGTGGGTTCGAGCCCCGCGTCGGGCTCTGTGCTGACAGCTCTGCCCCTCTCTCTCTGCCCGTCCCCTGCTCACACTCTGTCTCTCGATCTCAAAAATAAATATTAAAAAAAAAAAAAAATACCGGAAGGAAGTGGTAGGGGTCTTGATGAACCAGGTCGGCTGTGAGCTGATCATTCAAACTGGGTGACGGGTAGGCTGGTGTTGGGGATGCCATTCTCCCGTTGCATACATTTGATGTTTTACCAAAAAAAATAAAATCTTTATTTATTTTTTTTTTTACATTTTATTTTTATTTTTGAGATAGGGAGAGACAGAGCATAAACAGGGGAGGGTCAGAGAGAGGCAGACACAGAATCTGAAACAGGCTCCAGGCTCTGAGCGTCAGCACAGAGCCCGACACGGGGCTTGAACTCACAGACTGTGAGATCATGACCTGAGCCGAAGTCGGCCGCTTAACCGACTGAGCCACCGAGGCGCCCCAATAATAAAATCTTAAAAAAAAAATTTTTTTTTTAATGTTCATTTTTGAGAGAGAGAGACAGAGCATGAACAAGGGAAGGGCAGAGAGAGAGGGAGACATACAATGGGAAGCAGCCTCCAACGCGGGGCTCGAACTCATGATCTGCGAGATCATGACCTGAGCCGAAGCGGATGCCCAACTGACTGAGCCACCCAGGCGCCCTTCCCCCCCCCCAAAAAAATCTTTTTTAATCTAAGTGCCTAAGGCGGTTGCAGGCACAGAGGAAGCACTGAGCAAATGGGCACCACGGTGGAGACTGGGCACAGCCCCCCCCGGCTCTGAGTTGGAGGCCCCTCTCAGGTCTCTCCTATGGTGGGGGGTGTCTTGACCGCAGAGACCCTGCAGGAGTACCTGAAGGTGGTGATGGCCCTGAAGTACGACGAGAAGCCGCCCTACACCATGCTGAGGAACAATCTAGAAGCCCTGCTGCGGGATCTGCGGCTGTCAGCCTACGACCCCCTGGACCTCCAGATGGTACCATAGGTGGGTTCCGGTAGGAGCAGTTTGTGAGTCTTCCCCCTCCCTCACCTCCGCCAGCCCTGCTCCCCAGATGCCATTTAAGGTTTCCATCAGGGCCAACCTCCCAGTTAAATGCTGGATTTTTCCACAGGGTTCTTGAACCATCCAGCCCTCGGGGAATCGCACATAGCAGAAACCTGGCTCAAATTGGCTCGAAGGAAAAGGGCCAATTGATTGGCGCTTGTGGCTAGAAAGTTCCAAGGGGGAAGCCGTAGGCATGACTGGATTCAAGGCCGGGAAAACAGAGTCAACACGTCCTCATCTCTCCATCTTTCTGTCTCTTCATCCCTCTGTTTCTCTATCCCTCTCTCCATCCACCTGTAGCCTCCGCTGTCCTGTGGGTCGGCGCCACCTGTCCCCCCCCGCCCCCATCACAAACCTCGCTGGTTCTGTTCCCAGTGATGCACTTTGCCCTGTGCTTCTCGGTCTGTCTCACGACCCTTCTCTGTCAGCACAGAACACCCATGACCTTGTTTATGGAGCCACCATATTCCGTTGTGGATTGCAAGGATGCTCTTTTTTTTTTTTAAGCTTATTTATTTATTTTGAGAGAAAGAGAGAGAATAAGTGGGGGAGGGGCAGGGAGAGAGAGAGAAAGAATCCCAAGCAGGTTCCGTGCTGTCAGCGCAGAGCCCAACTTGGGGCTCAAACTCATGAACCGTGAGATCATGACCTGAGCCGAAATCAAGAGTCAGACGCTCAACCAACCGAGTCACCCAGGCGCCCCAGAAGGATACTCTTTATGACCAGTGGCTGGCATTTGCTTGGTTTCTGTTTTACAAGCCACGTTGCCTTGAACACCTGCGTGCACAGGCCTCGCTGGGGTGTGCACGCGTGTCTGTGCATGGGGTTCTTCTTTTGCGAGAACTGGATCCTCTCTAGCGGGGCCGTACCTGTCTACACTCCCATTAGCCCTGGGCGGGAGTGCACAGAACTTCGGGGAAGGTCAAAATGAAACTAAGTTCACCCGACAGTTAATTCTGGCAAGGCCGTATGGACGTGTTCTGAAGAGAGGCTTCCCCGAGGCCGTGGTCTGTCCGTGGAGCTGTAACGTCTGTCTTCGTGGCTGCCCGAAATCAAAGTTCAGTGTGTGTCTAAGTCAGCGGTCCTCAGAGGGAGGCCATGTTGCCCGTAGGGGGTATCTGGGGACACTTTTGGTTGTCACAACTGGGGAAAGGGTACCCCCAGCATCGAGTGGGTAGAGGCTGGGGGTACCACGCAGCACCCCACGAGGCACAGCCGGCCCCCACCACAGAGTCCCTGCGAAAGCAAAGGCATGACCTTGACCACCCACGGAGCTTGCCCGCTGCCTGTCACTCCAGCTCATTACACAGATGCGCCATACCCCTAGCTGTCCCCGTGGCCCCTCTACCCCCCCGCACCCCTCGCCCACCCACCCTGTCCCTCCAGGCGGTTGCCGGTCTCCGGCGTTGGGCTGTGTGCTCGCAGCTCAGAGCCTGGAGCCCGCTTCGGATTCTGGGTCTCCCTCTCTCTCTGCCCCTCCCCCACTTGCACTCTGTCTCTCTCTCTCTCTCTCTCTCTCTCTCCCTCTCTCTCTGTCTCTCAAAAATAAATGAAACATCAAAAAAACCCCACAAAAACTGGAAACCCAACAGCCCCTTTCGGGGTCATCATGTTTTGGGTCTGAAACTGAGTAAGTAGCAGGTTTGTCCCTTACTTAGGGACTTAATAAGGGGATGCTAATCAAAGAGCCTGGTGACCTTGGAATAATTTGAAGATCATCTCACCTCTTGCTTTATGACAGCTCCTTGCCTTGGCCTGCATGGCTGACCCCCCAAGTCCACTCTGTGCCAGCCCCACTGTCCTCCCCTCAGATTCTAAACCAGGCCAAGCTTGATCCCACCTCAGGACCTTTGTACTTGCCATTCTCACAGTCTGGAACACACTTTCCCTTCGTCTTTAATGTTTACTTTGGGGGGCAGAGGGGCAGGGAGACAGAGAATCCGAAGCAGGCTCTGCACTATCAGTGCAAAGCCCAACATGGGGCTTGAACTCACAAACCATGAGATCATGGCCTGAGCCGAAGTCGGACACTTAGCCGATTGAGCCACCCAGGTGTTCTCCACCCCGCTTCATTTTTCAATGACTGGTTCCTTCTCATCCTAGGAGCTCAGACCTGGGCCTTCCCTCACTGCCCCAGTGAGGCACTTCCCCACCCGCTGTCACCACCTCACCTGTTTTCTGCACAGCGCTGTCCCTTTCTTGAGGGAAGTTAATTTGTAACATCTTTACCCACTCTCCCAAATCATAAGTCCAACAAAGGTCTTGTTCATGGTAGTATTTCCAGTCTCTAGAAAGTGCCCGTAGGGGCTTAATGGGTGCTCCTTAAATGACTAGGACACTAACAAGCCATTTTTATTGTCTTCCAGATCTTTCAACTCATGGTTTGAAATAGAAAAAAACCCAAACAAGAAATGTGACTCAAGGCCTGCTGTAGTATCACAGATACGCTTCTAGAAAGATCCCTTGAATGTGCATGCCTGCTGCTTCTTTAAGCATCACTATGAATCAGTCTTGATTAGCATCAGGGAACCCAGCAGTTAGACTCCAGATAATGTGAATTCCTCCTTTCGATTGTCTCATCCTTTCATCCATCGTCACCTACCAGCCTCTGGGGTTGTGGACAGAGAAGACCCCCAGCTCATGGTCGGGGGTGAGCCAGCCCCCTCAGTTGGCACCCTTCCCGCTACTATTGGCACTGCTATGATTTGGTAATAAATTGTTTCACTGGAGCTTGGATAATAAGTGTCTACAAAAGAAGCTCCTTTTGGAAAAGTTGGCTTCTTTTTTCTCCATCTATCCATCCCTTTCATCTTTCATCCATCTATCCACCCTTCTATCCATCTGTCCAAAGTTTCATGTAGATGCCCATCCATCTATCCACCCATCCACCCATTCACACGGCCATTTATTCATCCATCCATTTAGCCAGCCACCCATTCTTCCATCCATCCATCCATCCATCCATCCATCCACCCACCCACCCACCCATCCATCCATTTAGCCAGCCAACCATTCTTACATCCATCCACCCACCCACCCACCCATTTATAACCATCCAGCTATCCATTTATTCATCCATCCATTTATCCATCCATCCATCCATCCATCCATCCATCCATCTATCCATCCATCCATTGAATCAGCCATCCACCTATCCATCTATTCATCCATCCGCTTATCCATCCATCCATCCATTTAACCAACCATCCACCTATCCATTTATTCATCCAGCCATCCACCTGCCAATCCCTCCATCTGTTGATGCACCCAGTCATTCTTCCATCTCTCCATCCATCCTTCCATATACTGTTCCATCATCCACCCTCCCACCCACCTTTCATCCATTCCTCCATCCCCTCATTCTCCCATCCATACATTGATCCTTCCTCTTATTCAACAAATATTCAGCAGGTATTTCTTGAATTTGTGCTGTGTGACACACATCATGCTGCACAGAGGATCCTGATGAACAAGACACACCGAGGTCTTTGAGCTGGTGGAACCTCCAGGCCAGTGGAAGGGGAAGGCATTGAATGAGATGACTGAGTTGTGCTCCACATGCTGGAGAAAAGGCATGGTGCTGTGATGGAGACCAAGGGGCCCAGGGACAGGGGTACCTTTACAGAGAGTCCGGACAGAGAGCGTGGAGGAGGCTGGCGCAGCCGCCCCCCTGGGACGGTGAGGCCCAGGCAATGGCTGTAGCTGGAGGAAGAGAGGGCCTGGGGAGAGATTTCAGAGGCAGCCCGGCCAGTGGGTAGACTGGAAGGGATTCAGAACAGGGAGGGTACGCTCACCTCCCAGACTCGGTCTTAAAGATCTGGAATCGTCCACCATTACTTTGGAATGGGGAGGTCAGAGGCCGGGTCGGGGAGGAGCCTGCTCTAATTCACCCTGATTCTTGCCTGACCAAGGCAGGCAGGGGAGATTGGCAGACTGATGATCACTTCCTGGGTGAAAGCAGGCATGTGTAGCACTTTCCAGAAGGGGATGTTCCTCAACGAGAAAGAAAACTCGTCTGAAAATCTGCTCAAAACCTCTTTGTTCATGAGTCCGCAACATTACAGGGACATCAGCTGCCCTTCAGGGCCCCAAATCAGGTAACAGGACGGTCTCAATGTCAGCACCTGACCCTCCCATCCTCTGGCCACTCAGCGCACTTGCCCAGTTCCGGCAGCCCCTCTGTCCTCTGCCCTCGTCTCTGAGCGAGCAAAGCCAGCCAGGACCCGGTGCTGCTCAGGCAGCGAGAGGATTTCTCATCTAGGATACTGTCCACATTGTCTCTGATCCTGCCTTTGTCTGTCTGCAGAGCCCTGTCCTTGACCTTGTGTGTCTTGGCAGCTTGTCCCCCAACCTCTGAAAGAGGAGGGTGCTGTCATCGGCATTAGATGAGAATCACATGGCCCAGGGGAGTAGAAATCACATGCCACCATGTGGTTGATGGTGGCTGAAGCCCACCCTTTGTCCTCTATGCCTCGCCTCTGCCCCCAAACTAGACCCTGGCCCAGAGTTAGATGTTTGTGGTACAGGTGCTGGTGGTGGGGTTTTTTTTAAAATCACTTTTACTGCAGGACACCTCTGAGCCTTCAATACACGCAGGTATGTAGTATGTCTACAAGAGCGGCCCCAGTAGGCATCTGACGACAAATCATTTCTCTTTGCTTAAATATTTTTCTTGAGGTGCCTGGGTGGCTCAGTCGGTTAAACGTCCGACTTCAACTCAGGTGGTGATCTCACAGTTTGTGAGTTCGAGCCCCGCGTCCGGCTCTGTGCTGACAGCTCGGAGCCTGGAGCCTGCTTCGGATTCTGTGTCTCCCTCTCTCTCTGCCCCTCCCCTGCTCATGCTCTGTCTCTCTCTCAAAAACAGACATTGAAAAAATATTTTTTAAAAGAATTATACCCGATATCTGGTTAGCAATAGGATTATGCCAATTGAAAGAACAGAAAATGATGTTAAGTTCTCTGTGGGTTTTTTTTTCCTTAAGTTTATTTATTTATTTTGAGACAGGGAGAGCCAGTGGGGGAGGGGCAGCACAAGGTGGGGCTGGGGTGGGGGGGCGATGAATCCCAAGCAGGCTCCATGCTGTCATCAAGGAGCCCAGTGCAGGGCTGAAACTCACGAACCTGAGCCAAAATCAGGAGTCTGACGCTTAACCAACTGACTCACCCACGTGTCCCAAGTGTTTTTTCCATGTTTACAAGAATATCTTAAATGTGTTAAAGAAAGAATTGATGAAAAATTTATCTCTTTACGTGCCAACACTTTTTTTTTTAAATTTTTTGTTTAATGTTTGTTTTTGAGAGAGACAGAGACAGAGTGCAAGCAGGGGAGGTGCCAAGAGAGAGGGGACACAGAATCCGAAGCAGGCTTCAGGCTCTGAGCTGTCAGCACAGAGCCCCACACGGGGCTCGAACTCAGGAACCTTGACATCATGACTTGATCCAAAGTCGGTCACTTAACCGACTGAGCCACCCAGGCACCCTGTGTCAATGCTATTCTTAAAGGAGATACTACTTAGAACAGGAAGAGAATTTCTGACTTGAAGTGGATAGTTCCTGCATTTCCACGATGCCCTTTTCAAAACGATTTTATCCCTGAAGGATTTTATTCTTTTACATTAATGTCACTAACCCCCAGCATGGGGACAAATGGAATCCTCCTATATAGTGTTGAAGAAGGGGTATGACATGAGAATAAATGCACTTATTTTCTCAGGAGACACCATTTTTAAAAGTTATTGATCGAGAGATGCAGCTAAGCAAATTGTGCTGTGAAAGATACAATTCGACACAGCACTTTTTTTTTTTTTTTTAGATTTTTATTTTTAAGTAATCTCTACACCATGGGGCTCGAACCCACGACTCTGAGATCAAGAGTCACATGCTCCACTGACTGAACCGGCCAGGTGCCCATTGACACATCAAAAAATTTTTTTTAATTTTTTCTTTAATGTTTATTTTTTTAGACAGAGACAGAGCATGAACAGGGGAGGGGAGAGAGAGAGGGAGACGCAGAATCCGGAGCAGGCTCCAGGCTCTGAGCTGTCAGCACAGAGCCCGACGCGGGGCTCGAACTCACGAACCGCGACATCATGACCTGAGCCGAAGTCTAATGCTAAGATTGAGCGCGTTTTCTCATTAATGGACACAGTAGAAGAAATTAAACGGACATTCAATGGAAAAAAATAAATTGGATGTGACCACTGTAAAAACTATAGTGAAAATTAATAGCAAGAAACTGCGCTACAGTGCAGTCGGGAGGATTTGGCCGCGAGAGCGCTAACGCACTGCCACGCATAGTCAATTGCAGACCCAACCGGAAGAGGCCGACTTGACCTTGCGCGGGGTGGGCCTTGCGTGGGGCTACTGCTCTACGAACCCAGCGGGAAGCGGAGAGGCTTTTCTTATCCCCACCCCTGCCCCCAAAGTTCAGCCAATGGGAAGCCAGCATACTTCCAAGCCTTCCCCCATTGGCCCCTTTTCTCCATTAAACGTGTGCCTCTCCCTTCCCTAGACTTGCCTAGGGTTTTGTTGCAAGTTGTGTGTCCACAACTGCAATTCTCTTTTCTTCCCCAACGAACCCATTTTTGCTGGTAACGAAGCTGGCAGTTTTTCTTTTAAGGTTAACACATTTTACAATGTAAATGAAACACAGATCCTAACCGCAAGGAATCCCATAAGCGAATTCTACAAGAAGAAGAAACAACTGTTAAGGAGAACCAAAAACATCCGGGACGTACAAAGAAGGAGGGTATATAATTTAGATAACCTGTCATTTATTGCAGAAAATCCGGGAATGGTTTTCCGTGTGGTGACAATACACAAGTTGGGTTTCCAGAAAGCAGGCTCAGAGTGGGGCGGGGCGGGGGGCGGGTCAGGAATCCTCCTGACCAGGTCGGTTACCCTGGGAAGAGCCCGTGACCTCGGGCAAAATGCTCTCTCTGCACCGGCTTGTAATTTATCGGTGACTGGCTGAAATGTGAGCCCAGCTCTGCCCATCCCCACACAGGTGGATGCCAACACACCACACCGGTTGGCGACCCGTTTCTGTGGAAAACTATTCACTCAGGAATTGTCCCGGAGGTGTCCCTTCCTGAGAAGCCCTGAGCCCTCTAGCCAGCGGTTGCAGGAGCTGGCTGGAGGCGTCACTTGCAGATCTTGATCTCTGAATACTCGGTGGTGCTGGTGGCCTCCGGGTCCGGAAGGTTCCAGGGCTTCAGCCCATGGAAGGTGAGAGAAGCGTAGTAGGGCTCCTTTTCCTCCTCCGAGGAGGGAGTGGCCATGGCTGGGGGCGGGTGGTCCAGGGGGGTGCTTGACCGATCCTCATGCTGGTAACCCTGAATGGAGGGGAAAGAAGGGGGTCAAATTAGGATAACAGGAGCTGGCAGATAGCGAGGGGGACCCACGAGCAAGCCTGGAAGCTGGAAACCACTTAGTCTTTCATCATTCATTCCACAAGCATTGGCTGAGCCCCCATTCATTCATTCATTCACTCACTCATTCAATAAATACGTGAGAGTAAGAATGTCTCGCCCTTGGCAATCAATTGCCAGGCTCCTAGATGCCTCACCACAAGCCATCAGGGAGGCACTATTAGCCCCATTCATCAGGTAGAGAAACCGAGTCTAGGTAAATATTCCCAAATCACACATTCAGTTGTTGGTAGGGCCAAGACGAATGCCCAGGTCTCTCTGGCCCCAGTTCCTGCCACCTTATGGAAGAGCTGTCCCGTATCAGACCCTGGCTACTCAATGGGGAACAAAGTAGACCTCATCCATTACCTCCCACTAGCTTGCAGTCGGGGGCACTGACATTAAGGTAGTAGTCAATTATACTACTATCTAATAGCAAATTGAGATAGGATGCACAGAAATGGGGCGGGTGGTGGGAAAAGGACAGGGATTTGCGAAGAACCGAACTGCCCTCAGGGACCACTCCACATCTCGGAAATTTAGGCAAACTCTATAACAAAATTGTAGCACAGACATTAAAATCAATTAAAACCGATGTTGGGGCACCTAAGTGGCTCAGTCAGTTTAGCGTCCGACTCTTTTTTTTTTTTTTAATGTTTATTCATTTTGGGGGGGGGGGGGAGCACGAGGGGGGGGGGAGCACCGAGAGGGAGGCACAGAATCCGAAGCAGGCTCCAGGCTGTCAGCACAGAGCCCGATGCAGGACTCGAACTCATGGACAGGGAGATCATGACCTGAGCCGAAGTCACATGCTTAACTGACTGAGCCACCCAGCATCTGACTCTTGATTTCGGCTCAGGTCATGATGATCTCACGGTTTGTGGGATCGACCCTGCGTCTGGTTCTGCACTGACCGTGCGGAACCTGCTTGGCATATTCTCTCTCTCTCTCTCTCTCTCTCTCTCTCTGCCCCTCCCCCGCTTGCACTCTTGTCTCTCTCTCTCTCAAAATAAATATATATATTTTTTCAATCAAAGGATATTGTGCGGTCAAGCGCTCACCACGCCCCAAACAGCTTATGTTAACAACGTGATTTCTGGTGAGGCCTCGGGCCACACAGTATCGGCTTGACCTCTAGAGGGGCTGGACACCAACAACAAAGATGAGCCATACAGGGGCACCATGCCTATGTCACCAACCCTCCGATAGAAACCTGGACACGTGGCCAGGGTGAGCTTCCCTGGTGGGCGTCTAACAGATTTCAGTGAGTTCGGAGTCCTTCTGGTGAGCTATTGAAGCTGAGAGCGTCTTGGGGACCCCTGAACTTTGTAGTTGGCAATAATTATTTGCGGGGTGGGATCTCCCTGGCATCCTGTGTTAGGGAGGAGAGAGGGGAAGGAAGGGAAAGTGGGTCCGGGGTCCAGAGAGACCTGAGGAGGTGGGGGTGGGGAGGGTGCAGGGTCCACAGGAAGCTGGACAGGCTGTGCAAGGTGGACAGGTTCCACAAGGTGAGTCGGAGAGCAGAGGGGCAAACGACTCCCATGTGGCTGGATTGGGTGACTGAGTTGATGGGGACCCCAGACCAAAAGCCTGTCCGAGCGCTATGACCATCTAAGTCTTCTAGGGTGTGGCCGTGGCCATCCCAGGGTGGTGGCCACATGGGACCCCGACGGACAGAGGGCTCAGCACTCACCCAGGAGATGGGACCCAACATGCAGGCAGCTTCCTTGCCACCAGCTGCTGTCTCTGGGGCCTGCTTCCTGCGGGTCTTCACTCTGCGGGGGGGGGGAGGCCGGGACCTGTCAGCCTGGAGTGAGCCACTGCCCCCTGCTTAAGAGGCTGGCAAGGCTGAGCGCGGCCGGAGGAGGGGACGCACGGAGCCCGCCGGCCCGCGCAAACAGGCGTGATCAGGGCGGCATCAGCCCTCCTTTGATTCTCTGCCCCAGTGCCCCAATCTCGAAGCCTCGGCACCACCAGGGCTCCTCCCGCTGGGGCCGCCTGGGACCGTAGGACGCGGACCCCTTCCAACCCGCGCACCCGCCCTCTCTCCCAGGGACAACACTCACATGAAAAAGACGAGGCAAGGACAGAGACAGAGCAGGCCCCCGGCAGCCCCCAGAACGAATCCTCTCCCAAGCAGAGGCTGCGCTGCAGAGGAGTGAGGTTTCCGGTGAGTCCCCTCCAAGCCCCAGGCCGCTTGTGCCCCTGCCTCCCGCAAACTTGGGCTCTCATGCTCTTCATCCCCCAACCTGCAGAAAACCCGGACTCTGCCCCCCTCCTTCCTCCTCTCTCTCACCCCTTCCCATCCAGACCACGGCCCCACGCCCACCCAGACCGTCTTCTCTAGGATGCAGACTCCTTTCTCCCCCGTCTCTGCCCACCCTTCCCCCACAGCCCCCAGACCTGGCCGCAGCACCAGGACGGCGGTGCTCTGGGCCCCGTGCTCATTCCGGGCCTCGCAGCCGAGTCTGAGGTCGGAGCGCAGCGGCCCCGTGAGGCTCAGGGAGCTGTTGGCCCAGGGCCCCTCGGAGCTGGAGGTGACGGTCAAGGAGGCGTCGCTGTGGTTCCCCTCCAACAGCCCCTCCCCCAGCCTCCAGCGCAGGGTGGGGGCCGGCCGGGCTCGGGCGGAGCAGGTGCAGCCCAGCCCCTCACCCTCCCAGGAGCAGGAGGGGCCGAGCAGCCGCGGGGGGCCTGCAGGAGGGGGGGCAGGGTCAGCGACGCCTCTGCTCCCCAGGCCCCGGGCGTCCCGCCCCCCCCCCCGGGGGTCCCCACACTCACAGACCACAGAGAGACGCAGGGAGACGTGCTGGGAGCCCAGAGCGTGCTGAGCTCGGCAGGTGAATTCGCCTTCGTGGCCCGACTCCACTCGGGGCAGCTCCAGGACCCCGGGCTTCCAAGGCTGGGACGGGCTCAGAGTCCGGCTCCCCTGGGCCCAGCTGAGTGTGGCCGGAGGGTTGCTGTCGGCGACACAGACCAGGAGCACAGATTCCCCTTCCAGGACTGGAAGAGATGAGCCATTCCCCGGGTATTTCAGTTCTGGAGGAAGAGAGAGAAAGAGCGAGGGTGAGCACCCCCAGCCCAGGGCCGAGGCCTATTTCTCTCTCCTCTCCATTTTCCATAAGTTGGGAAGGGATCTCCACAGGTGGGTTTTTTGTGTGTGTTTTTTTTTAATGTTTATTTATTTTTGAGAGAGAGAGAGAGAGAGAGAGAGCGCAAGTAGGGGAGGGCAGAGAGAGAGGGAGACAGAGTCCAAAGCAGCCTCTGAGCTGTCAGCACAGAGCCCGACGCGGGTCTCGAACTCACGAACCGCGTGCTCATGACCTGAACCACCCAGGCGCGCCAACCACAAGTAGTTTTTAAGCAGCTTTATTGTGATATAATTCACATACCATGCAATTCCATGTATATACCACTTAAAAAGGAGTCCTGCGGTGACCATTACCACAATCAGTTTCAGAACTTTTTCATCACCCCCAAAAAAGGCACCCCTCGGCTGCCTCCTCCGTTGCTCCTGTCCCCCAGCCCCTGGCAACCCCTAACCTACTTTCTGACTCCACAGATCTGTCTATTCTGGACATTGTATCCAAATAGAATCATATACCACTGTGGGCTTTTGTGTGCCTTGCGGTTTGATGTTTCCAAGGTTCACCGCCTTGTAGCACCTGTCAGCGCTACACTCCCTTTCTTTCTTTCCTTCTTTTTTAAAAATTTATTTATTTTGAGAGAGAATGAGCACGCGCAATCCAGCAAGCGCATGTGAGAGCGGGCAAGGAGCGGAGAGAGAAGGAGAGAGAGAATCCCAATCCCCGTGCTGTCGGCACAGAACCCGTTGCAGGGCTCGGTCCCACGAACTGTGAGGTCATGAGCTGAACAGAAATCTACAGTTGGATGCTTAACTGACTGAGCCACCCAGACGCCCCAGTGCTGGACTCATTTCTATGGCAGAATCATGTTCATTGCATGGATGGGCCACGTTGTGTCTATCTGTCCATCCACCGATGGACACTGGCTTCTTCAAGGCACACGCCCTTCGCTACACTTCTCTCTCTTTCCCCAGCTGCTGAACACCCCTGGCTCAAGTGCCCAAACTTCGAATACCAAACCCTTCAAGGCTCTTCAGGACTTGACCTCTACCTCTTCACCTCCTTTCCCCCAGTTGTCTCAGGATGAGTGGGATGTCCACATTTTGCATTCTAAAAGTCACAAAGGAGGAAGGGGTGTTCTGAGAGAAGTCTCCCTTCCATGGTAACTAACGCTGCAGGCAACAAATTCCTCTCATCAAAGGCAACACTTATTGCCAGTTTCTTGTGTGGCCTTCCAGAGCTATTCTATTATAGTCTTATCTAGTAACATTGAAATACACGTCCCTAAAATCCCACAGTTTTGTTCCTGGGCATGAAATTCACAGTCCCATCCCCCCGGGGTACCCTGGCACCCTCCAGGAGCTGGTTAGAAAGGCAGAAGCATGGGGCGCCTGGATGGCTCTGTCGCTTAAGCCTCCAACTTCGGCTCAAGTTATGATCTCATGGTCATGAGTTCAGGCCCCCTATCAGGCTCCCTGCTGTCAGCACAGAACCAGCTTCAGATCCTCTTTCCTCCTCTCTCTCTGCTCCTCCCCTGCTCACGCTCATGCGCACCTACCTGAGTGTTCTCTCTCTCAAAAGTAAACATAAAAAACAAAAAAAAAGAATGCAGAACCAGAGGCCACACACGCCTCCTGAGTCACATCTGCATCGTCGCAAGATCCCTGAGAAATCTACGTGCCTTAAAGAAAGGCTCTTCTGTTGACAAGGGGAATGTTCCAAGCGGCATTATCATGAAAACTGAAAACCGTGGACAACTCAAGTGCCTGTTGGAAATGGAACGTGAGGGGCGCCTGGGGGGCTCAGTCGGTTGAACGTCCGACTTCAGCTCAGGTCATGATCTCATGGTTCGTGGGTTTAAGCCCTGAGTCCAGCTCCACAAATTGATGGTGTGGAGCCTGCTTGGGATCCTCTCTCTCTCTCTCTCTCTCTGCCCTCCCCCTCAAAAATAAATACATACACTTTAAAATAGGGGCAGAGAGAGATAGAGAGAGAGAGGAGAGAGAACTCCAAGCAGGCTCCACAGTGTCAGCGCAGAACCTGATGTAGGGCTCAGACTCACACACCGTGAGGTCATGAGCTGAGCCAAGATCAAGAGTCGGACACTTAACCGACTGAGCCACCCAGATGCCCCTAAAAAAAATCTATCTATAGATATAGATGATATAGAGATAGAGATAGACGGATATATAAAAGAAAACATCATGCTAAGTGGAAGAAGCCAGACCAAAAGACCACATGCTGTAAGATTCCATTTATATAAAATATCCGGAAGAGGCAAGTTCACGGCCAAAGAAAGTTGATTAGTGGCCAGGGGCTGCAGGGAGCGGGAAATAGGGAGTTATTGCTAATGGGTACAGGGCTTTTTAGGGGGGGTGACGAGAATGCCTTGCAGCTACATACAGCGGTGGTTTCACAACATCACAAATGTCCTAAATGTCACCGAACTTGCTCACTTTGAAAGGGCTGATTTTATGGGATGGGAGGTGAATTTCAACTTAGAAAGATAACTCAGACGTCAGAGAGGAACACGTATGTTTCAGTCCTGTGTCACATAAGCTTTCAAAAACACTGGCAAGCAAACATCGTGTAGAGATTCCAACATATTTGGTAAAATGGTAAGAAAAAAAGAAGATACGTGGATGTGTTAATTAACTAGATTGTGTGAATCCTTTAGCAGAGTAAACGTATATCAAACCTACACATATCGAATCTACCTATATCAAATCATCACGTTGTACACTTGAAATATATACAATTTATTCATCAATTATACCTTCGTCAAAAACAAAGTAAAATAGAGGCATTTGGGTGACTCAAGTGGTTAAGCATCTGACTCTTGATTTTGGCTTACGTCACGATCTCACAGTTTAGGAGATCGAGCCCCTCGTGGATCCTGCTTGGAATTCTCTCTCTCTCCCTCTCTCTCTGCTCCTCCCCCCACTCTGGCTCACTTGTGCTCTCTCTCTCTCTCAAAATAAATAAATAGGGGCGCCTGGGTGGCTCAGTCAGTTACGTGCCCGACTTTGCCTCAGGTCGTGATCTCACAGTTGGTGGGTTCAAGCCCCATGTTGGGCTCTGTGCTGACAGCTTAGAGCCTGGAGCCTGCTTCAGATTCTGTGTCTCCCTCTCTGCCCCTCCCCTGCTCAACCTCAGTCTCTCTCTCTCCCTCAAAAAATAAATAAACATAAAACATTTGTAATAAATAAACTTTAAAGTAAAATTAAGTAGAAAGAATGATAACACAGCATCCCGTGTGATGGCTTTCTCTGAGGCCGGATGAAAGGGGCTGAAATTAGGAAGGAGCATTTAGGGTGTTCCAAAAGTGGGGTTGCTGTTCTTTTTTTTTTTTTTTTAAGTACCTCTATGCCCAATGTGCAGCTCGAACTCACGACCCTGAGATCGAGAGTTGCACACTCCACCGACTGAGCCAGCCAGGCGCCCCTGTTCTAGTTCTTAACCTCGTCACTGACCACCGAGGTGTTCATTTTGTCGTGATAACGTGCACGTATTTGACAAGTTGTCTTGGCGGCTAATGAATAGTAAGCGAAAACAATCCGTCACACAGCGAAAGGGAAGCCTCCTGACTCTGCTCTCGCTGTGCATCGCCCTGGCCCTCCCGGGTTGGCTTCGAGGCCCTTGGACCCACCTGTGCAATTCCCTCGGGAGATGCCGATGGTCAAGTTCTGTGGAGCATCTAGGACAGAGAGACACGGAGAGGAGTAGAGTCACAGCTGGCCCTTCCCCCGCCGCCCGCCCCCAGGAGACGCAGAAATGGAAATAGAAACAGACAAGTCCCGTGTCCTCCCTGCAGCCCCTCGGAGCCCCCTGCCCCGCAGGCATCTGCAGACAACTGAGTCCTGCCCCTGCCCCCCTCCCCCCTCCCCCACTCTCACAGGAGACGTTGAGCGTAATGGTGCTTTGCGTGCTCACACCAGCCCTGGGGAAGGTCACATGACAGGTGAGGTTGGTGCCGTGGTCCTGCGGACGGGGGGTGAGCAGGAGCTCCGAGGAGTTATAGGCCTCCAGGTCCAGTCCCAGAGGTCCGAGCGCAGCTCCCGTCCAGGAGAGGGTGAGGGGGGTCACCCCATCACAGACCCCGGGCACAGAGCATGTGAGGTGGCTGGGAGAGCCAGACGCCAGGGGCTCCTCGATACGGATATCCGGGGTCTGTGTCAGCGCTGGAGAGGAGACACGAGACTAGAGGGGACCCCTCTGTGTGTGCCTCTGAAAGAGGCACCCCAACCCTAAATTGACCACGCTCCACTGCTCCCCCCTTAAAGGTGAGCACCGGGGGCGCCTGGGGGGGGGGGGGGGGGGGGCTCAGTCGGTTAAGCATCTGACTTCAGCTCAGGTCGTGATCTCACGGTTCGGTTTGTGGGTTCGAGCCCCACATTGGGCAGGGCTCCACGCTGATAGTGCGGAGCCTGCTAGGGATTCTCTCTCTCTCTCTCTCTCAAAAATAAATAAATAAACTTAAAAAAAAAAAAAAAAGGTGAGCAGCAGGAGGTCCGTGTCTGCCCTCGAAGACGTGCTCCCCCATCCCTGTCACGGACTCTCGGGGCCCCTCCATACCTCTTACAGTCACAGTGAGCAGGTCACTTTGGTAACTGCGTCTCATGGAACCTGTGTCCAGTTGAAAATAATACTTTCCACTGTCTCCCTTCTGGGCGTCTGTGATGTTCAGGGAGCAGTCCCTGTCCCCAGGGTCTCCGGCGAGGTGAAATGAAAATCTGTTCTTCCTCTTTGCGCCCTTGGCAGGCTTGTTTGTGGCCATGAGAACATCCCCTTTGGGGTTATAGGTTTTCCGGAACCAGGAGCCATAAACAGGTGCAGAGGGGCTCCTGCGAACCCCGGGGTAGGAGACGGTGCAGGGAACGCGGACACACAGGCCCTCCTGCACCGTCACGGACTTCTGCACCTGCAGCTTGTACCCGGGATTCTCCTGCAGGGACCCTGGGGGCACACTGAGGCTCAGCGACAGTGACAGGCGAAGCCCCTGCCCGCCCCCCACCCCACCCCGGCCCTCAACCCACTCACCTGCCCACAGCAGCGGCAGCAGCAACGGCAGCAGCATCCCTGGGGTCCCCGGGGGCCGGGCCCGCCACCGAACGGTCTGGCTTCTAGGCGTGCCTGTCTGTCCTGGAAGGAAGCTGCGACAGGAAGCTTCTTGTGGGGGAAGAAGTGGATAGTGACCATCCACAGAAGGGGAACTGCAGGAAGGGAACCGCAATGTCCTGGAGAATCCCTTCTTGCAACTTCTCCTTTCACAGAAGGCAGCAACAGGGCAGAAAGGGTTCAAGGCTGGGCCTCAACAGGGAAGGAGCCCTGTTCCAGCCTCGGGGGAGGGGGGGAAGGGCAGTCCTGGCAGTGGGGGCTCTCGGGGGAGTCAGTGAGTAAGGGCTCCAGGTGAGGTACTGGAGGCAGAATTCATCCTTTCTTTCTTTCTTTCTTTCTTTCTTTCTTTCTTTCTTTCTTTCCTTCTTTCTTTCTCCTTTTCTTTCCTCTTTCTTTCCTTCTTTTTCTTTCTTTCTCACTTTCCTTCCTCTTTCTTTCTTTCTTTCTTTCTTTCCCTTTTTCTTTTTTCTTTCTTTCTTTCCTTCTGTCTGTCTTCCTTTCTTTCACCAGGCAAACATCTGCTACATACAGAGACAAAGAGGAGAACCCAGTGCCCACCCTGCTCCCCAAGGGCACTCAGCCTCCCTGCTTGCCTCGGGCCACGTCTGTCTGTCCATCTGTCTGCAGTCCACACACGCTCCGGGTTCCACGGTGAGAAGCAAGCAAGGGCACAGGATCCCAAAAGGGCCTCACGCTTGGGGGGTGATGCCCTGAGGTTGCCATCTTGAAATGCTTAATAATTTTATCTTTGAATTTGTGCTTTGTAAGTGAAGCCCGAATGAGATAAGGAACACGAACTAGAGAAAATGAAACCTTGGGTCACACGCCGTCAAGCCTCCCCCACGCCCCCGCCTCCTCCTTCCCCGGGCCCTACTCCCACTCGCACGCCCCACCTGGGCACGGAGAGGGTCTGAGCCTTGCCGAGTGGAGAGGTGGGAGCCCTAGGCACCTGTGAAGGTCTACACTGCCCACCCCCCGGTGATGCCCACCTCCCAGTCAAGCCTGAGGGGCACTTGACCTTAACTAGTTGTTGGGGAAGGTCATCAAGAAGATATGGAGGTACCTGTGTGGCTCAGTTGGTTAAGCGTCTGACTCTTTTTTTTTTTTTTTAAATACTGTTTATTTTTGAGAGAGAGAGACAGACAGACAGAGCATGAGCAGAGGAGGGGCAGAGAGAGAGGGAGACACAGAATCCGAAGCAGGTTCCAGGCTCTGAGCTGTCAGCACAGAGCCTGCATGGGATTCTGTCTCCCCCTCCCCCGCTCGTGCTTTTTCTCTCTCGTTCTCTCTCTCAAAATAAATATACTTACGTGGTTCAGTCAGTTAAACGTCCAATCCGGATTTCCGCTCAGGACATGATCTCATGGTTCGTGAGTTCGAGCCCCGGATCGGGCTTGCGTCCACAATGCGGAGCCTGCTTGGGATTTTCTCTCTCTCTCTCTCTCTCTCTGCCCCTCCCCCTCCTCAAAATAAGTAATAAATTAAAAAAACAAAAACAAAAACAAAAGGAATTCATTGCTGACACCTCCAGAAGCTGGAAGTCTGAGATCCCGGTGTCGGCAGGGAGGATGCGTCCAGGCCTCTCTCCCGGCTTCTGGCTGCTGCAGGCCTGGCTTAGAGACCACACTCTCCCTGTGTCTTCCCATCAGCTTCTCTCAGTATGCTTATGCCTCTGTGTCTCACTTTCCTTTTCTTATAAGGACACTGGTCCTACTGGATTAGGGCCCACTCTCGTGACCTCACCTTAACTTGGTCACCTGTGAAGACCTGATTTCCAAATAAGGCCACATTCACAAGTACTGGGGGGTAGGACTTGAAGATCTTGGGGGGGGGGCGGGGCAAGATAACAATGCACAGCAGGACCCATAAAACCCTGGACAATCAGGACGCCGGGGAGCTCTCGATTGGCAAGGCTCCATGGGTGTTGTGACACGGTATCGCTAGGTACATTCGTCAGCTTTGGGCCCTAAAACACCACAGACGTGAAAGCCCAGAGATGGGGGGCTCAAACAGCAGAAACTGCATCTCTCACAGTTCTGGAGGCAGCAAGGTGCCGGCCGGGGGAGGCTCAGCTTCCTGGCTTGCAGACGGCTGCCTTCTTGCTGTGTCCTCACGTGGTAGAGAGAGATCTTTGACGTCTCTACTTTTTATTTATTTATCTATTTGTTTATTTATTTGAGAGAACAGCTGGGGGAGGGGCAGAGAGAGAGAGAGAATCCCAAGCAGACTCCGTGCTGAGCACAGAGCCCGACAAGCCGAGAGATCAAGATCATGGCCTCAGCTGAGGTCAAGAGTCCCAACGCTTAACCGACTGCACCATCCAGGCGCCCTTCTGGTGTTTCTTCTTATAAGAAAACTTTTCCTGTGGTTTCAGGTCCTCTTGTGGTTTTGTGACTTCACTGAACCTTAGTTACCTCCCTGTCCCCACATGATATGATACAGTCACATCAGGAGTTAGGGCTTCAACCCATGAATTTGGGGGACACACAATTCAGTCCGCAGCACTGGGAGAATTAAGTGCTGTCCGTATGACTCCACGAGGAGAGGAGAGGAGAGAAGGAAGCGGGAGCCAGGTCTCTCCTGGCCCTGCCCGGTGCACCTTTCCCATTGTAGATTTTTATTTTATTTTACTTTATTTTATTTCATTTCATTTCATTTTATATATACTTTAGCGTTTATTTATTTTGAGAGAGAGAGAGAGAGAGAGAGAGAGCACGAGCAAGGGAGGGGCAGAGGGAGAGAGGGAGACACAGAATCCGAAGCAGGCTCCGGGCTCTGAGCTGTCAGCACAGAGCCCGACGCGGGGCTTGAACTGGTGAACCGCGAGATCATGACCTGAGCCGAGGTCAGACACTCAACCGACTGAGCCCCGCAGATGCCCTGTATTTTTATATATTTTTATATTCTTATTTTAAGTAGGCCCCACACCTAAAGTGGGGCTCACACTCACAACCCCGAGATTAAGAGTCACACGTTCTACCAACTAAGCCAGTGAGGCACCCCGACCATTGCAGATTTTAACCTGCAACCTTTCATTGTTAAAAACCACGAGTACAACAGGGCGCCTGGCTGGCTCAGTGGGTAGAGCATGCGTCCCTTGATCTCAGGGCTGTAAATTCGAGCCCCACTTTGGGGGGGCAGAGATCACTTAAAAACAAAATATTTAAATACATACATACATACACCATGCATACAACAGTTTCCCTGCGTTCTTCAGGTCTTTCTAGTGACTCATCAAGCTGCAGGGTGGTCTTAGGGACCCCCGGAACATCTGTCTCCCTCCTCAGACGCGGGTGCAGGAAGCCAGGCAGGGGCGGCGCCCCGCGGCCTGGGTCTATCCGTCCGCAGACCACGGCTCGGCGCGCGCGCGCGGGGCGCCCCCTGGTGGACATGCTGCGCTCTGCTCGCAGCGAGCCCCAGCCCCGAGCTCGCCTACGTGGGGAACCGGAAAACCACCGAGTTCATCGCAAATACAGAAAAGGAAACGGGATGTGCACAATCCGAAACCGCACAGAGAAAGCATCAGTTCCTTTTCATCTGTAACCAGGCCCTCACTTAACTCCTTAACCACTTGTCTCTCAAACATGAGGCGACTTGTCGCTTTAAATGGTCCCAGGACGTACCACAGGGACGCCGCACGGTGTCAGCAGAGCATGTCCCCACCCCCTGGCACGTAGACCCAAGGTCACTGTGTTCCTTGCCCATCGCTCCAATTGCCATTGTTACCGTATTGTCCACAGCCCGGCCTGGGTCCCACGGACAGCAGCCCTGAAGGGGTCTCCGGGGCAGGCCCTGTGGAGAGGGGACAGAGGACCGCCCGCCGTCTCCGACTCAGTCACTCTGCCTTGTCCTGGTCTGAGCCAGTTTTTCGATTTCTGCAGAATTGCAAGATGGGCCCCTCAGACTTACTCCTTTCAAATCAAGTAAGCAATTCCTTACTTTAACAATAGGCAAGCAGAAAGAATGAGGGTGAAGCGGCGAGCCCCTGGCAGGATCCCAGGGACCGGGGACCCCATGGCATTGACCCGGTATGGGTGCTGAGGACCGAGGAGTCACCCAATGCCAGGCCGTGTCCAGTGGAAGAGAGAAACCCTAATTCCTTCTGTTCCCCAGAAGGCATCATTCGTTGCTTCTGGGTCTCCTTGGCCTAACAACCGAGTCCCGTTGCCTGGGTACAGAAGCCACCCTTCCTGAGACAGGTGACAAGTAACAGGGCACAGAGTCTGCCGGACGCACAATGAATAACACCCAAATGGGTGTGCGTGCGTGTACGTAGGCGTCAGTCTTGTGCGTTTGTTTTATCTGGACGTGTATGTGTCCGTATCTGTGTGTCTGTCTGTGGGTGCGCACGTCTGTGTCTCTGAGTGTGTTTTGTACTCATGTCCATATGGGGTGAGGATACCTATTTGTGTGTGTGTGTGTGTGTGTGTGTGTGTGTGTGTCTATATGTCTGTGTGTGTGTGTGTGTGTGTGTGTGTGTGTCTATATGTCTATATGTTCACATGCTAGGTATTTGAAACCAGCCTCAGAAGTTAATATTGAGAGAGACCTTATACACCTTGGGTACCATGTTAGGTATCTGGATCATAAGGGTCCGACTTGCGCTCAGGTCATGATCTCGCGGTTCGTAGGTTCGAGCCCCACGTCGGGCTCTGTGCTGCAGAGCCTGGAGCCCGATTTGGATTTATGTGTCTCTGCCCCTCCCCTGCTCACGCTGTGTCTCTCTCAAAATTGAATAAACTTAAAAAAAATTTTTTTTTTAATAAATGAAATGTTTAAAAGCAGGAAAATTGGGGCTCCTGGGTGGCTCGGGCAGTTGAGCGTTCGACTTGGGCTCAGGTCCCGATCTCGCAGTTTGTGAGTTCGAGCCCCACGTCGGGCTCACCACTGTCAGCGTGTGAGCACAGAGCCCACTTTGGATCCTCTGTCCCTCTTGCCCCTCCCCCACTTGCACTCTCCCCAAAATAAATAAATATCTTTTTAAAAAGCAGGAAATTTGTGGTTATAATAATGAAAATACTGAGGGGACCTCCAGAGCCTGATCACTCATTAGAGAAGACCAGAAGTGGCTGCCCCCCGCCTCTGACTCGTTCTGCACAGCGAGACTCATTTCTTCGTCTTAAAAGGGGTATCTCTGTGCCTGATCTGTGTTACCAACGGTAACGTGCCTGTGAGCCCAAGCTGGGCCAGGGAGAGCTGAATCCTGAGCCGCTCACAGCCCTTGAACCCTGGAGTTCTGGGGCTGCCCCAGGTGAGTTCCGGGCATGCAGGTGAATTCACCTGTTGAGCTCCGGTACATAAGCTAGAGATTTGCAGGTGCAGAGTCAGTCAGGACCTCCCCAGACTCCTCCCAGGGTCTCGGCTGAGCTCCCTGGGGCTGAGAGCAGGGAGGGGCTCAGACCAGGGGCAGAGGCGGGACCTCTAAGACTAGAAAATGTGACAATGCCCAGGGAGAGATGGAGTGGGTGGCGAGGGGGTGGGGCTGAGAGGGCGTTTCTTTCTTTCTCCTCCCCCAGACAGAAAATCAGAGAAAATGCCACATTTCAGGGGGAGGATTCAAGAAGGCAGAGTATGTAACAGACAGAATGGTGGCCCCCAAAGATGTCCACGTGCTAATCCCTAGAGCCTGTGAATGTGTGAGCTTGCAGGGCAAAGGGGACTTTGCAGGTGTCATGAGGTTAAAGATCTCGGGACGGAGAGGTTATCCAGGTGTAGCCTAAGTGTAATCACAAGTCTGTAAGAAGGACGCAGAGGGAGATGTGACTACAGACGGGATAGGAGGGGATGTGATGACAAAAGAGACTGTAGTGACGCCATCGGTCCAGAAGTGCTGGCGACCACCAGGAACCTCAAGAAGCAAGGAACAGATTCTCCCCCTAGAACGTCCAGAAAGAACCAACCCTTGGCGACACCTTGATTTCAGCCTCGTGAGACTCAGTTGGGACCTTTGGACTGCAGAACTGTAAGCGAATGCATTCGTTTTGTCTGAGCCACTACATGTAAGTTTAACCCCTGCTCCCTTGAGAGGCTCCAGGGGAGGATCCACCTCCTGGCCTTTCCTAGCTTCTAGAACTGCGTTCTGTGCCTCGCGGCCCCTTCCTCCATCGTCAAAGCCAGGGGTGCGGCAACTTCTCCCTCTTAATCTGCCTTGAGCTGCTTTTCTTCTGTGTTTGATCTCCCTTTGCTTTGGAGATTGTTTCCAATCTCCTCTTATAGGAATGTTTGTAGGGGCGGGGCTCCTGGGTGGCCCAGCGGGTTAAGCGTCCAACTCTTGATTTCGGCTCAGGTCACGACCTCACGGTTCATTGGATTCAGCCCAGCGTCAGGCTCCATGCTGACAACACAGAGCCTGCTTGGGATTCTCTCTCTCCCTCTCTCTTTCCCTCCTCTGCTCTCTCTTTCTCAAAAATAAATAAACTTTAAAAAAATGAATAAATAAAACAAGGAAGGAGGGGTGCCTGGGTGGCTCAGTTGGTTGGGCGTCTGACTTCCGCTCGGGTCATGGTCTCACGGTCCGTGAGTTCGAGCCCCGCATCGGGCTCTGTGCTGATTGCTCAGAGCCTGGAGCCTGCTTCAGGTTCTGTGTCGCCCTCTCTCTGCTCCTCCCCTGCTTGCACTCTGTCTGTCTCTCTCTCAAAAATAAATAAACATTTAAAAAATTAAATAAAAAAAAAACAGGAAAGGAGGTAGGATGAGTTATCTGTTCTCCAACAACATGGCCTGATTTCCCAGGGGCTATGAAATAGCCCCTCTTCTTCCTGGACAGTCCATCCTTGCCAGCCAGAGACAGTAAGAAGTGATTCCACTGAAGAAGCAGAGATCACTCCTATAAGTCAGGAGAGAGAGATATTCGGTACCTTCAAGGTTTGCATTGTGACCTTCTTTGTTATCAGCACTTAGAGAAAATTATGAAATGGACTTGTTTTTTGTCTTACCTTATTAAGGCCAAAGAGTGACCTTGACTGATGTTTATGTTTTGCGGGCTTGTTTCTGTCCCGCAAGAGAACAGCACAGCCCAGCCATTATATCGAGAGCTCATTCTGGGGGTGCCTGGGTGGCTTAGTTAAGCGTCTGACTTCAGCCCAAGTTATGCTCTCACGGTTCGTGAATTCGAGCCCCACGTCAGGTTCTGTGCTGACAGCTGGGAGCCTGGAGACTGCTTTGGGTTCTCGGTCTCCCTCTCTCTCGGCCCCTGCCCAGCGCTCTCTCTCTCTCTCTCTCTCTCTGTCTCAAAAATAAAAAAAAATTAAAAAAAAGTTTTAAAAGGGCTCATTTTCTTTCTCAGCACATCTATGTTCTTACAAATTCCTTTTTATTTTTTTTTTTTTTGAGAGGAGAGAGAGAGAGAGAAGGAGAGACAGCCCAAGCAGGGGAGAGGGGCAGTAGGGGAGAGAATCTTAAGCAGGATCCATTCTCAGTGCAGAGCCTGACGCAGGACTCGATCCCAGGACCCTGGCATCATGACCTGAACCAAAATCAAGAGTCAAATGCTCAACTGACTGAGCCACCCAGGTGCCCCTATTCTTACAAATTCTTGCAAAGCACTGCAAACTGTGGGGCTTAAAATAACAGAAATTTATTCTCTCTGGGAGCTCTGGGAGCTAGAAGTCTGAAATCATGGTATGGACTGGGCTGTGTTCTCTCTGAAGCCTCTAGGGAAGGTTCTTCCAGTTTCTGGTGGTTGCCAGCAATCCCAGGCTCGTGACGTCATCACTTCATTTCTGACTCTGTCTTTGAACAACGTGCCTCCCTGCATATCTGTCTCTGTGTTTCTTTTTCTTCCTATAAATACACCGGTCGTGTTGGGTTAATCACTCACCCTCCTGTGATAGGACCTCACCTTTTTTTTTTTCATTTTTTAAAATGTCTGTTTTTTTTTTTTTTTTTTAGGGGGGGGAGGGGCAGAGGGAGAAAAAGAGAATCGGAAGCAGGCTCTGCGCCATCAGCACAGAGCCTGACGGGGGCTCGAACTCACGGACCTTGAGATCATGGCCTGAGCCAAAGTCAGACACTCAATCGACTGAGCTACCCAGGCGCCGGGGGGGGGGACTCATCTTAACCGATTACATCTGCGATGACTCTATTTCCAAATAAGGTCACATTCTGAGGTTCGAGAAGGACATGAATTTGGGAGGAGAGGGGGAAACGCTCTCCAACCCAGTACACTTGGTCGCATGGCCATAGGGAACCCCATGGGGTGTCGTGGCGTCACCCTGACCGTTCAGGGTGAGATCACAGAGCAGGAGACGCAGATGATAGGGCACCTGGGACACCTGTTAATGCAGCTGACCCGTGCGCTCTGGCCTCGTTAGATCCCTTCTCTTGAGGGAAGAGATTCTGAAGCCGGGAATCTCAACGCCCGACCTTCAAAATGCATCAAGTTCAGCACCGAAGAGCTGGTACCTCTCCACGACTGCTATCGGCCAGCTCACTTCAGTTTCCTTCCGCGTTCTTGTTGCAACCAGGATGCAGTTCATAACATGAAAATGATTTAGGGGCGCCTGGGTGCCTCAGTCAGTTAAGCATCTGACCCTGGATTTCGGCTCAGGTCATGATCTCACGGTTCGCGAGTTCAAGCCCTGCCTCAGGCTCTGTGCTAACAGTGTGGAGTCTGCTTGGGACTCTCTCTCTCTCCCTCTCTCTGCTCCTCCGCCTCCCCGCTTTCTCAAAGTAAATATACTTCAAAAAAAAAAAAAGAGGAAAATGATTTATTTACTTGTCTAATTATTCCACTGACCCAGACACAGGGTCTCACTCTAGGTCCAGCCCGGACTCCACCCCTGACTGGTGTCTGGATGGGCCCTGGTTCTCGCCTGAGGATTTCACGCTGGGCTTTCCCTGCCCTCCACCAAAGCAAAGGGAGCTGTGCTCACTCCTACAAGCGTGATGCAGAGGAAAAGCCTCTGGGCTGGGAATCAGAATCATTGGACTCTATTCAGAGATCCTCCTAGAGGGTAGAAATGTGGCTTTGACGATCCACTACCCTGCTCTGGTCCTCAGTTTTCTCTCCTGTAAAATGGGAATTTGTATCCATTGATTTAACAACCATACCAGGCCCCCGCTGAATGCTTTACAGATATCAACTCGTTTAATGCTCACGACAACCCTGTGCAGTGGGTGCTATTTTCCCATTTTATAGCATTGGAAACTGAGGCACGGAGAGGCTAAGCACGCTCCCCAAAATAACACGGCCAGCTGGGGGCAGGGTGGGATTCCACCCGGGCTGTCCTGTATACTACGCCAGCCCCTTAAGCCCTAGGCGGGGAGGCGTCCCTGTGGTGGCGGGGTCGCGACTGTGGCTTCTTGTCTGTCCTCCCCACCGGGATGCGAGCTCTGGGAGCAGCGACCCCGTCTGGGGCACAGAGAGAGGCATCGGCTGAACACTGCGGAATAAGAAAGGAGGGGTGGGGCTCAGGATGGCCGCATCCCTTGCCGGCCTCCCAAGCCCCCCCACCGCGCTCTGCTCCGGGAGCTGTCTTCGTGGCGGGGCCTCCAGTCCCAGCGAACGGATCCTCTGGGCGACGCTGGACCAGAAGGAAACCCGGGCCTGGAAGGTCGGACCGAGCCGAGCCCGCTCGCGGCGGGACACGGGCGCCACCTGGTGGCGGAGTCCCGCCAACGCAGCGCCGCCGAGAGACGGGGGTTCGCCCTGGGCGAGGCTCTCAGAACGTTCCCGGCGGTGGTCCGGAAAGCAGTGCGAAGCTGGGGACCGTCTGTTGGCTTCCAGACCTTTCTGACCGTGATGCACAGCAAGAAATCGTCTCACATCACCATAGTTTCGGGAAATGCTACCCTGTACGGCATGATTTTTTTATACTGTTCCTTTCAAAGCTGGTCAGAATCCTTTAAATTGATTCCTTGACTCTATAACGGGCGCCCTGCTGCGCCATTCTCCTACCCCCTCCGCTCCCCCCCCCCCCAGCTCGCAAAGAAAGATTATGATGGAGCAAAGGTGAGCATCCAGGCCGGACTCCCTCCAAACCCAGGGTGATCTCCCTCCATGTCACGCCGCCTCTAGGGTCCCTGCCTGCTATCCCCTGACTTCCAGACAAGGAACCTGGGTTCGGGGAGGTGAAGACACTTGTTCAGTCCACACAGCGGTGGACTGCCAGCTTCTGCCTCACTTCTCCAGGAGAAAAACCACTAAATGCTCCTAATTTTACTGTTGAGCAAAGCTTGATTTAGTCCTTTCTCCATTTCAGCCAACACGATTGAGCTGCCCTGGCCTCCTGTTTTCCTGTAATGTACGATGGAAATTAAAGGCGTGGCAAAGCAGGCCTAAAATTCATTATGTCACAAAATGAGTCTGAGGTGGAGATAAAGAGTCTGTGTTTATTCTCCATCGTGCAAACAAACCCACTTCAATAGATGTAGAGGCGACAAGTAAAATATGAACATCATCTTCTGGGCAGCCGTAGTCAGGGACCGTCCAGGCCAAAGTCCATGGGGCGGGAACCCAAGACAGGAGTTACCACTGAAATGCTAGATGAACTTGAACTTAGGCCTCGACATTTGCACTTTTCCTGCCAGGTAGCAACCAGCGGTCAGGAGCGCTTCCTATTTTTCCTTTTTTTTTTTTTTTTTTTTTTTTTGAGCTTATTTATTTTGAGAGAGCGTGCAGGCAGCTGCTTCAGATCCTCTGTCCCCTTTTCTCTCTACGCTCTCTCTCTCTCACAAAAATAAACATTTTAAAAAATGGGGTGAGGGGAATGTGAAGTAACTGCCTAATGGGCATGGAGTGATGGGAGTGTTCTGGAACTAGGTAGAGGGGGTGGTTGCACAACATTGTGAATGTACCAAACGCCAGTGAATTGTTCACTTTCAAATGATCAGTTTTAGGGGCGCCGGGGTGGCTCAGTCGGTTAAGCGTCGACTCTTGGTTTCGGCTCAGGTCACCATTTCGTGGTTCGTGATTTTGAGCCTTGCATCGGGCTCTGTGCTGACGGTGAGGAGTCTGCTTGGGATCCTCTGTCTCTGCCTCTCTCTCTCTCTCTCTCTCTCTCTCCCCCTCCCCCACTCTCACTCTCTCAAAATAAAGTTTAAAAAAATTATAAAAGTGTTTAATAAAACAAAATTCAGACCTGGTCAGGAGAAACTTTGTTAGCAAGGATTATTACAAGGTGGAGGAGAGTTCAGGCTGAGAATGAACTACAGTTCCAGATTCTGGGGTGCGGGGCAGGGGGGAGGCGCGGCTTCACCGAGGTTCGGTTAACAAACATTTTGTTCTGATGGATCAGTGGGGACAAAACAGTTCAGCTAATCGTTTATGGGTCCCATCCCCACCCCCCAAAAAAGGGGTGGGGAATTTGAAGGGGCTGTGCATGGCCCTGTCTTAGGTTAACAAGGGGGTCATCGGTGGGGGCTGGGGGTGGGTCTTCTTATCTAAGTCATGGGGAAGATGGCTTCTTTGCAATAAGCCAGTTCCTGGAACGCAAAAGCCGAGGGAGGATTTCTTAACCATAGCTGTCTTCCAGATGCACAAGGCTCAGCTAGACTTCAGCACTGTCATAAGTAAAGATGGAGAAGGAGAAAAGCTGACTCTGAGAAGCTCTAAGGACTGGCCAGCCCTCAGGTGAGATTTCAGCCCCAACTCACAACGCTTGGATGGCCCCAAATCTCCAGATCTGAATTTAAGTGGAACTAAATACTAATACAGGAGTTCTCAAACTTTTTGGTCTCAGAACCCCTTTGTACTCGTAAAGAAATATCAGCGACCACAAAGAACTTTTGTTTGCATGGGTCGTATCTATTCATCTTTACAATTTTAGCAATTAAAAGTGCAAAACTTTTTAAATTTTTTTTTCCCAAAGTTTATTTAATTTTGAGAGAGGGACAGACAGAATGTGAGCAGGTGAGGGGGCAGAGAGAGAGGGAGACACAGAATTGGAAGCAGGCTCCAGGCTCTGAGCCGTCAGCACGGGGCCCGATGCAGGGCTCGGACTCACAAACAGTGAGAGCACGACCTGAGTGAAGTCGGAGGCTTAACTGAGCCACCCAGGCGCCCCCAAATTGCAAAACTTTTATTTTTTTATTTTTATTTTTTTTTTAATTTTTTTAACGTTTATTTATTTTTGAGACAGAGAGAGACAGAGCATGAACAGGTGAGGAGCAGAGAGAGAGGGAGACACAGAATCCGAAACAGGCTCCAGGCTCTGAGCTGTCAGCACAGAGCCCGACGCGGGGCTCGAACTCACGGACAGTGAGATCATGACCTGAGCCGAAGTCGGACGCTCAACCGACCAAGCCACCCAGGCACCCCTTGCAAAACTTTTAAATCACAGGAATACACAAGCACATATTGCATCAGCTGTCAGACCATTGATGTCATCACACATCACATAACCTCAGGAAAACTCCAAATTTTGGTGGGGGGCGGAGGCAAATAACATTTTGGTATTATTATGAAAAGAACTGTAACCATGCAAATCCCCTGAAAGGGTCTTGGGGATCCCGAGGCCACCAGACAACACCGCTGAACTAGAAACCCCTGCATTCCTGACTGACCCTTGCTGAGCTTTCGAGTTTTATCTTATTGACCATAGTCCCTAACATCGATTTTTCTCTTCTTATTATAGTAATAGGACCACCTAAGTTCTCGCTGGGAAAATGGCCACCCATCTAGAGACTACATTTCCCAGGCTCCCTTGCAGGTAAGCTTGACCATGTGACTAAATTCCGCTCAAAGGAAAGGCACAGAAAAGATGTAGAAAATGCCCAGCTCTTGTCCTTAAGAGGCGACATGCTCTCCAATATCCCTGTCCCCCTTCCTGCTTGCAGTAACGAGGTCGTGGTGGTGGTGACTTCCCTTCAACTGGGTTGAACAAGGAAACACCTTATTTTTAATTTTTTTTAAAGTTTTATCTATTTTGAGAGAGACAGAGCGAGTGGGGGAAGGGTAGAGAGAGCGGGAGACAGAGAATCCCAAGCAGGCTCCACACTGCCAGCGCAGAGCCCGATGCGGGGCTCAAACCCTGAAACCATGAGATCATGACCTGAGCCGAAACCTAGAGTTGGAGGTTTAACCGGCTAAACCACCCAGGTGCCCCAGGAAGGAAACTCCTTGGAGTAACGGTTCCCCAGGTGTGGTCCCCGGATGAGCAGCAGCTAGGTCCCCTGGGATTTTGTGAGAAAGGAAAATTCTCAGGCTCCATCCAAGACCTACTGAATCAGAAACTCTGGGGTTTAGGATCCAGCAATCTGTGTTACAAAAAGGCCTCCAGGAGGGGTGCCTGGGTGGCTCAGTCGGTTAAGTGCCTGACTTCAGTTCAGGTCATGATCTCACGGTTCGTGAGCTCGAGCCCCGCATCATGTTCTGTGCTGACAGCTCGGAACCTGGAGCCTGCTTCGGATTTTGGGTCTCCCTCCCTCTCTGCCCCTCCCCCACTCATGCTCTGTCTTTCTGTCAAAAACAAATAAACATTAAAAAAATTTTTTAACACATCTTCTATCTTATTAAAGCGTCTGTTATTTGGTCTTTAGTAAATGAAATCAATGTCTTTTTTTTTTTTTTTAAAGTAGGCTCCACACCCAACATGAGGCTTCAACTCATGACCCTGAGATTAGGAGTCGGGTATTCTATCAACTCAGCCAGCCAGGTGCCCCTCAAATCAGTATCTTAATTAAAAATATATTTAAAAACACCCCTTGATTTTTTTTTGAATTAAGAATTTTAGGCATGTATCTCGGGCGCCTGGGTGGCTCAGTTGGTTAAACGTCCAACTTCGGCTCAGGTCATGATCTCGCAGTTCACGGGCTTGAGCCCTGCGTGGGGCTCTGTGCTGACAGCTCGGAGCCTGGAGCCTGCTTCCGATTCTGTGTCTCCCTCTCTCTTTGCTCCCCCACTCCCACTCGTGCTCTTTCTCTCTCTCAAAAATAAACATTTAAAAAAGAAAAAAAAAGAATTTTAGGCATACATCTCACAACCATCAGGATGGCCGCTATTAAAAACACACAAAATAAATATTGGCAAGGACGTGGAGAAATTGGAAACTTTGTGTACTGTTTGCGGGAACGAAAAATGGTACGGCTGCTGTGGATGTTAGGCATTTCCCAAGAAAATTAAAAATGAAATTACCAAAAAAAAAAAAATGCAATTACCATATGATCCTTTGGCATAAAACTTTAGGGCATGGAATGGTATATAATACACGCAGAATCATACACTAATTTTCTTTTTGTGACTGGCTTATTTCACTTAGCATAATGTCCTCAAGACTTATCCATGTTGTAGCGGCTGTCAGAATTCACCTCCTTTTTAAGACTGAATTATGGAAATATCCACGTAACGTAGGTCCAGACAAGGAGATGCAGGCAGATATCTACCAAGCTAAGAAAGTTTTGACCTCCTGCCTCGAACTCATACACAATGCCTGGAGCTGTGGCCTCCATCTTGTGACCATGAGGAAAAAACCGAATCAGACAGGCCTCAGCGACAACAGCCTCTGAACCTCTGAACAATGCCAGTAGCCCTCTCCCTCTAGACTTCTAGGAGAAAAATTAACCTTTTATTTGCATGCTGATGATTGGCTCTGCTGTTAGTTGCAGCCCAAAGCATTTATTTGTTTAAACTTTAAGTAGATTCATTTATTTTGAGTCCGACACAGAGCAAGTGGGAGAAGGGGGGGGTGGCGGAGAGGGTGAGAGAGAGAGAGAGAGAGAGAGAGAGAATACCAAGCAGGCTCTGTGCTGCCAGCCCAGAGCCTGACATGGAGCTTGAACTCATGAAACCAGAAGATCAGGACCTGATCCGAGACCAGGGTTTAACTGACTGAGCCACCCAGGCATCACCCCCCCCCTCCCCCCCCCCCCCCCCCCAAGCATAACTGATACACTTCGTCAAGTTACATAACTCGTCTCCCTGGCCAGAATGTAGGTTTCGTGGTGGCAGAGAACTTGACTTTGTTCACACTGCGTGCCCAGCCCTTCCTGTCCCAATTAGTGGCTGGCAGAGACCCCACAGGTGGAGTGCGTGCTTAAGGTTCTTCACCCAAAATCTAACAGCCCCATCCTCTTGTGACCGCTGAGATAATCACAGCTTCAAATAGTGCTGGATGCATAGTAAACCCTCCACAAAGAGATGTTGGGGACCATCTTCGTTATAGCTTCCAGGCCGTATTCTCACCTACTTCCCAACTTCCCCTGGGGGGGCTCTCATCAGACAGCGGGCTCCTCGGCACGGGTGCCCCATCCCCCTTGCTGCAGCCCCCCTCTTGTTTCCGTGTCGTCCCCTTTGGTGTGTGTGACAAGAACCACAAGAAGCTGGCATCTTCTGTCTACACAAGTAGTAAGTGGTCTGGATCTAAAAGTGGGTCTTGGGGGCTCCTGGGTGGCTGAGTTGGCTGAGCATCTGATGCTTGGTTTCCGCTCAGGTCAAGATCTCACAGTTTCGTGAGTTCGAGCTCCGCGTTGGGCTCTACGTCGACAGCAGGGAGCCTGCTTGGATTTCTTCCTCTCCCTCTCTGTCCTTCACCCAGCGCCGTCTCTGTGTCTGTCTCTCTCAAAAATAAATAAACTTAAAAAAATTAAAAATAACTAAAATAACAAGTTAATTAATTAAAAAGAAGTGGGCCTTGAGTCTTGACCAGTTCAATGATCCCATCTGGGCCTTGGCCATGAGCCAAGTGTGTGTGTGTAATAAGGATTATCTGTTGTATCTACGTCATCATTCTTTGGCCTAAGACTGCCCTCTCCCCAAAAGAAAGACACACAGATCAGAGAAAATTCTTCATTTTATTTCTGCTCCCAAACCACCAAAAGGACCAGTCCCTGCCCTCCCTCATCTAGATGCAGCCCCTCCCCCAACACAACACGACCCCTCCCCCCACAACAAAACACTGATTTCCTCCCAGAGCTAAAATGAACACCCAGTCCCAACTATGGCCGTCCCCCGCCCTGCCCACCTCCCCGGCTACCTGCATATTCACCTGCTCTGTGAACTTGGCCACCTTTTGGCTTCCTGCCCAAATATGTTTCCCTAAGGTCACTTGGCTTGCTTTTTTGGTTATATTATACGGGGGCCATTAAGACCCTCCCTGGCTCACATCCCCAGGGGGCTCCCCTTGTTCCACATTCATTCTGCATAGCTTCCTGGCCTCACTTCCCTGATTGAGAGACCAGGGTTGCAAGCTCCCCGTCTCTGGGCCCCCAGCCCCCCAGCTGTTACTTGAGAAGTGGAGATGTTGAGTAAGGCCAGACATTCCAGGATTCTGGGTGGGAGAAGGGGGGCAAATTTAGAAATGGACGAGAGCAGTCAAAGATAAAAGGAGAGGGAGGGGGAGATAGTCAGAAAGGGGATGGTGGGATCCTCCGGCCCCAGCCCCAGAAATAGAGGTGAGCCAGAGATGAAGGCCAGTGCCCCTACAGCCCAAAGCCCCTCTAGCTGTTCCGGGTCCTCTGGCTCCGAGCCTTATACACCTCAATGAGCAGATCCTTGACATACTGGATCTCGCGCTCTACCGACTCAGCCCTCTCCCTCAACTCCCGGTTTCGAGCCTCCAGCCCCTGGCACTCGCCCTCCAGGGCCTCGCCCTCTGCCCGCTTCCTCTGGCGGTACCTCAGAGCTGCTGACTTGTTCTGGTCTCTCTTCTTTTGCTTGCGGTCCCCCCGGGTGGTGGTAGGATTCGGGTAGGGGGCCGGGCGAGAGGCTGGAGGTGGAGGGGGGGGGGGCCTGCTGTGGTGGGGGCAGGGATGCCGACCCTGAGTCTCCTGGCCCGGCCTCACTGCGGCAGTAGATAGCCAGCAAGTCAAGGGTATCCAGAGCAGGGGGCTGGGGGAGGTCAAAGGTGGGGAGGGGGAGTGGAAGAGGGAGGGAGGGCGCTGGTGGCGGCGGCTGAGGCAGGGGGGAGGATGGTGGGAGGAGTGGTGCATCAAGGAAGAAGTCTTCTATCTGTTCCAGCTCCTTCTTGAGGAGAGAGGCCATGGCCTCCAGGTCAGGTGGGGGGGGGGAGGGTGGGGGGAGGGCACCTGGGGGTAAGGAGGGTTCCAGGGGCAGGAGGGCTGTAAAGTCCACCCGCTCAGTCATCCAGTCAGAGAAGCCGTCACCTGGAGAATTGGAGGAGGGACATAAATTTCCTTGAGTTCCCGGTCTCCTGCCTCACCTGGTGCTCATTCGCGTCGGCTTCATTCATCCCATTCACTGAGTGACACCACCTACGAGCCAATCGGTCAACCGACCAACCCGTGAATCATCAGACCCCTCAAGAAACCAGCCAACAAATCAAACATCTAACCAACCAGTTAACCAGCCAATCAACTACCCACCAGTTGGCCAACCAATCAACTAAGTGAATGAAGCAGTCAACCAACCAGTCAACCTATTAAGCAGCCAATCAATGGGTCAGTCAACCAACCAATGACCCAAACAACAAAACTCAACCAGCTAGATCTTCAACCATTCCCAAATAATCTTTACTAACTACCCTACGTCCATAGTTTCTGATTTACTCTCCATCCCTAAAGACAAACTAGGTCTCACACACACAACACACCCGTCTCATCTTTAATTCATTAATTATTGAGAACAAACCATGTGCCAAGCGTTTGGAAAACACTAATGAGTAAAATAACCCCTGCCCCAGGGCCTCTGCGTATGCCGTTTCCTCTACCTGAAAAGCTCTTCCTTTGGGTCTTATTCCTTCCCAGCCTTTAGGTCTCAGCCAAAATGTTACCTATATGTTTCCTCGCTACTCGCTGTAAACTAAGGCTGTGTTTTTATTTTTTTGGCTCAGCTACTGTTTCCCACTTATCCCAATATATCATCACTTAATTTGTCTTTTGTCTGCCTCCCCACTAGTGTGTGAGTTCCGGGAAGGCAGGGATCATGTCGGTCTTGTCTCAGCTGTATCCCCCAGCACCTAAAACATGACCTGGCTTATTACAGGTGCTCCGTAAATATTTCTTGAGTGAATAAATGAATTCTTCTCCCCTGTCCCCCATGCCCCAGCTCACCCCACCTCCATTCTCCACCTGTCCTTACCTGCCAGGGGCTCTCCTCCCCCTGGGAGCCCGCCCTCCAGGGCTCCCCCAAGGATTTCATAGGAGCCGAGGGGGGCAGGGGCCAGGGGGAGTTTCCCATAGTCTACGAGCCAGCCCAGACCGCTAGCTGGGAGCAGGGCCCTGTCCAGCTCCAGCCCCAGGGTCGCCAGGAGTGACATGGCTGCAGCACGGGCTCTGGGCACGGGTCGCAATGAAGAAGGCTGAACCAACAGCTAGGAGGCGGCTCTGGAAGTTGCTCAGCGGGGCAAAGACAGGCACCAAGGTGAAAGTGGAAGACCTACATGTGAGACAAAAGTAGGCAGTGTCAGAGGCTATCCACGGCCAAAGTCACAGGGAAACCAAGCCACACCCCCATGTCCCCAGGGTCTTCCCTTCCCCCTTCCAACTAGGCTCGAGACTGCACCTTGCCCTCGCAGAATTCTAAACCAATGCTTTCTTTCCCCAAATCTCTGAGCCCCACCCACTCCCAAGGGAATTCTCTTTAGCCCTCACTTACTTTCCTTTAGAATATCCAAGCCCCACTCCTTCCAATATAGAAACATAATGGTCTCCCAGGGGAATTTCCTTAAGCCCCTCCCAGCCCCCCCCCCGCAATTATTCAACTTCATAAAAAACTCAATCCCACAATTTTCTTCCAGCCACACCCCTTCTTTAGGCTCCACCCTATCCCTAGATGCAAGCTCGAATCGGTTCTCAGGGGAATTGCCCCAGCCCCGCCCCTTTGTCAACGTTGAACACCAAGTCCCACTCTTTCCTTTCAACTTAGCGGTGACCCCCTCTAGCCCCGCCCCCATATTTACCTTAACCCCACCCCTTCCCGACGATTCCCCCGAAGGCCCCGCTTTGTCTCCTATTGAAACCCCACCCCTCAGCGATGTTTGCTTAGCCCCGCCCCTTCTCACAATGGGTTCCCCAAGGCCCCACCCTTTGCAACCAAGGTGATCCTAGCTCCACCCCCTTCTTAACAGGTTGCCTCTAAGCCTCGCCTTACGCCCAATCTAAATCAGTCCCCCTCCCCCGAGCGGGTGCCTGAGTCAAAGGTAAGTTGTGCTGTGCGCCTGAGCAACACGGAGCGGGAGGGTGGAGGGGCCGGCAGAGAACAGCTCCCCACCCCTGACCCTTCCACACGCGGCTCTCTAGCCGAGGGCCAAAGCGCATGCTCCGCCACCGAGCCAACTGCTCTTACGCCTGCGGGGGATCGGGGGGTCAGTGCGCATGTGCCGTTGCTGCCGTCCGCCCTTCACACAGAAATGCGGGCTCTGGTGGCTCGTGCACGTGAGCAACCGCTCGCGGACAGACTTGCTCAAGTAGATGGTGGGTGGGAGACAACTCACCCTCTCTAGGGGCTAGTGCGCAGGCGCACCTGCACACAGGCCATCTTTAAACACCAACATTCTCAAGAACGCACCCTTCCCCCCATCGGCCCAAATGCGCATGCCTGGCCACGCGCCCACGGCGCGTCTTTCCTCTTCTGCGCTTGCGCGACCGTGATTCCTCACTCTCGTCTCCCCACCCCACCCCCACGAGACCTGGTCGAGAAGGCCGCGAGCTTCGAAAGGGCGGGAAAGGCGGTTGGAGAGGGAGGGGCGAGCGGTTACTCACTCCATGGCTGTGGAACAGAGAGGCGGCGGCGGCGGCCTCCGCTGAAGAAAGAAGGCGGTAGCGAAGAGCGCGAGCGCGGTGAGCGCAGAGACGGGCCGGGGCACGGAGGGGTCGTGGCTACAGAGCCATGGCCAGGGCTATGCGGGCGGAGATGGCGTCGCGGTAGTCTGAGGAGAGATAGTGATCTGAGGATGGGGAATGAGGCGGCCCCGGGGACTGGGGACAGATATACCGCGGGTGGCGCAGCACGGCCCGCCAGGATCCTTCCGCGCTCCGCCCCACCCCACGAGGTCCCAACCGGGGGGCGGGCCTGGTCCCTACCTCTCGGGGATCCTGGGATCCACTCCCCTCCTCCTCCCGACCCCTAGAGTTCGACCTTTCCCTTCCTCCTATTTGGGGATCCACCCTCCTCATCTTTCCTACCCCGGGGGTTCCGAGCCTCCCTTTCCTCTGACTCTGAGATCCAGCCGCCCCCCGCGATTTTCTGGATTCGGTCCCCTTGTCCCCTTCCCCCCCCCCCCCCCCCCGACCTGCACCAGTTCACTTTTCCCCCTGCTTCCCGAATTTCCGGCCAGCCACACGCTAGTGTCCTCATCCCCCAACTGCCCCACGCTAGGAAAAGGAAACCTCTTTGTGGGTTAGAGTCTGGCGTGAGTCACGATGAGATCGCGCGCCTTTCAAATCTCAGACCTTCGAGGGTGGCAAGTGACAAGGTCTCTAGTCTCATAGATCGGGGACTAACTACCTGTAATGAGGAGGATTAATAAATCAGGTATACCTGGTGAGGTTGTTTGTGAGAATCAAATAGGTCGATGCCTGTGAAACCGAGAGCCGGGCTCTTATGTACCTGTTCAGCGTATTTTATTTTATTTTTCAACGTTTTTTATTTTCATTTTTATTTTTCAACATATTTTATTTTTAGTAGGAACCCTTAGCCCTTCCTCCCGCTCTGGCAAAAGCCCCGGACATTTGAACATCCAGCATGTGCTAGTAGGTCACTCCTTCAAGGTCTCAGTAATTTCCAGCCATCCCCACCCTTCCCATTGTAGATGATGGACGCTCAGCACATCCCTGCGTGGGGTGCAGAGAAGCTGGCATCATCACCGTAACTGCCTTTTCTCCATCCTCTTACTCTCCATCAGCTTATTTCTCCATCAAGTCTTATCCTTAGCACTTCTTTCAAAAGGTCCTCTGCTTCAGCTGTCCCCCAGCCCTCCCGGATCAGTTTCCCAAACCTGCCGGAGATAGTGAGATCTGCACTTCCCTTTACTAAACAGAGGGGCTTCCTGGCCATTCCCTTCCTGTGCAGTAGGCCCTCCACTAGCCCAGGTGGTTTTGGGTCTTTGCTTCAGAAACCCTTCCCCACTTTGCATCTGCCCACAGCAGGACACCTGGAGTTCAGCTTTCATCGCTTGTGAGGGTTATGAGATCCAAAGAAAGCGGGGGAACCCTGAACTTGAGAGGTATCTGGGAATGAAGACGTGCAGGCTTCTGTTACATGCAGGAAATCCTTCTTGGGATCGGACCACTTTCACTTAGAGCACTAGCTGTCCACTCTGCCAGTGTTTGAGGACTTGACCTACATGATTACCTGGGGAGCGCAGAGTCGCAGTTAAGCACAGACTGTGGCGCTAGGTCGTTGGGTTCAAACCCTGACTCTACCCCACTTATTAGCTTATTGGCAATTTCGCTTACTTCCCTGTGCCTCAGTCTCCATGAATAGTACCAGAATAAAGTATGAAGTTTAGTTCATAGAAACATAGCAATATACATGGCAGTTTGGAGTGCCTACTTCTTGGGTGCCTGACTGGCTCAGTTAGTAGAGCATGCGACTTGATCTTGGGGCCGTGAGTTCGAGCCCCACATCAGGAGTAGAGTTTGCAAAACAATAGTGCCTACATCTTAGTACTGTTATGAGGATTAAATAAATTCAGGTCAAGCACTTAGGTTAGTGCCTGGCAAGCAGGTGCTACATAAGGAGTGGTGGTGGTTGTTACTGAGGCAGCTGTGTTTTATCCCCACTGCTAAGCAGTAAGTGCTTTAAAAGATCGCCCAGCCTTTTAAGTGAGACTTAAGGACCGACTTTCCTTCTACTTCTCAGTATAGATATTTGAGCCATAGGTAGGATTAGGACGGACTGCTGGCAGAGAGTCGTGTCCCCCCACTACCCGCCAAAGTCTGAGTTTTTTTCTGAAAAGATGTCCTATGATATACATGTGGACTAGATCTACAGAAAAGTCACAAAGATAGTACAGAGAGTTCCCATGTACCCCTCATCCAGTTTTCCCCCTCGTTGACATCTAACATTACTGTGGTACATGGGTCACAACTAAAGAACCCACATACATAAGGGGGTTTTAAAGTGCATGCTTTATTCTCATTTCACTAGCTGTTCTTCATGCTGTTTTTTTGTTCCAGATGCCGTATCACATTTAGTCGTCATGTCTCCTTAGCCTCTGGTCTCTGCAGCAGTTTCTCAGACTTTCCTAGTCTTTTCATGATCTTGGCGGTTTTGAAGAGTTGGTCATTCTATAGAATATTCCTCAATTTGGTTTTGTCTCGTAGACTGGGATTATGGGTTTTTGAGAGGGTGGCCAGGTAGGATATTTGTTAATTACTGGACATGAACTTGCTTAGTATGGGAATCATGTTGCCGGCTGCATGCCACATATGCTGACTGAGGAGACATTGGGGCAGGGACCCTGGTCCTCTTGTCCCAGCCCCTTGCAGCTTTTTCTCTCCCTAGCTGTTGGATCTCACCCGGTTCAGCCCTGGTGCCAGCTGTCCCATCAGACATCAGATTCCTACTGAGTGGGTGCCAGTTCAGCCCTTCCCGGTGTATTCTAATTTGTGACTGGTGGGTCATCCATGGCCACCTGTGAACCCCGGCCTTGGCACCCCAAGCCCTCTCCTGTACCTCCTCTTGACCCCAGACCCATGGCACCTCCAGGACTCAAATGCCGCTGCCTCCCCAAGACTTGGAGTCTTGCACGTGGGTCCAGGTGCCCCAGTCCCTTCAACTCCTGAGCTGGGGCTGGGAGCATGGGCGGGGCTTCTGGGGACTCTTTTTCAGTGCGGAGGAGCCAGGCTTGGGGAGTGCAGTGGTCATTGCAGGCAGGTTGCATCACCCTGGCTCTTTGATGGGGAGGGGGAGTGGGGGGATTCTCTGGGGGCCCTGGCGCACCCGGCAACAGTTCCTGGTTAGCCAGGCCCTAGAGGCCTGGGTTGGGGAGGGGCCCCGGCGCTGCGAGGGAGGGAGAAGGAGAGCAGCCACCTATGCGGGATCCCGAGTGTCTGAGACCAGTGTTGAGAAGAGGCCTCAGCTCACAGGCGACCTGCTGGTCCTGCAGGGGGCAAGACTGAGGCCCTGAGAGGTGAAGGGGGTTGTGCGCAGTCACTTCGCTAGTTAGAGCCCAGGCCTCCACGATACCGCATAGCTTTCAAGACCCCACAAGCCCCAGGGAGAGCCTGTCTTCTTTAGGCTCTGTGAGGTCCCTGACCCGCAGTCCAAGGCCTAGGCTGCCGGGAGGCCGCCTCATCTAGACCTTCACCTCAGGTTTGCCGCTGCTCACGATTGCCAAATTCCATCGATTCCAACCTGTTCCCATCTTCCTGCCCTAGTGGAGGCCCTCCTCACCAGCCACCCCTCGCTGTTTCCCAATCAAGGTGACTGGGCCTGGCATGATAGAAAAGGCACCCAGTTTGCATCAGACGGACCTAGATTCTCTCTGAAGAGCTGCTAGGGCAAGTACCGGGGTCATGCGGGCCCGGAAGGGGGCAGGAGTTGGAGGTGGGTGTCCTGGCAAACAAGGGCAGGAGGGCCAAGGCCAGCCCGGTTGGGGAAAGGACGGTACAGGGGCCAGGCATGCAGAGCATAGGTCCGCCACGTGGCCTAGTAGCTCAGAGTCCTCGGGAGCCCTTCCGCTGCTCCTGCAGTGTCTCCCTCGGCAGAAGCAGCCACGGCCCTTCAAGCCTGGGTAGGCCCCACATGGCTGTACTGGCTCCGGCACCCTCGGTGCTCGTCTTCTGTGTTTGTTTCCTGTGGCTGTTGCAACAGACCATCATAAACACAGCGGCTCAGATCAACACACTTTCGTTCCCTTTCACTTCTGAAGACCGAAAGTCTAAAATAGGTTTGTAGGGCCGTGTTCCTTCTGGAGGCTCAAGGGGAGAATCCATTTTCTTGCCTTTTCTAGAGGCGCCTGTGTTCCTCAGCTCATGGCCCTTCCCGCATCACTCTGACCTTTGCTTCTATCATCTCCTCTCCCATTTTCTCCTTTGATCCTCTTGCCCTCCCACTTACATTACATTAGGGTTTGTGATTACATTAGGGTTCACCCAGATCATCCAGAATATCTGCATTCAGGATCCTCAGTTTAATCATATCTGCAGACTCCCTTTTTCCAGGTAGGGTAATCTGTTCACAGGTTGTGGGGACTAGGATGTAGACCTCTTCGGAGAGCCATTTTCCAGCCTATCACACCTCCCAAGGGAGCCTATTTTCTCATCTGGAAGATGAAAGCTAGGGCCAGCCCTAGGGTGCCCCCTCCTGTGCCCACAGGGACTGGCTATAGGAAGAGGACTGGGCAAACTGGAGGTAGTTGACAGCCTAGTGCCCAGAGCTCAAGATGCCATCACTTACTGAACTGTGGCCTCCAGCAAGATACCGGGCCCTTGTGTGCTGCAGTGGTCTCATCACTAAAGTAGGGACAATAACAGAACCCTCAGAGGGCAGTGGTGCAGACAGATAATACACGAAAAGGCGTAGAACAGTTCCTGGCTCAACGAACAAGCCTCTCCTTAAACGCAAAGGGCCTGTGTTCAGGAGAGGCCAACAGAGCCCCTGGGAAACCCCAAAGGCACCTCAGGGGTGACCCCACCTTGCAGTGCAGAGCTGCTGATTTTATGAAGTTGGAAATCGAGCATTTCCTGTGAGATCCAAGTTTTAAAAGTTGGCAAGTGATTGAGAGAAACTCCAAGGAACCATGAGTGTGGATGAGACTCAGGCTGCGGGTCCTCCCTGACCTTTGGTTCAGTGATTTCCCCCTCACCCTCCGATCTGTAATCCTTGCTTCCCAGAGCGGAGAACAAAAAGAACCAAGTACTTCCATTCCAGAGTTGCCGAAAGTTGAGACCACATCACTCCCTGCTGAACTGATCAAGATTGAGAAAGAGCAGGGCCTTGCTCAGCCCCAGCCCCATGTAGAGTCGAGAGGACAGTGTTTGTGGGGAGCAGGGAGGGAGGCCTCTCAGGAATTGTCATTGAGGGTCAAATGCCTGCTACAGAGGGGCTGGTGTCTTACTCCCCCGTCTGTTCCTCGTCTGTCCGCGCCTCATGCCAGAGGCTGCCAGGAGCACCTATAGTTGAACATCGGGTTTCTTGCCCTCCACCACTGGGTCCCTCGGGGCATCTCAGTAAGTGGGTGTTATGGAGAGCTTCTTATGGGAGCTGGGTGGGGTTAGGTAGCTTTGGGAAGGGTTCGGGAAGCAGGCTTGGCTCTGGATTGGAGGCTGGGCAGCAGAGGCAAGTCCGGGACTGGGTATCTCCACTTCATCTAGAGACAGGAGGAGTGAGCCCAGCTAATGCTATGGTTAAGGTAAGAAGCTCCCGTCTGCTCTGAGCCAGGAAGGGGATTTGGGTCATTTTTGTGCTTTGGACAAGGTTTGTGCATCTGTCTGTGTTGAAATAGGATTCCAGAGTGGTCTTGTTCTGTCTCATCCACCACAGTCGGAGTGGCCCTGCCTGGTGTTCTTTGAAGTTCTGTCTGACGGGAGCGAGCCAGGGCCTGGCTTTTCCTTTCTCAAAGCAAACGTGCCCATCCTTCCAAATGGGGAAAGAGAGGTGGAGAGTCCCTGCCATGTGGTGGGTCACACATGCAGAGTCCCCACAGGGCTGCTTGAGCACAAAGGAATATAGCAGGACCTGAACCCAGCCGGCACTCGGGATGGCCAGTTGTAGTGGGAGCTGCGGGGAGCAAGAGAGAGGCTGAGGCAGAGGCCGAGGACCACAACAGGAATGCCTCATAGGTCCCCATGAATGTGGGGACTGCCCGATGGAGAGCACTGGGTCAGCGCCAGCAGAGCCCCGCTCTGAGTTCAAGAGCCCTTTGCCTTTCTCCTCTGCCAGCGCCCGCCCAGAGCAGGGACAGGTTCCCGAGGTGGGGGCAGGAAAGAGCAGCTAATGCCCTTCTTAGCTTCTAGCCTCTGGGAGTCTAGCCCGTGGCTGGGGAGGTAGACAGCACTGAATTGGATTCAGAGTGAAACCTGAACAAGTCTGGAAGGTGATGGAGATGCCCCGGATGTCCTTAGAGAATGGGGAGTGCTAGAGATGGCACACGGTGTGGAAGGTGGACACAATGTCACGTTGGAGAGGCTAGTGAGTGATTAGCAGCTCAGCTCTGGGATCAGATAGCCTGGGTCTGTCCTGACTACCTGTGTGACTTGGAGTAAGTTACTAAAGTTCTCTTGGCTTTAGCTTGCTCCTCTGTAAAATGGGGTTTTGAATAATTCCCACCTCATAAAGTTGGCAGTCGGTGCAGGTAAAGCACTGCCAACAGCCCGGCACATAACGAATGTCCAGAAATATTAGCATGGCGATTGATACCCAGAGGCGGGTAGGTGTGATTGGTTTCTAGTTCTCAGAATCGAGGCCACCTTTCCCGCCCCCCTCACTTCTGGTGGCTTTCACTTGGTTCCCAGAGAAACCATCTCCATGGCAACTGTCTCTACCACAACGTGGCCTGGGCCTTTTCCTCCCCAACCAGTGACATCACTGCCTCTCCCTCGAGATGCTGGTGTTGATTACAGGGATTGCGCTGGGGAGGGAGCACAAGTGTGTGCGATTCTACACACACACACACGCATACACACACCCACGGTGCTCTTAGAGTCCCTCTCCAAGTCTGAATGTCCTCTCTATGCCTAACTGCATGTCTCAAGGAGTCCCTGATGGCCTCACAGCTGAGGGCATTTCAGATCCTGTCTGGAAACTCCTCTGCCCAGTCCCTGCCCTCAAGGTAAAGTCAGGACTGAGTCTGGCCACTGCCTACTTCTGCAGGCTCACTTCTGCCCTCCCAACCACTTCGTGGCATCTCATACCTATTGGTTAGTTTATTGGCTTTTATTGAGGTATTGTATAATGCACATCCATTTATTAACGTGAACAATTCAGTGGTTTTTAGTACATTCACAGAGTTGTCCAGTCATCACTATAATCTAATTTTCAAACATTTTCATCATCTACCCCCAAAACCCCATATCCATTCATTAGTATTCTCTCCCCATTCCCCCATCCCTCAACCCTAGGCAGCCACTGACCTGTCTCTACATTTGCCTTTCTGGACATTTCATTGGAATGGAATCATGTCATAGAAGGTCCTTTGGCTTTCAAGGTCTATCTGTTTGGTAACATATATTAATACTTCATTGCTTTTAAAGGCTGAATAACATTCCATTTTATGGATATACCACATTTTGTCCATTCATCGGTTGGTGGACATTTGGGTTGTTTCTACTTCCTGGCTATTACAAATAATGCGTGTACAAGTTTGGGGTGGACATATGTGTTCATTTCTCCTGGGAGATACTTAGGAATGGGATTGCTGGATTATAGGATAATTCAGTGTTTAACCTTTTGAGGAATTGCCAGGCTCTTGCACAGTGGCTGGGCCATTTTATATTCCCTAGCAGTGAATGAGGGTTCCGGTTTTTCTACATCCTCGCTAACACTCCTTGTCCATCTTTATTACCATCCTATGGGGTCTGACCTGGTATCTTCGTTGTGTTGTGATTTGCATTCCCCGGTGGCCAATGATGATGAACATCTTTTCCTGTGCTTATTGGCCATTTGTGTATTTTCTCTGGCATCTTGTGGTTTTAACGTAGGGTGTTTAACACTGTTCCGTAAGGCAGCAGGCCCTTGCCTGTCCGACCATTTGCCTGGAATGAGGTATTGATCTAACCCCTCCCTACCCCAACTCTTCCATGTTCCTCAAAACTGTGCTTAAATATCCTTTTTCTTCTCTAGGAGGGTTTCCCTGGCCCTCCCCTTACCCATCCCCCAGGTGAAGGTAGTCATCTCCCCTAGGTTTCCAGTAGGTTCTAAGTCTTTTATTTTTTTGTGGGGGTCGGGGGGACACAGGATCCAACGCGGCCTCTGTGCGGACAGCAGAGAGCCTGATGTAGAGATCGAACCCATGAACCATGAGATCATGACCTGAGCCGAAGGCAGACGCTTAACTGACTGAACCATCCAGGCACCCCTTTAAATTAAAAATAAAATTTTTTTTTTTTTAATACTCATTTTTGAAAGAGAGACAATATGAGTCTGGGAGGAGCAGAGAAGGGGGCTGGGCACAGAATGCAAAGCAGGCTCCAGGCTCTGAGCTATCAGCACAGAGCCCAGTGTAGGGCTTGAACACACAAACTGAGATCATGACCTGAGCTGAAGTCGGACACTTAACTGACTGAGCCACCCAGGTGCCCCTAAAATTTTTTTTTTTAATGTTTGTTTACTTTGAGAGAAAAAGCAAGTGAGAATCCCAAGGAGACTCTGCACTGTTAGTAGAGAGCCCAACCCAGGGCTCCATCTCATGAACTGTGAGCCACCCAGGTGCCCCAAGACCTTATTGTATTCATCTTGACTTTGAAGTTCACGCTGACATTGGACAAGTTACTTAACTCTAAAAGGGAAATACTAATGGTACCTGTCTCATGGTTGGAGTTCATATACAAAAAGCACCTGGCACAAAGAAACTCCTGGATGCCATTGACATCCATTTAGTGCCATTGACAACCATTTAGTGAGTGCCTGCGATGGCCAGCAACCATTGCTAACACTGGGAATACAGCAGTGGAAGTCACAGACAAAAATGCTGCCCCTCATGTAGCCGACATCCTAATGGAGAGACAATAAATGAGATCCGTGAGGTCAGTATATTATTTCAGATGGTGCTAAGTTCTAAGGATAGCCAGGGAAAACCTCACTGAGTAGGTGATCAAAGGCTGAAGAAAGTAAAGGAGTGAACCGTGGGGACACTTAAGGGAGAGCATTTCAGGAGACGGGACCAGCAAGTGCAAAGGCCCTGAGGCAGGAGTACTTTAGGCCTCAAGAACAGGTGGGATTGGAGTTCAGTAACGGAGGCAATGAGAGTACCTTTTGCCTGTTGGGAATAATGCTCCTGTGAATATTTGTGTACAAGTTTTTGAGTATCTGTTTTCCATTCTGGTAAGTTTTTTTTTCATATTTAAATATCACTCTGGGTTTCATGAAAATGGTAGCCATACCATATATTACTGTCATTGTTTGCCCAGCACAGGGTCTGTCCTGTTCTACATCTTAGTGGACTTAGTGCCAACACATGCTGGCATATAATGAGTGCTGAATGGTGCTTTTTTTTTTTTTTTTTTTTTTTACTTTGAAAGAGTGAGTGCTTGAGTGGGGGAGGGACAGAGAGATGGGGAGAGAGAGAATCCCAAGCAGGCTCCGTGCTGTCAGTGACAAGCTTGATGCGGGGCTCGATGTCACAAACCATGAGATCGTGACTTGAGTCGAAACCAAGAGTCAGATACTTATCGGATTGAGCCACCCAGGCGCCCCTGAATGGTTAGTGCTTTTATCATTTTTTAGTAAATGCAGTTGGTACATCAGATGGGTGGGACTTTCCTAATCTCACGTGCTGGCAAGTTGTAGGGAAATGATTCTCTTTAGGAACTGCCAGTCAGGATAAAAACAGGTATAGGCAGGTCGGAGGGCAATTTGGTCATCCCCAGTAAAACCAAACTGCAAGTGTCCACAGCCAGCAACTCTGCTTCTGGAGATCATCCTGGAAAAATGCACCTGTGCCAAAGGTGTGAATGAGCATGCTTGTTGCCATATTGTTCAGGAAAAGAAAAATCGGAGTCATTTCATTTCCTCAGGCTCTGAATGCACACACAAGTTTGCAGATAAAAGATATGCGACAGCTTTTAACAGCGGTTACCTCACAGGTGTGGGCACCAGGGTGGAGCGTAGTGTTAAGAGAATCTTAGCTTTGTTGGTGATGTGCAAGACATTATTTTAAAGGAAGGACTGATGTATTAATTCTGTAGTTAAAATATGAATGTTAAAAATGCAGCTAGGGGCCCCTGGGTGGCTCAGTCGGTTAAGCATCTGACTTCAGCTCTGGTTATGATCTCACAGCTCATGAGTTTGAGCCCCACATCGGGCTCTCTTGTCGTCAGCATAGAGCCCACTTAGGAGTCTCTGTCCCCACCCCACCCCTCCCCTGCGCACATGCTCGCGTGTGTGCACTGTCTCTCAAAAATAAACATTTTTTGGGGGGCGCCTGGGTGGCTCGGTCAGTTAAGCGTCTGACTTCAGCTCAGGTCACGATCTCACGGGCCGTGAGTTCTAGCCCCACGTCGGGCTCTGGGCTGATGGCTCAGAGCCTGGAGCCTGCCTCTGATTCTGTGTCTCCCTCTCTCTCTGCCCCTCCCCCGTTCATGCTCTGTCTCTCTCTGTCTCAAAAATAAATAAAACGTTAAAAAAAAAAAGAAAAATATTCAAAAATAAACATTTTTTAATGCGGTTAGAAAAAAAAATCTTTCAATAGAAGAGAAACAAAATATACTAAGAATTGTTCTAAAATCTTTCTTAAAATTGACTCTTCTTTTGTTTCCTGACTTCTTTTCCGTGCATGTCTTAACCTGATTTGCTTTCCCTATGGGAAAACTGCTGTTTTTCCTGCCATGTGAGCTCCTTTGGATGTAGTTATGGGTGTTGGAGTAAAGGAGAATGTAACTGCTAATTAGCTGGGTAGTGCTCTCTTAGGGTAAACTAGTATTTTCAGGGGAAGGAAGGGAGGAGAGAGAAGGTTGGGAATATCGAATCCAAGAAGCATTTAGGTACCAGCTGGAGGCAGCCCACAGGAGCAGGCAGCTGAGGCAGGATGTCGTTGCCTCGGCCAAGGTGGTTCCCCTCTTGAGAGCCTGTTTCTTCCTCTCTCCAGTGAGGATAATAAGCCTGCTTAAGAGGAATCCTAAGATCTAGTAAGTGAAAAATGAACAGCACGTCCGGCACATGACATTTTGTGTGCGAAGGGGTAGAGAGCTCACTGAATTTGCTTAAATGAATCAGAAGTCTGACAAGCGGCACAGGAGACCTAGCCACGTTTCTCCAGGGAGGAGAGCTGGTGGCTGTGGGGACAGGGGAAGACGGAGACCAGGGTATTTCCCTTTCGAATGTAGAACCACGTGAACAGACTGCTCGCAAAAAGAATTTTAAAAATTTCTAAAACAGCCATCACGTCGGTGGGTAGAGAAATGGAACACGTGTGACAAAGCTTCCGTAGCAGTTAGCATGCAGGGACATTTAGGGACCTGGTCAGGGCATTCCGCCTGGGAGAAGGAAGAGACAGGCAGCAGTGAGACAAGCAGTGAGGCTTTCCACCGCTCCTCCCCCTGAAGAGCAAACAGAGGGACAGACACGCCTTCTGCTTGTCATCTCCTCACAGGTGTCTAATATTTAACACAAGTTCGATACACCTGGGGGTGGAAGGGCCTCGAGCGTGCTGGTCTTCAGGGAGGGGCGGGCTGGAGGAAGTTAGGACCAGAATCCCAAGCGGCCTAAGGAGGTGAGAGGTGGGTGTCTATCCTGCCCTCTCTGTCGGGACACCATGTACTGCGGAGAGAAAGGCCTCTAGGCAGTGGCGAGCACTGAGGTTTCCCTGCTGCCCATTTCGCTTAGGAAGGCATCCCTGCCCCTCCCAGAGGCTCCGTTTCCTGGTTTCCTGCACCCGGGGTTGGCCGTGCCCACCAGGCAGGGCGGTTGTGTAAGAGCCGAAGAGTGACCGGACCCCGACCGCCACCCTCCTTCCCAGCCCCCCGCGGGGTGGGTGGGGGTCCTTCAAAACAAGATCCTGTGACACAGAGCCCTCCTGTGGCTTCATACTGCACCCCAGTCTGGCCGCACACCCCCTCACTGCTGCCTCTTCAGCCTGGAACAGTGGAGACTCTGTCTTGGTTACGGTCTGCTCAGCGAGCTGCTCTGTGCTTATCAGTTGATTTCCATTCCCGTAGGGTAGGCTCTGTGAGCTCACCTGTTCCCTGTGGGTTAGAGGGGTTTTCTTTGACTCCGAGAGAGAGGGGAACCGATTCAAGAGAAGTTTAAGAAGCAGAGTTGGTGGACTTGGGGTGAGTGGCCGACGAACGCATGTTGGTGAGACAGCCCAGGGGAGACGTTTGTGGGGGGCGGGGGCAGCAGACTGGACGGGGAGTTCCTGCACTGATGCACTTGGCAAAGGCTCCAGCCGGCGTTTGAGCCTCAGTGGGGACCAGATTTCCCTGGCTGCGCCCATGGGGGCCAAAGGCGAAGGTCCCTTCAGTCTCTCATTTTCCCCCTTTTCTCTCCTGCTCCCCTTGATTCTTCTCTGGTTTCTGTGCCTGTGATCACACTTCCTGCAAGTTCTTAACTTGCTAATTGTCTTCCTTTTCTTTTTCTTTCTTTCATTCATTTTATTTTAAATCTCCACCCGGGAGATAACAGAGTCTCCCCATTAAATTGCTAATTTCTTGGGGGGAAAGGGTGGCTCCCACCCAGATGGCTCATCCTTGCTTCCTGGGCGCCACCTGGACTTGGCGTTGTTGGCAGCACCACCAGGTGGCTGTGGGCCGAAATGTCAGGAGCATCTGTTCCAGTTGCTCCCGGAATAATAAGAGAGTAGCTTTTCCTGGGCCCCAAGAGTGTACCGTGTGGTTAGTGCCTGAGGTGGATCAGACAGTTTCATCTTCACAGAGACCACATGATTCATGAGCTATAACCCCCATTTTTCACATGAGGAAACAGGCATGGTGGTGAGTTTAGAATCTAAGATCCCAGGGTTAGGAGTGGAGAAGCAGGGGCTCTGGCAGGTGGGCTGCAGAGCCTTGCCAGGTGACTCGTGGAAAAGGACGAGCCAAGGCCCCTGTCCTCAGAGTGCACAGAAGTCCACGGTCTGGACATTTTTTTTTTTTAAGTTTGTTTATTTTAGAGAGACAGAGCGTGAGCAGGGGAGGGGCAGAGAGAGAGGGAGACACAGAATCCAAAGCAGGCTCCCGGCTCTGAGCTGTCAGCACGGAGCCCAGTCACTCAAACTCACGAACCGCGAGATCATGACCTGAGCCGAAGTCAGACACTCAACCGACTGAGCCACCCGGGTGCCCCCACAGTTTAGACCTCTAATGACCCCTGCTGACCTACTGCTTGCAGTCCCTCTCCTGGCCCATCAGTGGACTAGAAAACCCTGGACTCACAATCCCAAGCCTCACCGAGGAGCCCTGGGAAATAGAGCCCTTTGGCTTGACTTATTGCTGCCCCAAATGAAGTGGAGTAGAACAGGTGTAAAGGAGGGGACAGCCGCTATCTCTACCCCAGTGGGGTGAGCCTGGTGTGGAAGGGTCGGTCACTTAAGCTTCTGAGGTGAGAAGACGAAGGCCAGCTTTAGGATCAGAAAAGGAAGCGGCATCATGGCTTTGTCTCTGCTAGATGGACTAGAGGCAGTTTGCCTCTGTGACCTGGCCCCCAGCTCCCCCTGCTCCCGCCACAGCTATAGAGCAGCTGCCTGTATGTGTGTCAGTCCTGCGGTGACCTGTCTGCCCAGAGAACCTCACTCATCCTTCAAGACTTCATTCTGACCTCTCCTCCTCCCATGTTCCAGACAGAACAGCAGGACTTAGCTCCAGAAAGCTCTGGATTCCCATTTTGGGACTGGTGTTTGCTGCTGTGTGACCTTGAAGAAGTCCCATCACCTTTCTGATCCTGTTTCCCATCCAGAAAGGATTCGTCGGGCTGCTACCTAGTATTTCTGGCCCAGTACCATGACAGGTGGCACTCTGTAAGTGGTAGTTCTGAGTTACCAGGTAGTCGGTCACAGTCACTTACGGAGCACCTGCTGCATGCCGGCCACCGCTCTAGGTGCTGGGGATAACCACAGTGAACAAAAGCCAGAAATCCTGTGGGCGGACACCATCACCATTATGAGCCCACCTTGGTGCCCCCAGGCCACCTTTCCCTCCCTCTGTCACAGATGGCTTGTTGCTGGGTTTCATACACATCCACACCGCTGATGAGGTCGCCCCAGCAGCAGAGGACATCCTGATTCTCAGAATCGCAGCTGCATGTTCTTTTCCCACCGGCTCCCCAGCTGCCGGGGCCCAGCGACTGCAGCAGCCTCCCGCCTTGGTCCTGATGCACAGAGGCAGACCTGCCCTGGCCCTGTCTCCTCTCGCTCTAGCCCTTTTCTCGACCCCAACTCTAGGATGTGTTTCCCAGCCATGTATCTAGATTGAGGCCATCCTGTTCTCTCTCCCCTATTCCTCTGTCCACTTCCTATTGCTGTCGTAACAAACGATCATAAACTTAGTGGCTTAAAACAACACACGTTTATCCTCCTACAGTTCTAGAAGTCAGAAATCTGAAATGGGTCCACAGGATCTCATTCCTTCTGGAAACTCAGAGAGAATCCATCTTTTCTATCTTCTGGAGACCCCCTACATTCCTTGGTTTGTGGCCCAAGCCCTGTCTTCAGAGCCAGCAACACAGCATCTCTCGGAATTTTCTTCCCATGGTCACACCTCCTTCTGACTCTTCTGCCACCTCCCGTTCCACCTAAGGACCCTTGTGATTACATTCAGGGCCCATGCTGCCATCCAGGGTGATCTCCCCATCTCGAAATCCTTAATTTAATCACACATGCAAGGTCCTTTTTTGCCATGTGAGGTCTCCTATTCACAGGTTCTGGGGCTAGGGGGCTGGACACGTATGAAGGCCATTATTCTATCACATAGACACGCCCCACCTCCCCCCATTGCCTTCTCAATCCTTCCATTCCTTTCAGTCCAAGGCTGAGGTTTCCCCCTCCATATTCATTCCCAAACACCCCTGTTTCAGATAGAGGAAAGGGGCTGGGACAGGGAGGGAGAGAGTCCCAGGTGCAGGGACAGTGGCCCCTGCACCTTAACCACACTGGCTGCCTGTCGTCATGTCCCACCCAGGACTTTGTTGTAGCTCTTCCCTCGGTGTGACTCAGTCAACCCCTTTGCCCCCGTGCCGCCACCGTGTTCCCCTTTCCCTGCCCCACTTTTGCTTCCTCCATAGTGCTTAGCCTATTCTAGCATGCTGTATAATTCCTTTGTGAAGTTCGTTGTTCTCCTGTCTCCTTGGCTGGAATACAAGCCTCATGAGAGTAAGGAGCCTCTGTCTCAGTCACAGCCATAATCCCAGGGCCTCGAACGGTGCCTGGACATAGCAGGTGCTCACAAATATCTGTTGTATGAGTGAATGTTGCACCGCAGAGAGTTTGGTTTGTCTCCGTTGTCATCCCTGTACATAGAATAGGGCTGAGTAAGTAATAGAGTAAATAAATTAGACAATCTGAGTTGGGATTTGGAGTGGCAAAGGAACTGCACAGGTCAGGTTAGTGGACCTGAGTGAAGTTGGAGGCGGTGGCAGAGAACGGTGGTCTTCAAAGCCGGGGCGGGGGCTGGGGGTGGTCAGAATCTCGGGCTCTCCTGGGCTGTGAGGGCAGACGGATGTGGTGTGAAAAACAAGGACAGATGCAGGGCAGGCCGCTCTGTCACCGACTCCCTCGGTGACTTCGTGGCAGCCCCTCCTCACTCCGGGCCCACTTGGGCGTCACGTCTGTGGCCATCTAGCCCTCAGCACCTGGCCCAAGCACTGTCCGCTTCTCTTGTAGGGAAGTTTGCCCGTTTGGTGAAAGTGGAAAAGTCTTGAAATAGTGTATGTTTTTCAGACACGTTTGTGAGAAACTCCCAAGGTCCTGGTCTTGGTTGACGGCCTCGTTAACTGGGACAGCCCCGCACAGCCATCACTCCATTTCTTTACATTTCCCAAACCGCGGTTCTCTCTCCTCTGTCCTCAGAGTCCTGGCTCTGGCTTCTGGCCTAGACCATCACCCCGGCCTCTCCAGTCCGTTCCCCACACGTAGATCTGCGATGTTAGTCTCCCTACCCGTGAAGTGCCTCCCTGGCTGCCTCGAAACCAAGTTTGAGGCATCAGCATGTCATTTCTTGACCAATAGCTCCCGTCACGTGGTGCTGTACACACACTGTGCACCGTGGTCCCCAAGACCGCCCTTGTGTTCACTGATTAGTTAGAAGGACTCCTAAAACTCGGCAAACCCGTTAGATTTTGCCCCTGTCACGGCAAAAGGGAGATGAGAGTCCACAAAGGTAAAAGATGCACAGGGCAGAGTCTGGGAGAGACCGGGTGTGAGCTCCCGCTCGTCTCCCAGTGGAGCTGACCCGACAGCCCCGCGCTTGGTTCTCCAGGCACCATTGTGTGACCACACACGTGGAGCGTTGCCCTCCAGGGATGCTCCCCTGAGCCCTGGTGCCAGGACCTTCACACAGGCACGGAGCATCTGTGTGACTGATCTTCGTCACTTGGTCTCCGGCCCCTGCCGAGGGCAGGCTGGCAGGATGCTCTGGGGGCTTGGAGGTTATCTCCCAGGAGCCAGACACGGGCCAGTCTTTTCTTTGGATAATCCGGGCCTCCCGAGTCCACCCTTCACTGTGTGCACAGACACGCCTGCGGTTTCAGCCTCTCTGTGCCCGCGACCAGGCCCTTCTCCCCTCCCGCCTGGCCGATCCTGGCTGATCTCGCATCTCCCCTCCACACTCAGTTCCAGGAGAGTGCTCCCCAGAGCCCAGGCCAGCGTGAGGACCTGTCCTTGCTCGTACAACACGCGACCCGGTCCTGTCCCTGCCCGGTGCCCTGGTACTGAAGGTCACGTTTGGCCACCTCAAGGACGAGGGCCATGGCTTAAGTAACCTCTGGGCCTCACTCTCCTGGCTTAGGAAAGGGACCTGCTTTCAGGAGTAAATGAGCAATAAGACATCGAAAGTGCAAAGCGTGGGGCCGAGTCGGCGTGTGTTTGCCACTGCGAGTAGCTCCTGGCTCCTGTACAATCAGAAACACGTGAGGCATTTAATAAATGGTGAACCATGAAGCCACAAAAGCCCCCCACGGAAAATTGTTTTTCTTTTAGTTTTTTAACAGCTACAGAGACCTTTTTATAAATGCTCTTGTGGAAAAATTTAGCTGCAGCTTATTCATAGAAGCTCTGTGGGGCTGAGGTCTTGAGAACTGAGACGCGTAGGTGGTAGCTGTTCGGAGGCTGTTGGCCGCCAGTAACCCGAACGGACCTGGCTTGACACGGCACTTGAGTGGGGAGCTGGGCTCTCATGAAGAAGGGGTCCAGTGCGGGGCGCCGGAGGCCCTGGGGGCTGTGGCGGGAGAGAAGGGACCTTTCCCAGAACCCCCCGGAAGAGCTTTATAAAAATGCCACGGCCGGGGCGCCGCCCCCAAGAACCTGCCCCCAGAGGTGCTGATGGGCAGCCAGCCAAGGTCCCCAGGCTTAGACCAGGCAGCCCCGAGGTCCTCTCCTTAGAGGCGCGTGTCTATGCGGAACAGGAGAACGGAATGGCAGGCTCTGCCAGGAAGGCAGAGGGTGCAGTGGACGTTGGAGAGGGGCAGCCGCCACAGGTTTCTTCAGACCCGGGCCACAAGAGGATCCCTGGAGACCCTTGCAGAAGTAAAACTGGTCCTGAAGAGGGAGAGGGGAAAGGAATCGGGACTTGGGGATGCCTTCCCTGGGCCAGGCACTTGGCTTCTCGGTTGTGACCTTGTTCTTCACGGTGGGAGGGGATTGTCCTCCTTACAGAGGGAGGCACTGAGGCTTGGAGAGGCTCGGGAATAACTTGCCCCAGGCCCCACGGCTAGCAGCGGAAGCATAGTTCGAACACAGGTCTTGAAGTCTGAAGAACCGACCTCGTGCCTCAGGACAGGGAGCTGTCTTGCCTCCGAACTACCTTTGCTGTCTTGGATGAAAGGGAAGTAAGAAACGCGGGTATTGGATGGAGGCTGGGGTGCAGAATAGCGTCCGTGCCCCAAAGCGGGGCTGCTTGCCCTGTGACCGGGTGCACCTGTTTGACAGGGTAGAACTAAAGAGGGGTTTACAGCCCAAGGCCAGGGTTCAGGGCCCACTGTGGGATAAGAATGGCCAAGTTACTTCCATCTGAGCCTCTCTTTTCCCATCTGTGCCGGGGGACAGTCATCCCGACCTCTCTGTAGGATCGGTGTGAAATTAGCTGGGGGTCTGGCTAGGGAGAGTGTACGTAGCACGGTGCCGGGCACACCTGGCTGCCTGGAAATCCCCCCGGGGTCTACATCTCGTGGCAGCCTACCGTGAATTCGCGTTAAACTTGAGGTCGGCCTCAACCCCCGCGTTTCTTTCAGAAGAACTTCTTTACAGCTGGGTGTTTGCGGCCCCTCCTGGGCTCCTTTTCTTCTTTCCTCACCAGCTTCCAGAGGCTGTCCCCAAAGTAAAACTTTCAAGCGTGTGCCTGCGCATGGCCGCAGTGATAACGAGCACCCTAACTTGCATCCCACGGATGCTGGCCTCGCTTCAGCCCAGTAGCTGCCGCCCCACTTTCCTGATAAGGGAACTGAGTCTCAGAGAGGTTTCCTGCCCCTCGTTTGAAACCGGAGCCCTAGGGAGCCACTAGGTCCTACCTCAGGTCTGTCAGATATTTTATGCTTTCCAACCGTGTTCTTTCCCCATGGCTGCTCTCACAAATTTACAGCAGCTTCGTGGCTTAAAATGACAGATTTATTTTCTTACAGTTCAGGAGGTCAAAGTCCGAATTCAGTCTCAAAAGGGCTAAAAGCAGGGTGTCAGCAGGGTACCTGCTGTCACCTTTTTCTAGCTTCTAGAGGCCTGTGTGTTCCCATGCTTGGGGCACTTCCTCTGCATCTCAAAACCATTAATTTAATCACACCTGGAAATTCCTTTTGCCGCACACAGCAGCATATTCCCAGGTTCCAGGGATTGGGGTGTGGGCATCTTCAGGGGGACCACATGGTTGATAGCACTTCCCATACTGACTCCACTGGAAACTATTCAGGGCTCCCACCACCTTCAGGGTCAGCTCCACCTCCCCACCTCGGTCTGGCCCCACCCCAACCCCAGTCACCTTTGAGGCAGGGCCAGCCTAGGGGAGGCTTGTTTAATTCAGTAACTCCATCTATCCTACTTGAGTTGTGATTTTAAAACCTGGCTGCATAAGTTCACTGGTTCCTCAGACTGAATCCACACCCTATAATTTGAGCCTCTTTGAAACACCAGGCTTATAGATTATGTCCCTCCATTGTACGGACAGAACAAACATCAAAGTAGAAAGGAGATGATGTAGTCCCACCACCCAAAGATGGGCCCTGTCCACATCGGTGTGTCTCCTTCCTGTGCTCCTTTTTTTTTTCTTTTTTTTTTATTTTTATTTAAAAAATTTTTTTTAATGTTTATTTATTTCAAGAGAGAGAAAGAGACACAGAATCTGAAGCAGGCTCCAGGCTCTGAGCCATCAGCACAGAGCCCAACGCGGGGCTCGAATTCATGAGCCATGAGATCATGACCTGAGCCGAAGTCAGACGCTCAACTGACTGAGCCACCCAGGCACCCCTCAAATTTTTATTTAAATTCTAGTTTGGTTAACATACATACAGTGTCACATTGGTTTCAGGAGTAGCATTTAGTGACTCAACACTTACCTGTAACCCCTGGTGCTGATCCTAACAAGTTCCCTCCTTAATGCCCATCAGCCGTTTAGCCCTTCCCGCCCTCCTTGCAAGTTCTGTCTTCCACAGCTGAGATCACACTGCACTAGTGATGCGCATTCTGCCCAGGTCCCTTTGTTGTCACTTCTTAGGTTTCTTGTGTGTCGTAAGAGTCTGTCAGTAGGTGTAACGCAGCTCTTCCCTTACACCGAAAACTTAATCAATCCCCTCGCTTGGTGTGAGAAAGTGCCCTGTTGTCCGGCACCCATACTGGGCCAGTAGAAGTCAGCAAACAGGCCCGTGGCCTGGGGTCAGCTCCTGGCTCCACCCCTTGCTGGCTGGGAGATCCTGGGCAAGTCACCGCAGCCCTCTGAGCCCCACTGTCGTCACCCCACTGTCTTGAGGACAGAATCCCTGTCTCCAGGTATTAGTGAGAGTGAGCGTCTGTGAGCAGCCCCTGCGTCAGCTAACAGGTGACTCTGCTTGGGTCTTTTTCAGTCAGAAATTGTAGAAATCTAGTCGGCTTAGACTGAACAGGGTTGTGCTGGCTCATGGAGCTTCTAAGGAAGATGGGGTGGGGCCTCTGAGTACGTGTAGATCCTCTGGGCACGTGATCACTTTCTCCCTCTCCCCACTGTCACTCTCTCTGGTGGCAGCTCAGCTGCAGATGGCCGAAAAGGAGGGGGGTGCCCCACATGTGCATCCTCTGTGCCCTACACCTGCAGGTGAAGGCCACCTCCTCTTGAGTGCCTGGAGAGCAGTCCCAGGGGAGGTCTGAGTTAGCCGACTGGGGTCTCCTGTCCACCCCCGAGTTAGAAGGAGGGCAGAGGGATGCGCCAACACGCCCTCCATCCTCCTAACAGGTCAGGGGTGTGCACAGATGGGACCTTCGCCACCTCAGGCCCTGCCGTGCAGCTCAGCTTTCTGGGGCCTTTCTGTGAGTCCAGAAGGGCAGTCAGCGTGGCACTCGGCCAGATCAGCCCACCGCCCACCACCTCCCACCTGTGGTTGGCACGGTATCCTGGGCAGCCGGTCCTCCAGGTGTTATTTTGTGTGCCCTCCTCGGGGCTGAGGTCAGCTCAGGTGCCTGCTCTTTGGCCTTCTCTTCCACGGCAGCGGATACTCCTGCTTGTGCTGAACCTGGCTGCGCACGGCCCAAGCACATCTAGCTCCGAGCACCTGACCCCCAGGGCACCGGCTTATGCTTCCGAATCTTTCTTTGCCAGTTTAACAGGGCCTGTCTGGGCTGTAGCCGGGAGCAGGGTGGCGAGCACGTATTATAATTATGCAAAGTCCCGCCACCCTCCACACGCTCCATCGTGCCATTGAGGTTGCCTTTCCCAAACTGCCATCTGATCATGTGACTTACTGTGCTTTGAAAATCTTCCCAAGGTTGCAGACACCGAGGGATTTGCTCTGGGAGTCAGAGTAGCCGCTGCCGCCGGAATCTGGAGCCATGAGCGGGTTTAATTTTGGAGGCACTGGGGCCCCCACAGGCGGGTTCACGTTTGGCACCGCAAAGACGGCAACAACCACGCCTGCTACCGGCTTCTCTTTCTCTACGTCTGGCACTGGCGGGTTTAACTTTGGGACTCCCTCCCAGCCCGCTGCGAGCACCCCTTCTACTGGCCTGTTCTCGCTCACCACCCAAGCTCCGGCGACACAGACCCCAGGGTTCAGTTTTGGAACCACAACTCCTGCTACGGGAGGAACGGGATTCTCCTTAGGGATCAGCGCTCCGAAGCTAAACCTGAGCAATGCAGCCGCCACCCCAGCCACTGCTCACCCTGGCGGCTTTGGGCTCGGCGGCAGCACCCTCACCAACACCGTCTCGAGCGCTGTCACCTCCAGCCAGAGCACGGCACCCGCTGGCTTTGTGTTCGGCTCCACCACCACCTCTGCCGCTCCGTCCACCACACCGGGGGGATTCTCGTTCATAGGCGGAAGCACGTCCCAGAGCGGGACCTCCGGTTTCAACATCGGCTCCATGGGGAGTTTGGCCCAGCCCACGGCACTGGGCGGACTGCCCTTCACTCCCGCCACTCCGGCAACCACTGGAGCAGGAGCCACTCAGCCAGCTGCTCCTGCACCCGCCGCGGCCACCACCAGCGCCGGGCCCACGCTGTTCACCTCGCTAGCGACCGCTCCAGCCTCCTCCACCACCACCGGGCTTTCCCTTTGTACCCCGTCGACCACAGCTGCGGCACCCGGGACCGGAACGCTGGGCTTCAGCTTAAAGGCCCCCGGGGCGGCTTCTACCTCCTCCACGACAACATCCACTGCCGCTGCCACCACTGCCACAGCCACCACCACGGCGGCCACCACCACCGCCGCCGGCTTTGCCTTGAATCTGAAGCCACTCGCACCGGCCGGGATCGCCAGCAACGCACCGGCTGCCGCGACCGTGCCTCCTGGCTCCGGTGCACCCACGGGGGCGTCCGCCAGTCCCGTGATGACCTACGCCCAGCTGGAGAGTCTGATCAACAAGTGGAGCCTGGAGCTGGAGGACCAGGAGCGGCACTTTTTGCAGCAGGCCACACAGGTCAACGCCTGGGACCGCACGCTGATCGAGAACGGGGAGAAGATCACTACCCTCCACCGCGAGGTGGAGAAAGTGAAGCTGGACCAGAAGAGGCTGGACCAAGAGCTCGACTTCATCCTGTCTCAGCAGAAGGAGCTGGAAGACCTGCTGAGCCCGCTGGAGGAGTCGGTCAAGGAGCAGAGCGGGACCGTCTACCTGCAGCACGCCGACGAGGAGCGCGAGAAAACCTACAAGCTCGCCGAGAACATCGACGCGCAGCTGAAGCGCATGGCCCAAGACCTCAAGGACATCATCGAGCACCTGAACACGTCTGGAGGTCCCGCCGACACCAGCGACCCCCTGCAGCAGATCTGCAAGATCCTCAACGCGCACATGGACTCGCTGCAGTGGATCGACCAGAACTCGGCCCTGCTGCAGAGGAAGGTGGAGGAGGTGACCAAGGTGTGCGAGGGGCGTCGCAAAGAGCAGGAGCGCAGCTTCCGGATCACGTTCGACTGAGCTGCCGGCCGTCTTCAGGGCCCGTGGGTTCCGAGGGTGTTGGGGGCAGTGGGCGCCGCGTAATTATTGTCTGGTTTTTGGTTGCCGTGAGTACTTGTTTGCTCCTTTCTTCCAAACGACTGTGCTGTTGAGAACAGTTCTGTGGTCTGGCATTTCGCATTAGTAAAAAGAGAAATATTCCAAGCACTCTGGTCCTGACAGCAGCCTAGTGGGTGTGGTTCCTTTTGTGTATCTTTTGCGTATCCCAGACCCCGTCACCTACAACAGCCACCCTCCCCATCCTTCCCGGCTCCAGCCAGGTGCTGGAGAAGTGCTGATTCGCACAAACACCATCCGTCTCCCAGCCAGGGTCCGCTAGGCGGCCACTTGTCCAACACATAGTCGTAGGTGCAGTGAAAAGTCTCCGTCTTCGAGGAGACAGCATCCTTGTATGAGGTGTGTGCGTGTGGAAATTCACCACCAGTGCAAAGAAGGGACTTGTGAATAGAACCGACCGTGGGATGTAGAATTTCAAAGGAGGAAGGACAGGTCAGATGAGGGACTTAAATGAGGTGTTGAGAAAAGGGTCAGACTCGAACCGGGAGGTCTTCACTTTGCCTGGCTGACATGCCTCCTGATTGTCCAGGTCTCCTTATCTTAGGCCTCACCTCCTCCAGGAAGCCCTCTCGGCCACCCCAAAAGCTGGGTCAGATGGCCGTCCTGTGGTCCCTGCACCACACTGAGCTCGCACCTTTGATAACACTCGCCACACGATCTTAGGCCAACCGGTTACGTCACTGCCTCACCATAAGAGTGTGAGCCCCTGCGGGCAAGGAGCGTTCCTTATTCCCTTTTGTGACGGCACCATCCCTCACATTTGCGAATGAATGAACAACAGAGATGAAAAAACAGCATAAAATGTTCATCCACAAAATGGCCTGCTGAAATGGCCACGGGTGCCAGAGGCGGCCACAGACTTGGTTCTGAACTTGACCAACGCTAAAGCAAACCTAGTTAGTTACAGTGAGATCCAGTGTCCGGAAGAACAGAAGGCAACCAGTTGTATCCCAAGTGTCTTTTGTATTTGTCTTTACACTGCTGCACTGTCTGAAATACCTGTGACTGTATGTTGCTTTCCTAAATAAAATTTATTGTGGAACAAAAAAGATGCCATTAACGTGGATAACTTAGAAGGCTGGGTAAAAAGAGCAGGTTCCAGGTAAAAACCGCATGAAGTGGCCGTTTGTCTGGAACTCAGAAACCAGCAGAACTAGACGACGCATTTAGGCCCCCCTCTGTGCCAAAACGCAAGCGGTATGTTCCTCTGGTGCTGACGGCAGAGGAGGGACACATGGGAGAGTGTATGCAGGTGACGTTCTAGGTTATATCTTAGATACACATCAATGTCCAGTCCTTTGCCATCGTCCCGAAGGCGGTAGCTCCGCAGCAGCGGGTGCCATGGGCAGCGTCCCTCTCCATTACCCGGGGCTAGCTGGAGGGTGCTCGTTGTGCCTCAGAGGTGGAAAGCAGGTAAAGCTGGGATGCGGATTTGTTCGGGTCATTTCCACATGCCCAACATTGTGCCTCTTGTCCCCAGTTCCCGTAGGCGAGAATGACGCCCAGCAGTTGGATCTGATCTCCTGCGGCGGGGTGGAGAGTCTGTCCCTCCGGCCTTTGCCTCGCTGAGCCTGCTTTTTGCTAAGGAATGCCCAAAGCTTATTCCTGGAGACCTGTGGTCCAGTTGCCCAAAGTCATGACCATAAGTCGTTTCACCATCTTTGGCTTCCCAGAACAAGTGTCTTGCAAAAGCCACAGCAGAGGGAGAAGGGAGCCCCCAGACTAAACCACTTGATTCTCTCTAAAAGCTCCCCACCACCTTCCTGGCAAGTTGGCCTTCAGAGCCTCCGCGACCCGTATCTGACCCCTCTCCCTGAAGGGGGAGGTGGGATGGGGCAGCCTCAAGTCCCCCTAGAAAGTAGGAAGTAGTTCGTATTTTATACACATTTATTCATTCAACACCCATTTTTGGAGCACCTGCTAAATAGCTGGCCTGCCATCGGGGTCACAAAAATGGGACAGTGTTTCCGCCCACACACAGGTTGCTGGCAGGGGCCAGACAGTCGTGCTAAGATTTCCCCTGAGCCTGCATTTCAAATGTATATCATTTGCCTGTTTTGCATATTAAACGCTCATAAAACTTAATTGCTTTCATATAGCTGTATTTTTTAATTTTTTTTTTTTTTAGATTTAAAAAAAAAATTTTAATGTTTATTTTTGAGAGAGAGCACAAGGAGGGGAGGGGCAGAGAGAGGGGGACACAGAATCTGAAGCAGCTCCAGGCTCCGAGCTGTCAGTCCAGAACCCAGTGTGGGGCTCAAACTTACAAACTGTGAGATCAATACCTTAGCTGAAGTCAAGACGCTTAACCGACAGCTACGCAGGTGCCCCAGAGCTGTATTTTTTTTTTTTTTTTTTAACGAAAACATTGAAGTTCCATCTATTTTCTTCCTGTTCCCCAAGGGATCTTGGGCAACCCACTCAAATACAGTTCAAAATCAGGACGATGGCCATGTGGGACGGCTGGCTACAGTGTTATGGTGCCACAGGGAAAGCGGCCCCAACAGGCTTCCTCGGGGAGTCAGGGAGGGGTCCCTGAGATTGCAACAGATTCAGCAGCTGACTGGGTACCACCCTGCAGATGATGACTTCATTGTAATTGCCGTTTCCCTTTCCAGGAAGAAAACAGATGCGCTTCTTTGCCAGTGCAGACAAATGGCCTCTGCTTAAGGTTCCTCTTCATTAATTAGTACGAAGACAGCCAATGTGGTGACTAAATTTGGAATCAGTGGCTTTTAAAGGTGAATCTCTCCATAAGCTACACCTGCGTTTCTTCTCCCCGTACAGGGATAAGAGTGGCAATTAGATTTGTGGCCATGGCTTTCTGTTAATCTCAAAGAAACCCTTTCAAACGACTGCCTCTCTATGGCCCAGCACCTTCCCCAGGATCATGCCTCTTCCTGTCAGCCACAGCTTGGCGTCAGAAGGATCAGATGTCCCCAAACAGCACCCTTGATCTTTTAGGGGAGGTTGAAACCAAGGACTCCCAAGCAGTGGTGTGCTGGTAAATGTTGAATAGCTGGCTCTCCAGAGAAGGGGAGAGCCCTCATGGGGTACCAGTTGTTGGTCCCATGGTGTAAATACTCCCACCGGGGCTGATTTCAAGCTATCGACTTGAGGTCACTGAACATGACGTCGCTGAGCATGAATTTGGGAAATTGACATGCACTATCTAGATACAGTGAATTCACCCCAAGAATATACAGAATAGTAAAATGTAATCCAGTGATTGGGAAGAAATGAGTTTGGAGTAAATCTGTGTTTCGGGAGATTGATCAGAATTTTTTTTTTTTTTTTTTTTTTTTAAAGAATGGCTTGCAGAACCAAACCGAGAAAAAGACCCTAAAAATGAAACCATCCGCTCTCGTGCACTGGTATGAGCCAGCCCCAGCACACCACTGCTCCCGTTTTCAATCAACCTTGAAATTACTTGGGTGCCTAAAAAGCCTGCCCTCAGACTCTCCGGGCAGCAGTGTTCTGCAGAACTTCCGGGAACCAAATCCCTCAGCCTCAGAAGCCAGCCCCCAGCCAGGCTTGACTCGGCCACGCTGCCCCTGTGCCCGCCCTAGAGTCCTCACACGTGGGCACCGATCACTTCAAACGCCAGTGACTCACCTGGTGCACACACACACTTCACAGGCAGACACTGTCCTGGTCGCACCCATGACCTCCAAAGATTTCCCCGAGGCAGAAACCAGACCTGGTGCGCTGCTCTGCCAGGTTCAGGCCTGGCCTGGGGCTGTGGGGTCCCATTAAGCCCTTTGGTTCCAAGGACACAGACACCAAATCCACCAACCTGAAAGTAATAACTCATTGACAAAGACCCTCAGCATCACTCAAATGCCAAGTGGGCCCTGTCTTGAGTTTTGATTCAAACCGACTGTTAATTTTTTTTTCTTCTTTTTTTTTTTTCCAACTGTTAATTTTTTGAGACAATCAGGGAAATGCGGACTTTGGTTTAATGCCATTTTTATTTATTTGTTTTTTTAAGTTTATTTTGAGAGACAGAGATGGCACAAGTGGGGGAGGGGCAGAGAGAGAGGGAGAGAATCCCAAGCAGGCTCCACACTGTCAGTGTAGAGTTTGATACGGGCTTGAACCTGTGAAACCATGCGATCATGACCTGAGCGGAAACCAAGAGTTGGATACTTAACTGACTGAGCCACCCAGGCGCCCCTAATGCCATTTTTAAATGTGGTAATGGCATTGTGGTTTTTTTGTTTTTTGTTTTTTTAGTTTAGTTTGAGAGACAGCACAAGTGGGGGAGGGGCAGAGAGAGAGGGAGAGAATCCCGAGCAGGGTCCATGCTGTCCATGCGGAGCCCAATGTGGGGCTCAAAACTCATGAACCGTGAGATCGTGACCTGAGCCAGAACCAAGACTCGGATGGATATTTAAGTGACTGAGCCACCCAGGTACCCCTGTAGTTTTGGTTTTTGGTTTTTGTTTTTTTAAAGCAAATGAGTTCATATATTTTTTTAGAGCAGAAGTTGGTTGGCAAACTACAGTTCCACTTCCTGATTTTGTAAATAAATTTTTATTGGAACACAGCCACAACCAATTCATTTATACATGCTGTGGCTACTTGGAGGGCAGAATTGAGTAGGCAAGACAGATGGTGTGGGCCAAAAAGCCCCACATATTTACAGAAAAAGTTTGCAGACCCCTGTCTTCGAGAAGCATCCTGAAGTATTTACCTACAAAATAATAAGATGTCTGGTATTTGCTGTAAAATAATCCGAGGAGGAAAGAGAAAATGTGAATGAAACAAGATGGGCTAGGAGGCGACGGATGCACTTGAGTTCGGCATCCTAGTCTCTCTGTTGTTACATATGTTTGAAATTTCCATAATGAAAAGCAGTTGAGAAAGGAGGACCTGCTGTCCACAGCCTCACCACTGTTCTGACTTCACACCAGGACGCTGGCACCTTTAATCTAACAGGAATCAGGACAAAGCCACCATCATTCACCCCGTTTCCGCACACGCCCGAAGATGACTTCTGTCCCGGGCTAACCAGAAAGGCCATGGGCACTGAGAGGGCCCCCCAGAGCCAGCTGTGCAGTGAGTGCCCGCCCCCATGGGGCCCAGGGATTCTGGAAACTGGGGAAGGAGGGGCAGGAGGGCTCCGTAGGAAGGGGGACTCTGTCCAGGAGTCAGGCCATAGATCAAGGGCCTCTGGTAAGTCTGTCCTCTGCTCTCTGTACCCCTCCCCGATCCAGGCCCGGAGCCCTGACTTCCACCTGGGGCCCTGGACATCCCCTGGGCAAGGCCCTGCCCTCTTCTGAGACTTGGGGAAAGTTTTAGTACCAACCACTCATTTGAACTGACTCTGGGAAAGCAATATATGTAGGCACTAGCCCTCTCCCCTGCACATCTGTGTGGCTGCCACTATTTCTTTTCCTGCCCCCATACCCACGTCCGTCCCCATCCTGCACCATATCTGGCCACCTGTGGGAGTTCTGTTCAACATCAACCTAAGCCTAACCCAGTGGTTCTTAGCCAGGGTGATTTTGTGTCCCCTTCCCCGGAGAATGATTGACAATGCCTGGAGACAGTGTCTTTTGTCACACTTTGAGGGGCGGGTGCTGCCGGCATCTAGAGGGTAAAGGCCAGTGAGGCTGTTCGGCATCCTACGATGCACAGGATGGTCCCCACCAAGATGGCCCCCAATGTCAACAGTGCCGAGGCAGAGAGACCCTGCCCTGACCCCGTCCCTAGTTCACAAGCCTGAGCTTTCTGCTGGTTAAAAAAAGTGCTTAAGAACATGGGACTGGAGCCAGGCTGCTGGGATCACACCCAGGTTCTGCTACTTCTTAGCTGGTGACTTCTCTGGGCCTTGGTTTTCTCCACCGTGAAATGGGGACAGCTAAACCCACCTTGTCAGAATTGTTCCCGGAGTAAATGAAGTGAAGCATGTCTGGCACGTGGTGCTAAACAGCACCCAGTCATGTTATAGGTAGCAAGATCAATCAGGCCTGGCCCTAGTAGGGCTCCTGCTCCCTCAGGCGCTGCTGGTTTCCAGTCCTGGGTGGCCTCATGAGTTGGGTTCCTCTCCCTTCCTTTCCCTGTCCTGCTGAGCCCCTTGGGTGAGGTCAGCACCCCACTTTTGTTGTAGAGTCCAGGAGGTGAGCTCGGGGCGTGCCCGGAGCCAGGGGATTTTTAAGCGCAATCCTGTGGTGGAGAGACCAGGGGGTCTACTCGGACCCCGGCAGGGCCCTCCAAACTGATCTGGGGACCGACACGGCTTGCCGAGACCAGTGCAGGAGTTCCACAGCCCTGCGGCCTCCACCCCTTTCTGTGTCCATGTTACTCCTGCTCGTGACATTGCCATGGGGAAGTAGCACAGATGGGCCTCCGGGGAGGGGCCAGCCGGACCCCCAGCTCTGCAGGCCGGGCTCCCCCTCCGACACAAGGTGTCTGGGATTAGAGGAGAAACCAGGCGGTGTGCGTGAGTAGGGCTAGAGCATGGTGTGCTCAACTCATGTTGCCATGAAGGAAGGAGGCAGGGTCTGTGATGGGGAGGCCTGGGGTGAGTCCTGGGGTCCTCCTCCCCCACCTGCCCCCTGTCCATCTGTCAGATCCCTCCTCTGCCAAGAGCAGCTCTGTGAGGTCCACAGTGAGCGCGAAGCACTGAGCACAGGACCCCATAAGTGCACGCTCACCGTGGGGACCGTCTCCGTCGTTTTTGCTGACTGTCCCCTTTGCTTTCTTGGCATTTGGCCTCAAGGCCCAAGGCTCTGTCCAGCTGATTGTGTTTCCTGCTTGGCTGCTGCCTCCCAGGCCCCTGCATCATATGTTTACTGACTCACTCAGATATACCCCCTCCAACCCCCACCCTCCACCAAACCACATCCCTCTTTGATGTACTGTTTGGATTTTCCCATCTTGTTGCCGGAGAGGATCTGCCACCGGCTGCCTGGTGCCTTCTCCCCCCACCCCAAGAAACCCCCCTGAAATTGCCTCTCTACCTCCACCCATTTCAGGGGACCCACCACGTGTCCCCTTGGCTAAAGTCCCAAGGGCCGAGGGACCCCTGCTGCCACGAGTGGGGACCCCTTGAGGCTGGGTCCTCTTGTTCTGCCTGCCCCCCTCAGGAAAAAAGCACCCCACAGACAGGTGGAGAAGGCTAAGGCCAAAGGCAGAGAGGCGAAAGCTCCAGTGGCCTTTTTGCTGAGCCCCCAGCACCCTAGTGTGAGCGGAGAGCCACAGTGGTTCTCAACGTAGGGATGGGAAGGGTGAGCACACATCCTGGGCTGCGACTTGTGCAGGGCTGGGGAGCAGGGGTGGGGGTGGGGGGTCATTCCCTGAACCCCTGCCAGCGCCCCCACGGTGACAGCAGCTGGCAGTTTCTAAGGAGCAAGTTGTAGTATTGACCCAGGCGCTTGTTCACAAGGCCTGACCTGGATTCACGGCCCCCACTTGACAGCTGGAGACCAGAACCACACAGGCAGGCACCAGGCTCAGGACCCAGGCAGGCTGGCCCCGAGCCCATGCCTCTGAGCACTGTGCTGTTGCCTGCAAGTCCCACTACTGAGTCCATTTCACGGAGGGGAAGACGGAGGCTCAGAGCAGCCATGTGGGAGGGGAGTGGAGCCAGCAAGGGCCCTTCAGGGCACAGCGACAACTAGACACAGGGACAGACTCAGACTATCACAGGGAACATGCGGCCCCAAGGCCAGACACCCCCCCACCCCCGCCCCAGGAATTAAGGAGACAGAGAGAGCACAGAGGAGGACAGACACAGGGACCCTGAGACCAGGCACCCTTAGCATGGTTACCTGAGCATTTATTTCCGGCCTTCCAACCGCCCCAGAACTATTTGGGGCAAGAGGAAGAAAATAGACTGATTTGCTTCCTCTCAACCCCCTTTCCCCAACGCCCACCCCCTCCAGCCTCAACTAAATTCTAAGCACCTGACCCTACAACCCAGGAAAGTAGTTTCATTTCCCCCACTGCAGATTTCTCAAAGGGAGGGGAGGGCGGGGCTCAGCTCATTGTTTAAGGACCAAGAAGGGGGCCAGGGCAGACCTTTGGAAGCAACAGGAGAGAGAGGGTGGTACTGCTGTCCACAGAGAGCCCAAGGTAGAGGGGAGGCTGCCAAGAAACTGGGACCCACAGAAATAGACCCAGGGAGACAGGGCAGAGGAGAGGGGAACAGAGAAGAGAAGGACAAGGAGGGCAGGGACGGGGACAGGGGGGCAGATAGGTGAGCACAGAACAGGAGACTGCTAGAAGGGGTAGATGGAGGCATGAGGCTCCAGAGAGACGGGTGGCCTTAGGGACGGGGCCTGGGGTGGGACCCAGGCCCCTGTCACAGTGGCCCTTGCTTCCCCTCCAAACTAGACACCATCTCCCGCGGAGAGTTATGGCCTCGTCGGGTAAGTAAGCAGGAGAGGGGGGCACAGGGACGGTGGGGACGGAGCCCACTCTCCCCACACATACCCACTGACCTTCCCACTGATCCCCTCCTCCTCCGTCCAGCCCGGTACTTGCTCGTCCTGATCTCCATCTTCTTCAGCCTGGTGGCCTCCCTGGACTGGAAGACTTCCCATAGCCAGGATCCCTTTGAGAAATGTATGCATGATCCTGACTATGAGGTGCTGCTCAAGGTTGTGACCTTGGGCCTCAATCGAACCTCAAAGCCCCAGAGGGTGATTGTGGTTGGTGCCGGTGTGGCTGGGCTGGTGGCTGCCAAGGTGCTCAGTGATGCCGGACACAAGGTGAGAAGTGCTGCTTGCAGTCTACCTGGAGTCTTTTGTGCTGCAGGCCGGGAATCCCGGGTGTTAGGGGCCTGGCCACGTCCCTGTTGAGGGGCTGGTAGGAGGTGGAGAGAGGAGCTGTGCTTTCCCCCTTGGTCTGGGGACTGAAACTGGAGGGGAGGCTGAGAGACCTTTGACCTTCCCTGCCCCACTCTCTCTCATTCCTGAGGGAAGTCCCTCTGAAAGTCCTCCAACCTCCCGGAGGGGAATTTGTGCTGGTGGCCATGGTAACTCCACTCGAGGAACACTGCCTGAGGTCTAACCACTGACCCTCTCACTGAAAGCCGAGAAGGAGAATGGGCTGGGCCAGGACTTCTGTGCACGGAGGAAATCTTCCCCCTCCACCCCCACTCCCTAGGCTGGGAAGTTCCTCTGCAGTCTGGCTTGCAGTCGTCCTGCTGCAGCTGGGAAACTGCATATTGTACGCGCTCGCTAGGACATCTGTTCTCCCACCAGCTCCTCTGGCTTTTTCATGAAGAAGGGCGTCCTTCTCTAGTCTAGGTCTGGGCTGCCGTGCGGATGGAAGCCGGGTGCTGGCACAGGGTGGGGATGGGGGGGTCAGTGGGAGGAGCTGAAGGGCCCTGCTTGGCGCTCCCCACCCCCATCCCTCAGGTCACCATCCTGGAGGCAGACAACAGGATCGGAGGCCGCATCCTCACCTACCGGGACCGGAAGACAGGCTGGATTGGGGAGCTGGGAGCCATGCGCATGCCCAGCTCGCACAGGTGAGGCCTGGCCAGGCAGCCCTGTGGGCACCGAAGCCTCCCCTAGTCCCACCTCTGTGTCCCTGAGGTGCTCAGAGCTCCGTGTCCAGCCGGAGTTCCAGTTCTGCCCTCCCAACCTTGTCTCCTCCGCATCGCAAGCCCTCACCCGACCCAAGCTCTGTCCTCATTCCCACTTCAGCCCCAACGAAAGCCTGCTGGGGCTCCAAACACGATCCGAAACCCGTACACCTTCAGCCTTCCAGCCTCTCTCTCCTCTCATTCCGGCCCCAGCTCCAGTGACCCGCCCTCCCACCCGACTCTAGCCCCGATGCGGACTCAGGCCCATCCCCAACCCCGCCCCCCGCTCCGGAAGAGGGGCCCCAACTCCTCCCAGCCCTGGCCCCGCCCCCGCCTGACCCTCAGCAGCCTCTCCCCGCTCCTTCAGGATCCTCCACCAGCTCTGCAAGAGTCTGGGACTCAACCTGACCAAATTCACTCAGTATGATGAGAACACGTGGGTAGAGGTCAACAACCTGAAGCTGCGCAACTATGTGGTGGAGAAGATGCCAGAGAAGCTGGGCTACAAGCTGCGCCCCAGGGAGAAGGGCCACTCGCCCGAAGACATCTATCAGATGGCTCTCAACCAGGTAGGCAGCCTCGGGAGCCCCGCGGCCCGTCCCTCACACCCCTCTGCCCTCGGTCTCTGATCCGCTTCTCACGCACGCTGTCCGGACAGCCTCAGATTCTACAAAGGCCTTTGGCTTAAACTTTGGTCTTCGACCTGATGTTTTCCCCATCCATCTTGGGGGACCCAGACTTTTGTCCACGTCCCCCCTCCCCGGGTCATACCCCAGGACCCTCCGGCTCCCACCGAGCTCAGCATCTTCCCTTAACCCCACGCATACTCCCGGGTTCCCCCATCTCACGATGGCCCCATCACCCCCACCCTAGTCACAAGGCAGACAGACCCTCAGGTGCTGTCCTAGCTCCCTCCCTGTCCCTTCCACCACCAGTCAGTCCCCAGCCCCATCCCTCCTGCCCCCTGACTCTCCTGCAGTGTTCCCACCCCTCTGTCCCCACGGGCCCTGCTCTGGCTCAGGCTTTTCACCCTGTTCCAGCCCCTGCTCACAGCTCCCTATGGCTCCCCAGCGCCTTAGCCTCAGGGTCAAGCCCTGAGTGGTCTGGTTTCTCTCACCCCTCTAGCCTCATCTCTCCTCCAAGAAGTGTTTGTTATCCTCCAAAGCCTTCGGAGTGGCCAAACACCCCAGCCCTGCACTCCTTCGTACCCACAATGCTCCTTCACCATCCTGCACCCATGCCCTTGCTCTTGCTTCCTGCCCCGCCTGGCAGGCCTTTTCCCTTTCCCACCCAGGGAACCCTACTAATCCCCCAAGAACCAGGTCCAACGTCCCCTCCTCCAGGAAGCCTTCACTGGTGCCCTCAGGGAGGAGCCAGCCTTGGCCGCCTCTGGGAGCTCCTGTCTGGCTCCCCTCCTGGACCAGGGTGGGCACTGAGTCCAGGCCATTTCTGTGCCCTGGCACTGACCAGTTCAGGGAGCCTAGGGAGATGCAAGGTGAATGATGAGTGAGTGAGCAAAGGAGCACATGCTTTGAGGAGTTCCCCAGCCACAGGGGAAAGCCACGTGGACAGAGAAGAAGGCTAACATCAGATGGGGCTGTGAGGCTCCCAGGAAGCGAGGAGACGTGAACAGCGCAGTAAAGGATGGCCACTCATGTTTCAGGCAAAGACAAGGCAGGGGAACGAGTGCAGTGGTGTGGTGCAGGTGTCGGGGGGGCCCGAAAGTGGTCTGGGCACTGCACATAGTGCTGCAGAACGACAGCTGCCATAAGATGGTGACTGAGGGGCCCCGGGCCCTGGGGAGCCACAGGAGGGTTGTGGGCAGGGGAGGATCCAGTGAATAACCCCTCAGGGCTGACAGGGGGCAGAAGGGACTCTGCTTCTGTCTGTGCCCCCGGTGATGCAGGTGACAATCACTAAGCACCAGGAGGATACAGCATTGACTAAAACAGACACGATACCTGCCTCTACTAACTCACAGACTAGGACAAGTGCAGGCCAACAGTACCCAATAGGACTGAGTGTGACACTGTCAGGGTGGGATGAAGGCTGGGGGATGAGGGGCATTAACAACTTGGGAAGAACTTCCCAGAGTGGAGGGCAAGGCCGAGGGCACAGCATGGACAAGGACCATGCTGACTTGAGCAAGAATGGTAAATGGCTGGTCATGGGCAGGTGCGGGAGGAGAACCCAGGTTTGGACCCCAAGTCTGGCTTCTGCAGTCCTGCCTCTGGAGCTCAGCACTGTCCCCTTGTTCCACCACAGGCCCTCAAAGATCTCAAGAAACTGGGCTGCAGAAAGGCAATGAAGAAGTTTGAAAGGCACACGCTCCTGGTGAGTGGGGGCCTTGGCGTCGCCGTCTGAGAAACAGAAACAAGGAGGGCACCCATGGGCTTTAGCCCTGGAGTCAGAAGGCAGGAGTCCCGGACTCCAGGCCTGCCACGGCCCTCCTGCCTGACCCGAGGTGGCACACGGCCCCCTCTCTGGGCTTGCGTCCCTCCTCTGGATGGCTAAGCTTCAGAGAACCGTACTAATATATTAGCTCACGGTCCTGTCACGGAACCAGGAGGCTCAGCCTGGGAGGGACCCCCATGGGAGCGGGGACAGAACAGGCAGGTGCAGGACGCTTGGGTCCTGACCCGGGCGCGCACCCATCCCCCAGGAATACCTCCTCGGGGAGGGGAACTTGAGCCAGCCGGCCGTTCGGCTCCTGGGAGACGTGATGTCCAAGGACGGCTTCTTCTATCTCAGCTTCGCGGAGGCCCTAAGGGCCCACAGCTGCCTCAGCGACCGGCTCCGGTGAGAGGCGGGGCCAGTGGACAGGGCGGGGCCGACGAGGGCCAATGCGGGCGAGAAACGGAGTGGGCGGAGCCGTTGGCGTTGGGTGGGGCGGGACTGGCGGGAAAGGAGCCGGACGCACAGGTGCGGGAAGGGGCACAGAGGGCGGAGAGACGCGGAGCTCGCGTCTGGCCACACGCGCCCTCTCGTCCCGGGTCCTCCGGAGGAACTGGGTAAGAATGTTCCCGGAAAAAGGTGTGGCTCAGAGAAGAGACGGGGTTCCCGGGTCGCACATTCTCTGCTCCCTGGTCCTCCGGGTGATGTCAGGGACTGGCGAGGTCAAGGGTAGATGAATGGGCGGGGCCCGCGAGAAGGGGCAGGATAAGAGGGGACCCGGTAGGTGAAAACTAGGATGGGTACCGGGGAGTGCTCAGGGCGGGGCCCGCGGGGAGGAGCCCACGAGGCAGGGCAGTGCCCGAGCTCCCGGATCACGCTGTCGCCCTGCCCGCAGGTACAGCCGCATCGTGGGCGGCTGGGACCTGCTGCCGCGCGCGCTGCTGAGCTCGCTGTCGGGGCCAGTGTTGCTGCACTCGCCTGTCGTGGCGATAACGCAGAGGACGCACGATGTGCGCGTGCACGTCGCGAGCTCGCGCGGGGCCCGGAGTCTGAAGGCCATGACCGCGGATGTGGTGCTGCTCACCGCCAGCGGGCCGGCGCTACAGCGCATTGCCTTCTCGCCGCCGCTGACGCGCAGGGGGCAGGAGGCGCTGCGCGCGCTGCACTACGTGCCGGCCACCAAGGTGTTCCTGAGCTTCCGCCGGCCCTTTTGGCACGACGAGCACATCGAGGGCGGCCACTCGAGCACCGCCCGCCCGTCGCGCGTGATATTCTACCCGCCGCCGGGAGAGGGCGCGCTGCTTCTGGCTTCGTACACGTGGTCGGACGCGGCCACCGCCTTCGCCGGCCTGAGCCAGGACGAGGCGATGCGCGTGGCGCTCGATGACGTGGCGGCGCTGCACGGGACGATCGTGTACCGGCTCTGGGACGGCAGCGGCACAATCAAACGCTGGGCCGAGGACCCACACAGCCAGGGCGGCTTCGTGGTGCAGCCGCCGACGCTCTGGCAAGACGGCGGGGACGACGGGCAGGACTACGACTGGTCAGTCCCCTACGGCCGCATCTACTTCGCCGGTGAGCACACGGCCTACCCGCACGGCTGGGTGGAGACTGCTGTCAAGTCGGCGCTGCGCGCGGCCGTGTTAATCAACAGCCGCGAAGGGCACAGCCGCGAGGGGCACCCGCTGGTCAACGAGGAGGGGCTCGTGCGCCAGGTGCCCAGGCACACCCGGTGCGAGTTCCAAAAGGCTGGTGCCACCCACGCTCCGGCCCCACATGGGATGACCGCTCAGCACACCAAGAGACCCGAGCATTAAAAATGTATTTTCAGAAAAAGCCGTGTGGTTCAGTAGCTTCCCCAATGTGCACGAAGCAAAGCCGTTAGCCTTCGCGGTGGAAGGAGCTGCGCCTCGTTCTGGGGCCGCAGCAGCTGTCCTACTTCTTCCTGGGCGGTGGGGCCCCACCGGGGGAGGGGGAGAGGAGGGACCAGATGGACACCGATTTGTGCCGCTGGTAGATGGTAATCACGGTGCCCACTCCGGCTGTCACCAAACAGAGGAGCCCTGATGTCAGTAATAGCCCAGCAGGCAGGGGGTTAAACACGAGTTTATTGTTTTCATGTAACAAGAAGCTGGTGGGCAGAGTCCCTAGAGTGTCTCAACAGCTCTGCAGGCCCTTCCATCTCGGTTATGTCCCGGACGTGTCCCCGCAAAGCTACCGGAGGCGGCCATACCCCAGCACTTCCTCCTCATTCCTCCAAAAACCCCAAATCCAGGCGGGTAACAATAGCCCTACCTCCACGAGCCCCCCAAAGGCCTCCTCTGACGTCTCATTGGCTGGGTCGGGACCGCGTGATCAGGCGTCAGCAGAGCAGCAAGGCCACCACCCCCTCCCCATCCAGGTCCACGCCAAGATAGCCGCCTCCTTCACCTACACGAGGCCAGCTGGACACGGGAAGTGTCAGTTTAATGAGATGGGCTCTTTAGGAGCCGCGGGAGGTACGGTGGGGAGGCCCGCCCTCTTCGCACACTTCCTCCCCAGCCTCTGCGATCTGGATAAAGTGCTTGTGCCGGGCAGGCCGGCCGGGAGGGTTAAGACTTCACGCTTTCCTCTTCCTCCCCCTCCTCTTCCTCCTCCTCCTCCGGCAGGATCTCCAGGCTGCTGTCCGGCTGCGGGGCTGTGTCCTCGGGGGGAGGTGGGGCCGGTGGGGCCCGGGTGGGCGACAGAGGCAGTGGGGAGGCAGGGGGCGAGGGGCTGTGGGGCTCTGTGGGTGGCACCAGACCCAAGACCTCCTGCACGTTGTGGGGCAGCTCCTGCAAAGTCGGCAGGTGGGAGCGAAAAGTCAGTGGTTTTACCGGGGGCGGCGGGGCAGGGAGGGGTGTTGGCAGAAGGCGGGGGCTCACCGGGCAGACGGTCAGCTGCCGGTAGAGGGCCTCGGCCCGCGTCAGCACGTCCTCCACGCTCAGCTTCATGGTCAGCTCGTTGATGTGCTGTGGGAAGGGGTGGATCAGGCCTGCAGGCCTACGGGCCCTCAACCGCCACCGCCCCAGCGCCCATTCCGTGCCTCTGGCTGGGGACACAATGGAAGAAAGACAGACTGGGGAAATGGGGGCCGCTTGCCAGATGCAAGTACAGTGAAGGGAAAGGGCACTGAGCTCCACCCCTATGGCCCTGTCGTGCATTAACGTGATAGGGAAGGGGTAGGTCCCCCCTCACGTGCTGGCCGCACCCCATAAGGGTGCTGCTGGCAGCCAGGGATAGGATGGGGTAGGGAAAACAGCCCGATGTCACGGCCATGGTGCTCACAGCTTAGCCAACCGCACTTCCCACAATCCTGTTTTGAGTAGTTGCTACCCCAAGGCAAAGTGTGGCATGGGCACAGCACCAGCCTCTGCGGAGTTCACACCTGAGCTGCCTTGAAACGCTTACGCAGGTCAGGACTGGCAGGGAGAAGGGGAGGACTGGGAAGGAGCCAAGGCCTCACCTTGAGGATCTCATTGGAGCCGAAGCCAGAAAGCATGAGGGTGTCCCGTTCCATGTCCAGAATGGCACAGGCCACCAACAGGTGCAGATTGGGGCCAGGGAGCCCCGTCCACAGCACCTGGGAGGGCCAGAGGGAGGAGTCACCGCGCAGTCTCTGCCTGAGGTCCCACCCAGGTCTGCCTCACCCCTGCCCACTTCTCCCCCCCCACAACCTCCCAGCCTGGGGTTGCTGACCTATTTCTCCTTCCTGTTCACCCACCGACCCAAACTGGGGGGCCCACCTCCCACAGCCGAAGGACGTCCGGGAAGGGGAATTCTCTCTTGAACCAGATGAGCAGCCACCGGAAGCAGAAGCAGAGAGAGCCAGAGTCCTGGGAGTCTGGAGGAAGACAGTGGTGGGGAGGGGAGGTGCTGAGCAGAGAGCAAGCCCCAAAGCCGTTCCAACCCCATTCTCATTTACAGTGTGCACGGTGGTCAGACTGCGACTCTAAGAAGTTATCTCGGTCGTAAGAATCTCCACCAGTCTAGGCAAGGAGCTTATGCCCAGCATGGGAAGGCTTCAGCAGCGAGCCAGGAATGCTCTGTGTCCGCAGGAACCTTCCAGACTCCTGACGAGGTGAGCCAGTCCCGTTTCCCACCTTCACATAAAAGGGGTGCAGTGTGCACTCGAGGAAAAAAATAAAAGGTACCAATACCCAATGCTGGTGGAGGCGTGAGGAAACGGGACGCTCATGTGACACTCGTGTGACACATGTGTACTTGGCTAGCAAAAAAAAAATTGGTAAAATCTTCCAGGAAAGCAGTGACGGGAACAAACATTTCAAAAGCCGTGAAACTATCTCCTGCCCTGAATACAATTTCACTTCTTGGGATTTAACCTAAAATAATCATCCCGACTATGGTCATTATGATGAGAAACTGCCAATAACTGACTCGTCCGGCAGGTCAGGGGAGATCTAGTCTTGTAGGCACTTAAGGCAGACACAACACCTGGTCCGGCAGCTAGTGTCCAGGCGCCCCCGGAAGTGGCCTGTGCTTTCCTGGATTGCCTCCTCTTTGGTGAGGCGATCTTGGCAATAGCTGGGGGACCAGGGCCACCCTAACGTCAGTGAGGAAACGCCCCTAAAGAACTTAACTCATCGTCACCTGCGTCACTGGCGTTCAGAAAGAACCATATTATCGACAGCAGCTTTGACTTTCCTTATCGGGATTCCCTGCGTTTTTTACATCCAACAAGCAACGAAGAATAATTTTGAGGCCGGAATGCAGCGGGCCCAGCCCCGGGAGCCCCGACAACCAGTTTGCAATCCTGGTTCAAGGTGGGTGGAGGGACGAAGTGCTAGCAGCCGCGCCCAGCCCCCACCCCTTCCATCTGCGAAGTAAGGGGCTTGGGGAGCGTGGGGGGGGGGCGGGCCACACGGGAGCGTGGATGCGTCTGCGCCTGTGGGGAGGTTTGCTCCCAAGGGCAATCCTGCGTAAATTTTGGGTTCTGGGTTATGCGGGGAGACATTTCTCTCGTTTGGATCAGGACCAAATGTCCCGGACACCGTCTGTGGCCCCGCCACCCACTGACCGCCCGCTGGGACGCCTACCCAGGAAATCGCAGAGCGACGGGTCCAGCACCCTCAGGAGCAGCAGGAGCTGCCCGAGCTGCCGCTTCATCGTCTCCTGACTCTCCTCGAAGTTCCCGTGCTGCAGGAGGGACGGCGAGATGAGGAGCCAGACCCCGGTCCCTGGAGGGGCCTGTCTCCCATGCCCGCGTGGGGCCTCACCACGAGCTCCATGAAGCCACAGAAACACCAGAAGGCATCCACCTCATTCTGAATGACGTAGAGGATCGGGGAGAGGAGGTCACTCATGCCCTGGACGTAGCCTGGGGGAACACGAGGTCAGGGCCCGGCCTAGGCCCTCAGCACCCCGCCCCCCTCCCCAAGGGAAGGCCGGACCCCCAACCCCTGCCCGGGCCGGCGTCGCACCGAGGTCGAAGTGGTACATGCAGTAGGTGAGGAGGATGTCGTTCAGCAGGCCCAGCCCTGGGTTCTCAGGACCCTCATAGAACTTGTTGGTCCTGTCGGTACGGCTCACGTCTCTCTCTGCGGAGACAGGGCGCGGGATGCCAAAGTGACGAGGCTGTGGGCACCAGCCCCCGCTCCTCCCTTCCACAGACCCCGGGCAGGTGTGAGTCGGTCCAGAAACCGTCTCGGGCGCTCTCACGTGAGGCGCCCTGCTTCATGCTTGGCCAGGTCGCTGCATCCTCCCAGCCACCAACAGTCACTGAGCCATCCACAGGTGGGAAACTGAGGCCCAAGGAGGCAAAACCACTCGCCAAGGCCTGACGGTACGCAGACGGCAGGCTGAGCCCAAGGAGTCTGGCTCCCTTCCCCTACTCCTCATCTCCTCACTGCAGATAACCTCATCCCTTTTCTTGGGAAGGTAGGGGGCTCCCCTGTCCTCTCCCTGCCGTTTCCCATCTCCCCGCCCCAGCCCCGGCCCCGCGACCCACCGATGAGGCTGCGGTAACCGTGCAGCAGTGAGTTCCTCCGCTCCTGCTCGGGGCTCACAGATTTCCACTGCAGCTTCATTCGGAAATACTCATCCCTGAGGGGCCCGGAGAGGGGTCACACAAGGCCACGACGCAAGCCACCCAGTCGCCCTCGCCCCTGTCCCCGTGCTTCCCCTTTCTGACATGTCTCACAACACACAACAGCCTTGTGAACTCTACACCCGATGTGAGGCTCAAACTCACGACCTCAAGATCGAGAGTCGCATGCTCTACAGTCTGGACCAACCAGGCACCCCCCCCGCCCTGTTGCAGGCTTTTGTTCCAAGTCTGTCATCCCCACTGGACAGAGAGCACTGGGGCAGGGACCAGGACATACACAGTGGGGTCACAGTATGTACCAGGAAGGAGGAGAACTGGGCCCATGGGGTTAGGAGGACCGCCACAGAGTGCTGATGGTGGCAACGTTATGGTCTTGGAATGGAACAGCGATGGACATGGGAGATGGACCGGCCTGCCCACCACCGTCTCCCTGTGCCAGGGCCGGTGCCCGCACGTGCCGTGCCAGGCTCTTGACTGACCTTTCGGGAGCCAGCCTACCTGTGCATCTGTGATGTATCAGGTGCCGTGCCGTGATAGAGGGATATGTTCAACTTGGGGGGTGGGAGCTGGGCAGGGCGGGGGGCGGCAGGCCCACAGTTTCTCACTCGTGTTTTCTTTCTTTTTTTTTTTTAAGTTTATTTATTTTGAGATTGTGAGCGAGGGAGAAGCAGAGAAAGGAGGTGAGAGAGAATCATAGGCAGGCTCCGTGCTGCTGGCACAGAGCCTGATGTGGGGCTCGAACCCGCGAACCGTGAGATCACGACCCGAGCCAAAACCAAGAGTCAGATACCTAACTGACGGAGCCCCCCAGGCGCCCCTCACTCACGTTTTCTTGCGCACGTGGGCCTTGTGCTCCTCGGCTGAGCCCTCCCAGCTGAGGTACCCCAGGAGGAACTTCCAAGCTTCGCGTCTCAGGCCAGGGCTCAGACCCTGGGGGAGAGAGCAGGGCCCGCCGCTCAGAGGAGCCTCCCCCTGGCCGCCGGCTGGCCCTCCCCGGTCCTCTGCCCACCCACCCGGCGCCTTACCCCCGAGAAGATCCGGGCCTTCAGCATGGGGACTTGCTGAAGGCGGCCCTCGGGGCCCACATGGTGGGCCCACTCCTCCTCTGTGACCGGAGGTGCCCGCTCCACGGCTGGCCGCGGGCCCAGCTCCACCTGTGTGACACAAGGCAAGTGAGCTCAGGGCCTCACCCATCCTCCGGAGGCCACCTGCACGGCAGCTCAGAGCCCTCCTTAGCTCCACGGACAGTTAACATTCAGGGTGGGGAGCATCTCCTTCCCCGGGCCAGCGCCAAAGTCACCCTCCGTGTCAGGAAGGTCCTCCCCGAGCGTCACAGGCTATAAGCGTTTTCCTCGAGGTCACTCACACGATCTGGTGAGAGTGGTGCTCTGTCGTCCCCATTATTGTGGAAAAGGGGACCCAAGGAAATGTGGTCGCCCGCCAAGGTGACGGCCAAAACACAGCAGGGTCCACCTGATACTCACACAGGAGATGACCTCGAACCCAGGCTCGGGCTCGTCATCGGGCGGTGGAGGAAGGTCGGGGGAGGCCCCCTCTGGGTGTGGCTGCAGGGCTCCCCGGAAGAAGTTGGTCACACGGGAGAAGCCGCCGAAGGTGGTGGAGTAGGGGTCCTGGAGGAAGCGCTGTGGACAGGGCCAGAGGGCGGTCACGGCTCCACCCCACCCTGCCCCGCCCACCAAGGCGTCCACCCCTCCCTGCCCACAGCGGCCCAGCCCGGCACCGCGACACTCACGGACACCACGTTGGAGCTGTCCTGGTCAAAGAGCTGGAGGTGGTGGAAGGAGCTGGAGAGGGCCGAGGAGTCGTGGGGGAAGACAAGGTAGAGGCGGGAGTCCTGCGGGGAGCTGGGGAGGGGCAGGTGCGGTGACACACTGGGTGGGTTCCCTCCCGCTTCCAGCTACAGCGGCCCAGCTGCCCTTGGGGAGGCCCTCGCCTCAGCTGGACCCCGGGGGTGGGCACACGACCCAGGGCTGGCCGGTGAGAGGCGGCTCCAGGATGCCGCTGGAGAAGGAACCGCTTCTGTCACCGGGGCCGCTAGGCCAGGCCTGCAGGGGCCCCCAGAGAGTGATACCAGCTCTGACGCAAAGAGAGCAATTCTTCCTAACGTTCCAGGGCCCGGGTCCTGCCTGAAACCAAACTACCCTTTGGCTTTGCGGTTACACGCACCAGTGGATTCCCCCTTTCCTGTCTTTAAAGCAGTCTGTTTCTTTCACAGCCCCGAGGGGCCGGGCCCCGGGCACAAAGGCCGGTGCTGGAGGAAGGCTCACCTGGCCAACAGCAGGTAGCGGCTGAGGACACGGAGGAGGGCGCGTGTACCCCCGCGGTGAAAGTGTAGTGCGGGCAGGGAGCCTCCGGCCTGGGTCACCAGGACCAGGTAGGCCCAGCTGAGACCTGGCTTAGACCGGCGGATGGACTTGAGCTCCCCCAGACTCACCGAGAAGGCCCAGGAGCCCCGGGGAGAGCTGGGCTCTGCACCTGGAGAAGAGAGCCGTGTTGGGAACGGGCGCAGGGAGCCCGAGGCAGCACACACATCTCCCAGGAGCCCTCTGGGAGCCCTGGGTCACCTCCTGTCTCCTCGGAAACGCCCACCGCGGACTTGCTCCGGAACCTCCCTCGGCTCTCAGGGTGACGGCTTTGTTCCTCGAGCTGGTGGCAGGCCCCTCGGGTCTACCCCCTGCCCGTCTTGTCTCCAGTTCGTTCTCCAGACCCCACACTCAGGCCACAGCTCGAGTTTCCTAAATACACCCGATGCCCTGTGCCTCTGGCCTTGCACGGCTGCTCTCTCTGTTGGGGAGAAAACTCCCAGGTGTCGCCCCCCTGCCCCGCCCCCAGAGCCGGAGGCTGGCATCACCTCTTCCCAGAAGGCTTTTCTACTCCCCAGAGGGGCCAGATGCCTCCTCTGGGGCCCCCAGCACCCTGTTGAACTCCAGCATAGCCCAAATCACCCTGTGACTCTACAGCTGTCCACCCCCACAGCCGATGAGGGAGGGAGCCCGGTGAGATGAGCAAGGTGGGAAGCCCCGGGGACCCTGCCAGGCTGGACCTGGACCGGGGACAGTCCTGCACCCGATCCATTCTCCTGAGACTGGAAGGCCATCTTGACTGTGACCAGCAAAGCCTATGGAGCCATGACCGCGGAGGGTAAGCTGTGTCTCCACCTGCCCCTCAGGGGCACCGGCTCAGCCTACCTCTAGCGGGCTCTGAGTGGCGGGGCTGTGGCCGCACAGTGCTGATGACAGCCCAGTCGGGTTCGTAGCCGGGGTCAAAGGTCGGTTCCTCCTCAGAGGTGCAGGCGTCACCCCCACTCACATCCTTGGGGTAGGAAGATAAAGAGAGCGAGGGGCTGTAGATTCAGGACTTCCAGATCCGAGCTGTGAGGCTGCCCTGGAAGGCGGCCCCGTTGAACAAGTAGGGCAACTGAGGCAGAGAGGGGGCACAATACTTGCCCAGAGTCACCCGGTGCGGCCAGGGACCGGGATAGGGCCAGGACTCAAAGCCAATCTCCTGGTGGCTCTAACCCAAGCACCACCACACGGGGGAGCACAGAGAACACCCGGGACTGTGCGCTCCGCCCGCCGACTGCCGGAGGGCACAGTGCTTAAAGTTAAGTAGCCGGTAGTCACTGGGGCAACTCAAATCAAAGCCACCATCAGGTACCCTTCACACTCACCAGGACGGTGAGGATTAAAAAGACCGGTTAAGAGAAGCACTGGTAGAAAAAAATGGAACCGCATATACTGCCCCAGGAACGTAAATGGAAGGAGCTGCCGCAGAAAAACCTGGAAGTTCCTCAAAAGGTTAAATGTACAAGTACCATACACCCCAGCGGTTCTACTCCCAGGCGTATACCCAAGAGAAATGAAACCAAGCGTCCACACTTGAACGCACAAACGCTCAGAGCAGGATTATTCATAACAGCCCCAAAGGGGAAACAACCCAACCGACGCATGAGCAAAATGCGTGGGGCTCCGTTTATACACCACGTCCAGGAAAGGCCAAGCCAGAGAGACGGATTACTGGTTGCCAGAGGCTGGGGGAGGAGAGGATGGGGAGCAGGGGCCAACGGGTGCAGGGTTTCTCCGGGGGGGGGGGGTGGGGGGGTGACGAAATGTCCTGGACTTAGACAGTAGTGACAACTGCCAAGACTTTGCGAACAGAGAAACGCTCGCCTCTGTACTTTAAGAACTTAAGTTCTTCCGTAACCATGTGCTTTATCGTAAGTGAATTTTACCTCAATAAAAGAGGCAACTCACAGGTTGTTACGAAAACAAGTAAAGTGCCCTGCGTGGGGCCTGCTGGCAGATTTGGGTAAGCAGTGCAGGTGAGGGCCGTGCTGAGGGTCACAGTGCAGTCCTGGCCGATGGTGCTGGCCGCGGGCCATGGGGAAGGACAGGGAGGGGAGGGGAGTCCCTTCACAGGGACGGTATGCCTTCCTGTCAGGCAGAGGTTGGAAGGCGAAAACTACATTTCCCTGGCTCCTCTGCAGCTAGAGGTCAGGACGCAAGACAGAGGCTACCGGAAAGCAGAAGCGAGGCAAAGGCAACTTCTGGCTGCACTGGCTGTGTTTGGCTGACGAAGAAGACTCCTGTTTTCCCCACACACAGAGAGGCGACTAGGGTAGAGGTGGTGGCTAGCTCAGTCTCCCAGTGCCAGGTACTAGCCTTGTAGGGCCCAAGCAGCTTCCTGCCCTTGGGTGGCAGCTGGTGGTAGGGACCGCTCCCAGGATGATCTCTCCCCGCTCCCTCATTTTGGCAGTGGCGGCAGCTCCCCTGGCAGGTCAGTTCTGCAGGGTCAGTCCCGTTCTATCAGCCCTTGAAAAAACTCTACAGGCCTCTCCCTGCCAGCAGGAGGGTGGCCTTTAATCCTTCCCTGCTGAAAGTAACTGGTGTTTTGTGCCTCCTACGATGAAACCCTGCGTGATGGGACCCTGTTGGAAGGACACAGACAGTGGATCCACCCAAAAGCCATTTCCGCTGCTCCCTCCAGGCTGACGGAGCCCCTCCCACGACAGAAGTTAAAACCTCCCCATGTTTCCTTTCCCAGCCTTCCCTGTGGCTCTGAGTGGCCGTAGGGACCCAACTCTGGCCAGTGGGAGCTGAAATGACACCTGTGGGGAATGTAAAGAGAAATCCCTGATTTAAAAAAGGCACGTACAGGGATGAACACCCCATTTAGAACAGCCTTTGGGTGCCGTTTATGGAGAACATGGTGTCTGTAGCTGTGGCAGCCAACCAGGGCCAGAAGGGAGTCAGAGACACCCATCCACAAGGCTGCTGAACCAGCCCTGGCAAAGCCATCCCTGCCCTGCGTGTCTTGTGAGATGAATTTGATGTTTCGACGTTTACATGACAACAAGAGTCAGTGCTGCCGTCTGCGAATGTTTGCAGCTCTCTACTCCTTGGGCACACAGCAGGATCACTGTTCGCTGAACTCTACTGGCTGGATGGAGCCATGCAGCTAGTCCTGACCAAGGGGCTGGGATGTCTCCAGGATGGACTGCTGAAATGCCGGGGAAGAACTCTCCCTCTGCCACAAGGAACGGTGGCTTCTAAGACAGCCACTCTAGCAGCACGCCTTCCCGAGTAATCGTGACGAACAGAGCTCCTTGGCCAACCTGCAGCACACAGATAGAGTGAGCAAAAAGAGCCAAAAAGGCTGGCGCTCCAGCAGCCTCTTTGGACCACAAGGCAGCCGTGAGGATGCATCCCGTGTGCTGGGGATGGCAGAGCAAAGATGGAAGGGACCCGCCGTCTTCTGGCCTTTTCAGCTGGAGAGGTATGAGCTTCTATCTAGCTGAAGCCACTGTTATTTCCATTTCTATCCCACATAGCCAAATATAACTGCTAACTGATGCCGAGAGTTTGTGGGAGATCGAGAAAGACAGATGTGAATGGCACCCTGCCTGCCCCCCTCTTCTCTGCCTTAAAAAGCAGATGCAGGGGCTCAGCTCAAGCAGCCATTTAAAGGTGACCAGGGCAAGCGTGGTCTGGTCTCACCGATCCAGGCCCCAGGGTCACCAGCCACGGCCCGTAGCCCCATACGTCTTTGGCAGTCTTGTGAAACAAGAGAAATAAACTCGTCGGCTTAATTTGTTGTCGGCCAGATGTTGTGTTCCTTGGATTAATACGCTGTATGCACCTGTGCCTTTCCTGCTGAAACCCGTCTCAGTGAGTTTCTGTGGGTCAAAAGTAAGACTGCCAAGGAGAACAGCAACATTTTCAAGAAAGGCACTCAGACCGCCCGTGAGGCTGATGAAAAATGCAGAATCCTGGCTGGTTCTTCCTCAACCCCCGGAAGCCAGATCCCACAACGGATTCCTGGAATCGCCACTTGTAATGCTCCCACACTAGGTTATTCAAAGCTCCACTGCCCCAGGTCAGGCTTCATTCTCTCTCCCTGGCCCAACACAATAACCTCTCCCTGGCCTCCCAGCCTCCAGTCTCCCTCCATTGAGACCTTCTGCCCACCCCCCACATGGTTTCCCATGGAAACTTTCCACACCCACACCCTTCTCCCCCGATGTTTCCCCCAGGGCCCCTAGAACGCAGCCCAAGCTTCTCAGTCGGGCATTTCACGTCGAACTACCTTCCCGGCAAAACCCTCTACACGGGCATCTCATTCCCTCCCGTATCCTGAAATACTCTTTCTCCTACCATCCCTGAAATACTTTCTTGCCCCGTCCTCCTTCTTAGGGTTCCGGTGCCAATGTCTGCTTCCTCCGGAAATGGGCAGGGCTCTGGAATCAGAGTCTGGGTTCAAACTCAAGTTCCAACACCTCCTAGCTTTCTGACTTTGCAAACAGGGCTCCCAATCATTGTGCCTCAGTTCCCCTAAATACAGTGGGGGCGGGGACTAAGGCAGGGTCTGATTGAGACTCATCTCCGGTCCCAGCACAGAACCCGGTGACAGAAAGCCTCAGGAGTCTGTAATAACGAGAAGGGCAAAGTCTGGTACCCGGGGTAAGAAGGAGTACTGGTAAGTGGGCGAGTCGCCTTGGTCACGTTCAGTTTCCTCTCTGGACACGGACGGCAGACCTGCCCGAGGGGAAACGCCACACCCTTTCAAGTTCTTGTAGGCTGAGAGGCCACGGAACCCGAATCCACAGGCTGTGTTGTCCTCTTGCATTCTGGCAGGGCTCTCCCAAAGAGCAAAGGGGATGAGAGGGCAGCTGTCCCCATGGCCACAAATCTCAGTGTCTGCTTTCTTTTGAATGGGCATCTTCAGCCCCATTTCACAGAGGGGAGGAAACCAAGGGGCAAAGAGAACCTAGATCCCAAGCAGGGTCACACAGGATCTAAGAGTTAGTCTGGGACTGAACCCAGGTCCTTCAGATATCTTCTACCGCGGAAACCTGGAAAAAGCAAGTGGAGAAGAGAGAAAAGCCTACCTTCTTGGCGAAGAGAATCTGGGTGGAATCTCCAGCCTCCTCTACAGGAACCCACTGCAGGAGGACATCACTGTCCTGAGGAAAGGAGAGAGGAGTTTAGAAGTGCTGCCCTCCAATCTCCCCAAACCGTATTTCCAAACTTCTTCCCCAGTCTGGACCCCCCAGACTTACAAAGCCCCTTCTCTCCCTCCAGTCCGCACCCCCTGCCTTCCTAAAGCCCCATCGTGACCTCCAGACCATACGCCTACAGATGCGGCCTCCATCCCGCTCTGGGCCTGCCGAGCCCCGCTGCCTCGCGGCCCACCTTCTCCACAACGCGGATGACGCCAGCGATGAGGGAGTCCGGGTCTTGGTGCTTCTTGGCACTGGTGTGCAGGTACACGCCACCCTTCTCAAACACCACCTGGGGACAGGAACCAGTGAGGGGCGGGGCCCAAGCGCAGGTAGACGCCCAGGGGGCGGGGCCTGGGAGGGGTCCAGCCGCTCAGGGGGCGGGGCCATAAGGTAAGGGTCTCGCCTAGGGCAGCGGAGGGGAGGGTGACAGCGCATTTATAAAGGAATGATGTGTTTGCTAAGGCTCAGCCGGGCTCCCAGAGCCCCGGCAGAGTCTTGGGGCGAAGCCGACCACCGGAGGGCGGCGTCTCGCAACCACAGAAGGGAAAGAATGCGTCCTCGGTGCTTACCTTGTAGCCGGCTCCCTCCATAGCCGCGGCCGAGGTCCCACTACCCAGGTCCTCTCCCTTTCCGGGTCATCGTGCTGTCACATCCGGATAGGAGACTCCCCTGAAGCCTGGACAGTGGTAGCGCCCTTGCCTGTTCTAGAACAGGAGTGGATGTAACCATCTTTCAGAATCGGGTGACTGAACTTGAACCACGAGGGCTTAAGTCACATGGCGCAAACGCTGAAGGTAGAGCAGCCCAGCGAGAGTGCGCAGACGCAGTGCTGCTCTCCTGACCGCGAAGTAAACAAGGGGGAGGATCCAAGGGCTCCACCCCTTCTCTCAAGCCGTCTCCGAAACACCTACTTCTTTCTCCATATTGTATACTGGCATTGAAGCTAAAGAGATGCCATTTTGCTCGAGGGCACAGGCAAAGCCGGTCAGCTGCGGCCATGTTAATGCGGGGCACTCTCATCTCTCTGAGGGGCGCGACAGTGAGGTCCTGGAAAAGAAACGGATAAAAGAAAAGAAGGTGAGAGAAGGTGTGCGTCAGAAGAGGTGCTGAGGGACTTGGGTTAACGGGATGAAGCCGTCCTTATTCGCGGGAACGAAGCGGTCCTAGTCGAATTCCTGAGTCACCGTCGCGAGAAAGCAGTCTAGGCAGCCATATTGAATCCTGGCAAACCGAAGCAAAAAGGGCTACCATATTGGATCTTTACCAGCCTTGGTGCTGAAGGGGGAATAGGTTGGAGGGAGAGTCCATGTACATTTTGGGCAAGTGATGCCAGGCTGGCCTGCCATGTCATTAACGGGCATGCCTTTTCTCTACTTCTGTGGAAGAGGTTGACAATGGGTGAGGGGCATCAAGTCGCTGGCCTTAGTTTATTGACGCCTTGAGTGTGCATATGCCGACGGCCGTATTTCTTGGGGGCAAATCGAAATGGTTTGGCTTGTTTCCGAGCAAGCTGAAGCCTTTCTTTCGCCATCTTTCTTATGGGCACCGTGCTGTCGCCATTGCCCCGCTGTGACCCGGTGATGTCCCCGTGGCCATTTTGGTTTCGGGCGGCCCAGATATGGGAGGCGGAGTGTGCATAGTGGAGGAGGGCCAACCACGCGGAAGTGACGTGAGGCGCCGCCATGTCTTTTGAGGGCGGCGACGGCGCCGGGCCGGCCATGCTGGCTTCGGGCACGTGAGTGGAGGCGGCGTTGTGAACCGCGGTGTGGGGAGGATTTGGCCGTCCGGAGGAGAGGGGCGCTGGGAGGGCGAGCCACTCGTGGGAGGGGTATGGCCTGCGTAGATCAGAGGGCAGAGGTCGCCCAGCGACCCTACGCTGAGCGCTGGAAAGGGGTCGCCCGCGGGAACCGTTGTGTCTGACCCAAGGCAAAACCTAGACAGCCTTCTCATACGGTCTCCAGACCCACAAGGGTCCTTGCCTTGGTCGTGGACCATGTCCACAGGGTCTGGGGGTTGCCCGGGGGGACTTGGGGCGCCCCTCACCCGTCCAAAGGCGGGACTTCCGGTCCTGGCCCCCACCTGGGCGGGATTTCCTGTTTTCTTCCTAGAGAAGTGGCTCTTCCCTGGACCCTCGGGCGAGGTGGGAAGGTCTCGGAGAGGTCGAGAAAGAGCCCAGACGTTCACCTTGTCCCCGGCTACGCGGGGTAGGGGGGTGAGGGGGCATCCTCAAGTTTCTCCCACTTTCGGGCAGGGGGGCACTCGTAGTTTGACAGGTGGTTGGAAGGGGGCTTCACTAGCATCCCTCATTCCTTGGGGGACTCGGCCTCTTTCCTCACCTGTACCTAGAGTTCTTTTCCTCAGTTCATCTCATCTCATCCTAGGAGGCCAGTTACCTTAGCCCTCCCCTCCCCCTCCTGTGGGGGACAAGTCTCATCTCCTCTCCCCCATCTTAAACTCTTCAGTCTTGGGGGTTGGGGACCCTCCGTCCATCTCTCCGCGCCTTAGAGGATAGAGGACTCTCCAGCAGCTGAAAGGGTGGAGTCTCCTCTGGTCTTGGCCACCCTGCTTTTGGGTAACCAGCCTCAGAGAGCCCGCAGGCCTTGGCAGAGAGGTGTGAGTTACTCTTCTCATTTTTGCCCAGGCCGCCTCTTCACAGTGTGAAGGGGGACCCTCACGCCCACTCACCCCCATTTCACTCTTTCCAATCCTGAAACTGCTCTAAGATCTAGGACGAAGAGTTTAATCCTGATGTCCTGGGGACACGAGAGCCCCAGGCTTAGCACTGCCAGGCTGTGTGACCTTGGACCAGTCATTTCCCTGCTCTGAGCCTTGGTGTCCTCCACCAGCTAAGGGTGACCCCAGGAGTCGCTGTGAGACCGTTAGGCTCCCTGGGCCTCACTTTCCCCACCGGGACTAGGAGATCCTAAACTTTCCCTGGCAAGGAAGGCAGGCTGGCATCCGAGATGAAGGACGGGCTCGGGATCCAGCCCTCTGACTCTATAATCAAAGCCCTGAATCTCCCTGGCCCTCAGTTTGCCACCGTGAAGCGGGTTGATAACAGCCCCCTCCCTCGTGGGGTGGGGGAGAGGCTGGGATGACACGCTTGCACCCCTGAACCCCCGCCTGGCGGATGGGAAGTGCAGGGTGAATTTGCCGTGGGGCGTGTCCGGAATGGTGCTGGCTGTTCTCGCTGCACGTGGCTTCCGACAAGGGCTTTGTGGCCCACGAGCCCGGGCTGTCTCATTTGTGAGGGAACCGCTCCCACCTTAGTGGATCAGGTAGGAGGTGAATTGACAGGTGCAGACTCCATACACTTAGTCGCTGCTTTTCAAACAATGGCTTAAGTGGTTATGCGTTGAAAAGGGCCTGCGAATTGAAATCCAGCTACAGAAGACCTTGGCAGGCTGGACTAGAACTGTGCTTGAGTTCCTCCGGTGATGGGGTGCCCCCTACCTCCCTGAAGAGGCCCCTCAGCTTCCCAGCAGCCCTGGCTCCCCCACTGTGGTTTATAGGAAGAAGAAAATGAGGCAGAGAGAGGGCCAGTGAGTGGTCCAGGGTCACACAGCAGGTTTGCGATGGCAGACAGCCAGTCCCCTTGCTTTTTTTTTTTTTTTTTTTTTTTTTTTTAAGTTTATTTAAGTACTCTCTACACCCAGTGTGGGGCTCAAACTTATGACCCCCGGGATCAAGAGTCACATGCTCTTCCAGTTCAGCCAGCCAGGCGCCCCAACTACTTGCTCTTTCCATCTCATAAGGGGATGCAGCCAGCAGCTTGTCTGCTTAGGGGAGGCCTGTCCTGCGTCCTCGAGCTTGGGGAGCTCACAGTCTGATGGAGGAGGCAGCAGAGGTACAAGGGTCACAAGCTCAAGTGACAGTGAGCTATAATGGAGGTAGCCCAGGGCACTGTGGGTCTAGAGAAGCCATCTGATCCATCCTGGGGGCCAGGGAAGACTTCCGGAGGAATTGCCAGAACAGTCTTAGGAAGTACAAAACTTTGCGAATGGAAATCTAGGCACAGAGAGCGTCTCGCACACCATTTTCTGCTCAGCCCCCGCTCTCCGAGGCCTGCCATGTGCAGGGCAAGGCTGGTGCCTCAGAGATGAAGGCTGCAGGCTCCCCAGAGGGCTATGTGCTACAATGGGGGACTCTCCGCCATTGTAGGAGCCCAAAGTGGGGGGACTGACCCGATCTAGGGGCGAGGGAAAGCTCTTTCCACACTAGAGTGAGAGAAATGTTGACTAGTAACTGGAAGGCAGGCCATCCAGGTGTAGGGGGACCACCTTGACTGAAGGCCTCAGAAGTCTTGGAAGGCTGTGATGCTGAGCGCAGGGCCAGGTTGAGGGGCCGTGACCTTGTCCTGGGGCTGCTGGGGCGGGGCAGGGGCTCTTCCAGTGGGGAAGGACCCCCAGGGGGCCGTGTGCTGGCCGAACTGGAGGCTAAGAGGTTCAGGAAGAGGCTGCAGTGGTGGTCCGTTGGGAAAAGAACGCAGGCCAAGCATATAGTTTCAAATCTTCTATAAGCCACATTAAAACCGTAAAAAGAAAACATAAGATCCGCTTTCGGCATATGTCTTGTTTAGCCATTATGGCTAACATGTCATCATCTCAACGTGTCATCAACAGCAGACCTGCCAGTGAGATGTTAGACACCCTACTTTTTTGTGCTAAGCCTTCAAAAATCCAGTGTGGATCTCACACCCATGGCCCCTCTCGCTCTGGACCCGCCACCTGTCAAGTACTCCTTAGTCACGTGTGGCAGTTGGTTCCCAGGTCGGACAAGGCAGGGCCAAAAGGAGGGCCCAAGGCTGTGGGGACAGGGTGGGGCAGGAGGGATGGGGCCGGAGGGTTGAGGATGGTACCAGGAGATCCGGGTGGGGAGGAAATCTGGGGGAGTAGCGGGCTTTGCGGAAGAAGCTGAGCTCAGCAGGGACAAGGTGGCTGGGAGGGATGGGCGTGGCCTCTAGGGACAGGTGGACACACAGGGCCGGGTGTAGACTGCGCCATCAGCCATCAGCGGAGCCTCAGCTCTCTGTCCTGCTCTGCCCTGCAGGGCGTGGATGGCGTCGGGGCGCCCCGAGGAGCTGTGGGAGGCGGTGGTGGGGGCCGCTGAGCGTTTCCGGGCCCGGACAGGCACGGAGCTGGTGCTGCTGACCGCCGCGCCGCCCCCACCGCCCCGCCCGGGTCCCTGTGCCTATGCAGCCCACGGCCGGGGGGCCCTGGCAGAGGCCGCCCGCCGCTGCCTCCACGACATCGCCCTGGCCCACAGGGCCGCCGCTGCCGCCAGGCCCCCCGCGCCCCCACCAGCACCGCAGCCACCCAGCCCCGCACGGAGCCCACCTCGGCCCACCCTGGCCAGGGAGGAGGACGAGGAAGATGAGGACGAGCCGACAGAGACCGAGACCTCGGGGGAGCGGCTGGGCGTCAGCGATAACGGAGGTGAGAGGGGGCAGGGGCTGGGGTGGCTCTTGGCTCGGCAAGTCGCCTCCAAGGTAGGTTTTCCTGGGGAGGTGGGACTTGCTTGTCTCTGAGCCCTGGCTGACTTGCCGGGAGACCTTGAGCGGGTCAGTCCCCATCTCTGGGCCTCAGTTTCCTTACATGTTACCTGGCGCCAGCCCCGTGGTGGGAGGTGCTAGACAGACACAGAGCCAGTCCAGGCCCTTTTCTTGAGGGACTCCTGGCCCGGCCAAGAAGTTGGTGGTCCCGATGTGAGGCAGTGCCCCGTGGAGGCCATAGGGTTGGGACCTGAGCTGGGAGCTTGAGCAGCACAGGAGTTCTTTCCAAATCTGGGGCGCCACATGCTTGTGAGAACAAAGATAGGAGTCAGGGATGCAGGCAATAGCTTAGAGAGGCCGAGGGAAAATGCAGCTGTGTGTTTTGGGGGGTAATTTGGAGGTTGGACTTCAAAGAGACTGGCCTGTAACATTAGGGCTTTGAAGAGTGATTAGGAGTTTGTGGGGGGGGCTCAGCAAGTAGGACTTACTACTACTCAGCAACTGCTTACTGTTAACGCTTGCTTCTTCATTGTTGCTGGAGACAGCCTGCATAGGGTTAAGGGCACAGACTCTAGAGCCCGGTGGCCTGGGTTCAAATCCTGCTGACACGATTATTAGCTACGGAACTTTGGGCAATGATATAACTTCTCTGTGCCTCCTGGTCCCCATTTGTCAAACAGGCTCATAATCGTCTCCTATTTTTCTCAGTCTGTTTTTTGAGCCAGTTCAGCCCAAACAGATCTTAAGAGATTTCATGTTTATCCAGCCAGTTGTTTTCACCCGAGGGTGTAACAGATAGAAACTGGATTTGTTTCTGCTGATGACCTGGAAGATAACCGGGGCAAGGGTGTTTGAGGCAGAGGGAATAATTCCAGAAGCCCTGAGGCTCGCAAGGGCCTGGACGATGCAGGGGGGGGGGGGGGGGGGGATCGGGGGGAAGAGGTGATCGCAGTGGCTGGAGGCGAGCTGGCCCGGGCCACTAACACCGTCCACAGGGCTCTTTGTGATGGACGAGGATGCCACACTCCAGGACCTGCCCCCGTTCTGTGAGTCGGACCCTGAGAGCACAGATGGTAAGTGTCCCAGGCTGTCCCCATGCCCAGGGCTGCTGGGATGAAGGCAGGGACAGAGGCTGAAGTCCACCCTCTCCCCCAGATGGCAGCCTGAGCGAGGAGACCCCTGCTGGCCCCCCAGCCTACTCAGTGCCCCCGGCCTCAGCCCTGCCCACACAGCAGTATGCCAAGTCCCTGCCCGTGTCCGTGCCCGTCTGGGCCTTCAAGGAGAAGAGGACAGAAGCACGATCGTCGGATGAGGAGAATGGGCCGGTGAGGGGCAGAGGGGAAAAGGGAAGGAGGGTGGAGGGAAAGACTCAGAGTCACTTCCTCCAGGAAGCCCTCAGGCATGGATGGCACATTTCATAGGGTTGATCCTCCCCTCCACCTCATGAGGCAAGTTTTGGGGCCAGAGCCGTAAAATTTTTTAACTATTGCAGCCTTATAATGTACCCCAGTGCCTTGTAGGGAAAGTCTTTTCCGGTTTCTAGGAATAGCTTTATTTACAGAATACCTGCTCCAGGCAAGGTACCAGTACTTTGGTATCCCCTCCAGAAGGAGAAACTGAGGCTCAGAGGGGTCAGATCACCTACTGTCCCCACCCTGCATATTTCTGGCTCCTCCTGGCATTTCCCTCTCCCCCACTTCCTCTGTTTCTCCCACACGGTTGTACACGTGGTATCCCTGGGCTGGCCTGGATGGACCCTCACCATCCATCCCCGAACTTCCCTGACACACGGGGAGTGTATGTGACTTCCTTGGGACCTCAACTTGTGAGGGACAGAGCTGGGATTGGAACCCAGCTTCCTTTTGGAAAGGAGTTACAGACCACAAGGCAGGAGGCCCTGGGTCCCTTGGGCCCCCTCCCCGTGTGCCTCTCAGAGTCCTCGTCGACTCACTGGCAGCATCCATCCGCTGTTGCTGTCCTTGTTGCCACTGGTGGAAACCCAGTGAACTGACATTTGAGGCCTGAGGGTGGGGGTGCCGGGCTGGACTCCGGAGGGGCTCTCGTGCAGCTTCTGCCTGTGGCCTCTCCTGTTCTGCTGGAAGCCAGGCCCAGCTCAAGGGTTCGGGCCACACGGGAGATTGCACTAGTTGCTGGGGGACAGGATGACAGGGCCCCTCCCAGGTGGAGGCCAACACGAAAAGGGGTCCTTTCCTTACAGCGCCGGCAACGTGATGGCTCAGGGCTCTTGAGCAGTCACTGGGCTGATGGTCTCAGACTCTGTCATCATCCCTATGTTTTAAAGGGGAGAGAGAAGCCTCGGGAGATGAAATGCCCGTTGACAGCTTGTCGGTGGCGGAGGCCTGATTATTACATGACTCGATGCCAAGCCCACCCCAAATCCTTAGACATGACACTCTCTGGGTGCACACAGCCTTGATGGTCGGCAGACAAGCAGCACTTCCATTGTATAAGGAACTAGAACGGCGATGGGACAAGTAGTTCTTGCGCGTGGAGTCAGGCCAAGAAGGGGAGGAGGAGAGGGGCAGGAAGGCTTCTTGGAGGAGGTGGTGTTTGAGTTGGGTGGAAGGATCCCACATGGAGCAAGACTGGGGGAGGGGGGAAGGGCCTTCCTAACAGGCGAGAAGCGTTGGGCCGGGGCGTGGCGCCGAAGAGGCGGGGCCGCAGCGGGCGCTGACCCCACCCCCGTTCCGCAGCCCTCCTCGCCGGACCTGGACCGCATCGCGGCGAGCATGCGCGCGCTGGTGCTGCGGGAGGCCGAGGACACCCAGGTCTTCGGGGACCTGCCGCGGCCGCGGCTCAACACCAGCGACTTCCAGAAGCTGAAGCGGAAATACTGAGGCCCAAGCAAAGAGCTTCCCGGCCCAGCGTCCGCTCCGCTCCACACTACACCCCTGCCCCGCCCCCTGGGCCGGCCAATCCGAGTCAGACCTGGGACCGACCTTCCAGGTCGCCCGGGCCCCGGGATTGCCCCCTCCCTGCCAATCCCCGCCATCCTTCCAGCCCGCGATCCCCTCACGCGCCGAGGAGCGGGACCTATCTAGTTTCTCGATTGGGTCTGTCGCCGCTTTCTCTGCCCTGCGACAGATTCTTTCGATGAAGGGATTAGCTCGCTCCCTGGTCGGGGCGGCCAGTCTTAAGCCCAAAAATGGGTCAACTGTTGTTTTTTGCCTAGCGACAAGGGCTTTGCTCGCGCGGCATTGGTCGAAAGCGAAAAGCCAAGCCACAGGATTGGGAAGTGGCAAGCCATTTCGGCCTAGAGATGGGAAGCTCCTACATTTGATTGGCTCGAACCCAAAGGGCTTGACCAATCTCCCGGAGTCGCCATCCCACCCTTTCTGGGCTGTCCCGCCCGATTGGCTCCAGCGTCCTGAGGGCGTGGCCAAACCTTCCTCCTGTGCCCAGGATTGGCCTGCGGCCTTAAATTTACGTTCTTTACACTACTGGGACTGGGGTTGTTTTTGACCTAGTCCCGACCAAGTGTCCCTCTGCCCCCTCCCAGGGATGGCCCAATTCTGTCCCTGCGTCTGATACCCTCTCATTGGTTCCATCCCACAACAGCCTGCCAATCGAAGTCCGTCCTTGCAGCCCGGACGGCACCAGCTCCCGCCCCTCTCCCCCCACCCCCACAGGTGCCTTAAAGGGCCTTCGTCCGCCCAAGGTGGGGGGCAGGGGCCCTCGCTCTCCGGCCCTTGTGTGGGGGAGAGAGTCGGGGGTGGGGATTGGGAGTTGGGAGGGGTGGTCTGAGATTAAAGAATTTTACCTCTGGCAAATGAGTACAAAGTGTGTTGTGTTCATTCAACAAACATTTCCTGAAGCCGAATGAGCAGCATTTCATGGATTTTCAGTGCAAAGCTGGGAGTTTTTACAGATAAAAGAGAGATTCACAGGGTGGGAGTGGGGATTCCAGCCTTGTGTGACCATAGATCCCCACTCTTCAGGGAGATGAATGTTGGAATGTGAATAGTCTTTAAGGAATCAGTGTTCTGAGTCCACATAGACCCCAGCAAAACCAGGAACCTCCACTTGAGGCCGGGAGTTTTCTGCCTGACAGAGCTGAAATTGGCACCTGATCCCAAGTCTAGGCGGGGTCCAGTGAACCTGTAATTTCATCGCCCATCAGACCACCACCGGAGGAATGCGCAACAGATAAGACATAAACAGGACGAACTACCAGCCAAACAATTTTATAAAGTTATTAACATGTATTAACTCTTTTAATCTTCCTAGTAACCCCATGAATGGAAACGATTATCCCCACTTTACAGATGAGAAAATCGAAGTATTGACGGTCAGGGCTGCTGTCGGGGGCGGAGATTTCTTGGACTGGCAATGATCATCAAATGGAAAAAAAGTTTCTCCCGCTATAACTAAGGGAATGAATGTTACAGAGTTCAACGTGGAAAGAAAATCTGCGAAAAGAAGACCCACACCCCCTACTGGCCCGAGCCGTCCATTGCTGCGGGAGAGATGAAGGTCAGAGCACCGGAGGACCAAAGGGGCAGGTCTGGAAAGGGGCGGGGCTCCTGTAGTGGGAGGAGCCAAGGCCCTGCCCCCTTCCGTAGGACGAGTCATTTCCGTCCGCCGAGAAACAGAGAAAGAAGCCGGTGGAGTTGCGGGCAGAGCGCCTCGGGCCGGACTTCCCTGGTCGCAAGTGGCAGGTGAGCCCCGGTCCGGCATGGTGAGCGTGGGCCGAGCTGAGGGCGCGCGCGAGGTTCTTGGCTTTGCCTTCGGACGTAGGGGTCCGGGCTCCCTGCAGGACTGAGCGGGGCGTCGTCGCCTGGGAAACGGCGCGAGCCTGAGGCCGGCAAGAGGGTGGGATTTCCGGAGCCTTCAGCGGAAGAAGGGAAATTCCTGGTGGACGGGGAGGGAGGAGGAGGGACTTCCTGTGGCAGTTTGAGGGCGTTCTGTCAATCAAACCTGTTTACCTACTTCCCCTTAGGCCGGCGCTAGGGATGGCCGAGGTGGAGCCCCAGGGCCGCCTGTGGCTGGAGAGCCCCCCTGGGAGTGCGCCCCCCATCTTCCTGCCCTCGGACGGGCAAGCCCTTGTCCTCGGCCGGGGACCCTTGACCCGCGTTACCGACCGGAAGTGCTCCAGAAACCAAGGTGGGCGGGGCCGGGGCTGCAGGGGGTGTGGCCCGCTGCTGGAGCGGGAACACAGTGCAGGAAAGCTGGACGGCCGGTCCAGTAAGGGAGATGTTTGGCCACCAGGCGGAATTGCGTGGTGTAGCTAGTCCTGAAGTTGATAGGTGCCCTCTGGAGAGTATAGGAAGAGAAAGAGGCTGTGCCTGACCTGGAACTAGCCAGACCCCTTAGTGGGGAGAGGATAGAACCAATCCCTATAGAGGTGTCAGAGGAGGATGCTTACAGGTCACCGGGAAGGCTTGAGTCAGGTCACGACCCTTGACAAGGAGAGAGCCGAGCCTATGGTGAGAAGTACTACGCAGGCCTCGGTGGTAACGGGGGAAGCCCAGGACCTGCACCTAAGCACACGGCTCATCAGGGAGAAGCCAATTCTTTACGGAAAAAATGCCCGCCCCGTCCCTAGGCGAGAACCCGCGTCACAGGCAGTCCTATGGCCTTTATCTGATTCCTGCATATAAAGGAGAGAGCCGATCCCATTTAGAGATAAACTGCTTTCCCCTCCGGAACGGGTGCTATGGCCCCCATCCTGTGGCTTAAAGCTGGCCGTGCTCTCCAGTAATGAGGAAAACGATCACACAAGGATGCACATTCTGACTCCACCCTCTCAACCCTCAGTGGAGCTGGTCGCAGACCCTGGGACTAAGACCGTGGCAGTGAAACAGGTACCAGTTCCTCCGTGAGGCCTGGGGGTGGCGTTGGGCGAGAATAGCAACCCGGCCGGGAACGGGCCCGTTGGAAAAAACCTGGTTTGGAGGGAAGGGGGTGTGGCCAATAGAGAAGCCTCGGCGTATTACCTTCTTCAGTTGGGGATCCATCCACATTTAAATTGGAGAAGGCTGGCCGCCTGTAACATTTCCAGATTCCTGATTGGTGGTACACAGCGAAGAGGCGGGGCTTATGGGTCTGACTGGCAGGTGGGGAAAAGAAGTCCCGTTTAATTAGAGGAGGTGCCTGGTGGGGGATGCAGTTAATGCCAGCTCCGCTCTCTCCCTTTGCAGCTGGGAATTAACCCCTCAACTGCTGGGACCCAGGAGCTGAGTCCGGGGGCAGAAGGCTCTCTGAGGGTGGGGGACACACTGTATTTGGTCAACGGCCTCCACCCGCTAACCCTGCGCTGGGAAGAGGCCCGCACGTCTGAATCCCAGCAAGACACTCCACCCGGCACCCCTCCGGTGGCCCCAGACGCTTCAGGGGACGTTGAACCACCGAAGAAGAAGAAGCGGATGCGGAAGTCATCCTCCGGCTGGGAGAATTTTGAGAAGCTGCTAGTGTTTACAGCACCTGGGGTGAAGCCCCGGGGCAAGGTGAGGGCCAAGCTGAAGGAGCCACGCAGGCGGGGGCTTGGCCCTAAGTTTGCTGTGTGCCCCTGGGCAGGTCATTTATTCAACCTCTCTGAGCCTCCACTTTTTTTTTTTTGTCTGAGAAGTGGACCTGATGACAGTCAGGCGCTGGGGGCGTGGATGTATGTCAGCTCCGGCCTGACCCGCAGTAACCTCAGCAACGAGCCACAATCATGGTAGCAGGTGTAGCACATTGTAGCAGAGACCCGAGCTCACGTGTCTTTACTTCACGTGTCCTTAGCGCCACTAGTCTCCCCAGTAAAATGCTGAATCCATGCAAAGCACGAGGCACAGCCCCTGACACGCGGTTAGTACCCAAACAACCCCACTCCTGTTTTTATTTCCAGGGTTATTAGACTTGTGGCGTGGAGGCCAGGGGAGGAGGGTGGGCAGGATAGGAACCCCCAAACACAAAATTTTTAATGCTTATTTTTGAGCGACAGAGAGTGAGAGTGAGCAGGGGAGGGGCAGAGAGAGGCAGACAGGATCTGAAGCGGGCTCTATGCTGAGAGCCCGATGTGGGGCTTGAATCCACAAACCCTGAGATCATGACCTGACTTGAAGTCGGGCGCTTAACCGACCGAACCACCCAGGTGCCCCGTGAAACCCATTTTAAAGACTGGAATACTGAGGCGCTTAGAAGAAGTGGGAGGCAGTAGGGTAAAGATTTAGGCCCTACGCTCTGGTGTCAGGGACACATCCTTGCTGTGGCTTTGCCCTCGTAAAATGTGGAGGCTCTGTGACTCAGTTTCCCTACGGGTGAACGGCGAGTGGTAAGTCTCCGCCTTGCGAGGGGTGGGGATGGGAGGCGTAACAGTGTCACCGTTCCTCTTTTCTCGCTGACCATCAGGTGGCCGCCTTTGATCTGGATGGGACCCTCATCACCACCCGCTCTGGGAAGGTCTTTCCCACTGGCCCCAGTGACTGGAGGTGATAGGAGGCAGAACAAGGGGGTGAGTGAGGCACCCACAGGGGGTCCCCCGTCACCTTACCCCTTTCCCATCCGCCCTAGGATCTTGTACCTAGAGATTCCCCGTAAGCTCCGGGAACTGGATGCGGAAGGCTACAAGGTGCGTGTGCTTTGTGCGTGATGGCTGGGCCTCGGGGCAGGCCGGGGCCCGGGCGAGGAGGGCACCAGGTGACATCCGTGTGCTCCCCAGCTGGTGATCTTCACCAACCAGATGGGCATCGGGCGCGGGAAGCTGCCGGCAGAGGAGTTCAAGGCCAAGGTGGAGGCTGTGGTGGAGAAGCTGGGCCTTCCCTTTCAGGTATGGCTGCCAGGGAGTCGGAGGGTTGTGGAGGTGGGGGGTGGGGACCCAGGGAGAGGGGAACAGAGATGCTGAGCTGGGGGCAGAGAGGAGGGGACAGGGGCCTGGGGAGAAGCCATAAGTGCCAGTGGGGAGGTGGAGGGCGGCGTCTGGGCGGGGTCATGCTGAGAAACTCCTCAGAAGTGGCCCGCCCTGGGGCACCGGAGCTCTCTGGATTGGTGAGGGTTGGGGTAGCATCCTTGGAGGATCCTGGGAAGGAGCCCAGGAGGGTGTCTGCCTGCTGTGACTCCCACCCACAGGTGCTGGTGGCCACGCACGCGGGCTTGTACCGGAAGCCGGTGATCGGCATGTGGGACCATCTGCGGGAGCAGGTGAGCCTCGGCGTCCGGGTCATTCCCCTCTTCCCTCTGCCCGGCCTCCCCTCCACAGGCCTCCGGGGTTTGCCGTCCTGCCTCCTTCCTCTTCCTCTCCTCCCCTCCCCTCCCCAGGTCCTCGCCTTCTGTGTCACATTCTGTTGGTAGGTGAGGGCAACGCTCTTGAACTCAGAGCAGTCAAGGAGGAAATCAGTCGCTTGTTGGTAGTTTTGTGTGTGCAATTGTTCTGAAGTTCATCAGCTTCCTGAGCTGAAGGTATCCGTGTACCAGACAGGCCTGCTGGGGCACCCACATACCAGTGAGGGTGCAGACTGTACGTGCACACGCTGGTGTGTAAAATAGTGGGAGGAAGCGAGGCAAGATGAGGCAGGGTGTACCTGCGGTGGTCAGGTAAGGTCTCTTCGAGGTGCCTTTTGAGATCTGAAGCTGGTTGTGGGGGGGGAGCCATGAGGGTATCTAGGAGGAGTGTCTAGGTGGGAGAAGCAGCAAGTGTAAAGGTCCTGAGGCAGGTCTGTGACTAGGGTGTTTAGGGACAGTGAAGAGGCCTGGGTGGCTGGACCTGAGTGGATGAGGGGGAGAGAGAGGGGTATGAGGTCAGGGCGGGTAGGTGTGGGACTGTGATGCCTTGAGGGCCCAGGTAAGGGCTTCCCCTTTACCCAGCAGGGGAGCAAGGGGGTGGTGCCAGGTAGGGTTGGGAGGGGTGGGGGGGGGGGGGGGGTCAACATGAGCAGGAACTGGCACCCTCTGGTGGCCGTGTGGGGAACAGACCGTGAGGGCAGAAGCCCGCAAACCAGGATGGAACAGCCCGGGATCCGGGCGGTGGCGGTGAAGGGGGTGAGAAGTGGCCTGAGGGTGGCGCCTCCAGCAGGGCACCGACGGAGCCAAGCATCTCCAGGGAGATGTGGAAGCAGGCTCCTTACTGCCGTCACCTGTCCCTCCCCAGGCCAACGAGGGCGTGCCCATCTCCGTCGGGGACAGTGTCTTTGTGGGAGGTAAGGGCCTGGGGACGGGGAGGGTGTGCGGGTGGATCCACTGGGGCTGGGGAACGTGTGTCCCCAAGGCTGCTGGTGGACGCGGGGGTGTGTCCCCTGTGTTCCAGACGCAGCCGGACGCCCAGCCAACTGGGCCCCGGGGCGGAAGAAGAAAGACTTCTCTTGTGCGGACCGTCTGGTGAGGCCCCCGTCCCCTGCCCGCCTGGAGCTGCGTCCCCACCTTGTCTGACCTCTGCGTCCCCCGCCTCCTCTCCCAGTTTGCCCTCAACCTTGGCTTGCCCTTCGCCACGCCGGAGGAGTTCTTCCTGAAGTGGCCCGTCGCCAGCTTTGTGCTCCCCGCCTTTGACCCGGTGAGGCCCTCGGGGCGGGGGGCGGGGTGGGGGGGCGGCGGTGGGGGGAGGCGGGAGTCACACTCATCGCGGCCACCCCTCCCAGAGAACCGTCTCCCCCTCGGGGCCGCTCTACCTCCCTGAGGCCAGCTCCCTCTCGAGTCACAGCCCTGAAGTGGTGGTCGCCGTGGGATTTCCTGGGGGTGAGACACCTGACCCCCGACACCCGGAAGCCCCAGCCCCTCTCTGGGTCCTCGGGCGCCCCCTGATCCCGTCCCCCGCTTCACAGCTGGCAAGACCACCTTCCTGCAGGAGCATCTCGTGTCGGCTGGCTACGTCCACGTGAACCGGGTGAGACCCCCCACGCCCCAGGCCGAGGGCCGTGCTGCCCGGCCCCTCGCTCGCTTTCCCCTCCTCACTGGGTTGCCGATTCCCCTCCAGGTCTCCGCGCCGCCTCGCAAGGCCTCCCCGCCCGTCCTGGTGCTCACGCCCCACTTCCGTCCGGGTCTCTGTGCCTCTTCTGGGTCCCTGCGTGCCCCCGCCCCCGTGTCTCCTGACCTGTCGTGTCCCCTAGGACACCCTGGGCTCATGGCAGCGCTGCGTGACCACGTGCGAGACCGCTCTAAAGCAAAGGAAACGGGTGGTGATCGACAACACAAACCCGGACCCTCCTACCCGGGCCAGGTACCAGGGTCCCCGGGGTGACCTCTGTAGGGCGGGCCTGGGGCCCCTCACCAGCCCGGCCCCTTCCTGGCCCAACAGGTACATTAAGTGCGCCCGGGACGCGGGGGTCCCTTGCCGCTGCTTCCTTTTCGGCGCCACGCTGGAGCAGGCGCGCCACAACAACCGGGTGAGCTGGCCCGTGCCCCCCGCCAGCCTGCCCCCCTCCATCCCACCCAGCCCCCCCTCCCAGCCTGACCCCCGACCCCCACCCCCCACAGTTCCGAGAGATGACCGGCTCCTCTCACGCCCCCGTGTCCGACGTCGTCATGTTTGGCTACAGGTGAGCCCCGCCGCGGGGAGGCTCCAAGCGGGTGGGCGCCAGGGGCCCAGGCTGCGGCTCACCTCCCCTCCTCACCCCTGCCACCAGAAAGCAGTTCGAGGCCCCGACGCTGGCGGAAGGCTTCTCGGCCATCCTGGAAATCCCGTTCCGGCTGAATGTGGAGCCTCCCCTCGAGCGGCTGTACCGCCAGTTCTCAGAGGGCTGAGCTGCCCCCACCCCCCACCCCCCACCCCCCAATAAATGGTTTTCCTTTAAGCTCGGGCAGCACTGTGCTGGGAAGAAGGGTGGTCTGCCCGGCCAAGGACTGGCACCTCGCTAGTCCCCAAGCGGGGGGGGGGGGGGGGGGGCCCCCGGGGGGGGGGGAGGGGGGGGCCGCTGTGGGGGGGTGGGGGGGGGGGAACTCCCGGGGTGGATACAGGGGTGTTTGTCCTGAGTGTGTCTGGCCAGATGCCTCTCCTGCCAGAGTAACTGAGGCCTCTCAGCACCATGGCCGTGGGCGCTCCAGACCGAGGCTGGGGAGCTCCCCGCAAGGGACACGGCCCCCCGGGGGGGCGGGGTGGGGTCTTCCTTGCACGTGGCTGCCGGGCTGCAGAACCAGTGCAGGAGCATATGTGTTGTGACCCTGAGTATATGAGCTCGATTTGGTGAGTGAGAAACTGCGTGAAGTTGACCTTGGGGCAGGGCCTGCAGCAGTAAAGGGGGTGGGAACACCAGTCACAGGGGGTAGGTCCCGGGCCCCAGCTTGTGTTTGCTGCTGGCCAAGCGCGACCTGTCGAACCCAAAGGGATGGAGAGAGAACCCCAGTGGCAGCGGGGAGCAGAACCCAGGCATGCGACTGGCCTCGAAGACAAGACCACCAGGCACGGCGGGGCCTGCAGTCTGGGGACTGACCTGCCACTGAAGGCCTAAGTGGCTCCACGTGCAGACCATCCATCCCCACTCAGGTAACTGCGCTCTCAGAGGCCCCCCCCCCCCCTCACAAGGATGCACATTCCCCCCCCCCACAGCAGGGGGTGGGCTGGGCCATCAGCTCTCTGGGAGCCAATGCCACCCAGTCTGAGGACCCCCGGCCAAGGCTTCTGGACACGGAGCGCGGTGGCCAACGGGCTTTTAAAAGACTTTATTGGGGAAACGTACAGGGGTGGAGACCATCCTTGGAGACAGCTCACGACGCGGTCCTCCAGCCCATCTCGCTGGGCGGCTGCCATCCCAGGGGCCCCTGCTCAGAAGCATCTGACCTGGGGGCAGGAGCAGAAGGGGAGGGGCTGGACGGGGCCTCCCAGCTCCTCAGGGAGGGGCCCTGGCTCAAAGGGGCGAGCCCTCTCCCCGCCCGCCCGGGGCTCCATCACCTCCTGGGAGAGAGGGTTGCAGTTTCCCAGGAGGCCTGGGGCTACTGGAAGCTTCCCCGAGAGGCACTCTCGGCTCCGGTCTCAAGACCAGAGTCACATGACTGCTCCCCAAGCCCCAGACACCGCAGAGGGTCCCTCGTGCACTCGGGCCGGGTGCCACTCACCGGTTTTGGCGGGGGCCTCGTCTGTGACTCCTGGAGGGGCCCGGCCTGGGGGTGGCCGCTACCCCCCCATCTGCGGGGGAGGAAGGCAGGGGGGCTGCGTCAGTGGCAGGGACTTGGGAAGTGGGGGGAGGGGTGAGGGAGGGGGTCCCGGCCTCACCCCCCGCTGCTGCTGCTCCTGCTCCAGGTTCCGCTGCAGGACCTGCTGCTGGTTGGCGATGACGCGCCGGATGCCGTTGACGAAGTTGCTCTGGTCGTGGGGGATGAGGCCGATGAAGATCTTCTTCTCCGAGGAGTAGAGGAGCATGAGCACGCGCACCTCGCACGACGCCTTGTAGGAGAAGTGCACGCAGCCGGCCTGGCGGGCGGGGGCGGGGGTCACCGTCTGGCCCCGGTGCCGATGCGCCTCCCCACGGCCACTGGAGCACGAGCGCGCGGGCCGGCGCCCCTCGGAGCCGCGGCACGCTGCGTCCTGACCGCCGTCCCCCCGGCCCTGGTGTCGCTACCGCTTGGGGACAAGGACACACAAGCCCGCAACGGCCTGGGGGCCGACGGGCTCTGCACCGAGGCACCGGGACTTGGCTCCGACGTGCTCCAAGGAGACCACGGCGCCCACGACAGGCAGGGCGATGGTGGGCTGGTGAGTACGCGGACTGCCCCCGAGGCGCCAGGTGGCCGTGGCCGGGACTCGCAGAGGCCCCCTCGGGCCCCAGGAAGCCCAGCACTAAGTCCCCCACACGCAGGCCCCGGAGCAGCTCAAGTGCCAACCACGAACCCCCAGTGAACTGTCAACAACACTGTTCCCTCAAACCAGGGACGCGGCCGAACGGACAGCCACCTCGGGAGAAGCGGTCCCGCTCTGCCTCCCTGGACCCTGCTCTCCGGTCACCACCCCCGGCTTATAGGTGGGCAAACTGAGGCTGAGTTCAAGGACTCCCCAGGCCCCCCAAACCACAAGGGGCCGTGCCTTCCTGTGCGCCACCCCGGGGAGACGGCGGCGGCAGGTGTCCAGGGGGGAGCCCCTCCAGAGCTCCTACCTGAGCCCCGGCCCCGCCGAGGGAGCGCGGGACGCTGGGCAGGGCCGGCCAGGTGCATGCGCGGCCTTTACAGGGTCCCCCGCGGGAGCGCTGTGCTCTCAAACTTTTGTGACACAAGAAATACACAGCCCTCCCTCCAAACGCGCTTGCGCTGCTGTGACGGAATCAGATAGTTGGGGACGCATGCCGGCCTGTGACCGCAAACGTCCACAAAACGTGGCGACGGCTGCGCTTTCACAAGCACCGAGACAACCCACCTCCCCTCGCAGACAAACGGAGGTCAAGACCCGCTGGAGGATAAGCCGGCACCTTGAGAGCTCGGGCCGGGAGCAGACAGACCTCGCTGCCTGGCAGGGCTCTTCCGGAGCCCCGGATTGTCCATGAGAAAACCCGGTCCCCGTGGAGGAGGGACCTGGGAGCACCGGGTCAGCATTCAGTGGTTCCAGCCCCTCGAGACTCTGAGTCGACCCTGGAGGCCGGTACCACACCGGGTGCGAGTCCCATTCTGAGCCTCAGTTTCCCCATCTATAAAACATGTCCGGGACAGCACAGACCCGGGGAGTCCCGTGGACCGGGAGCCGACCGGCTGTCACCACTCTCTCCCCAGCTGGCTTTGGGGAAACAGCCACCGGCCGTCATCCGCCTTCTAGTTTTCAAACACAGAGCGGACCCGGCCCCGTCGGCCCGGGGGGCCTTTCGGGCCGGTCGCGCCCCACCCACTCGCCCGGCCCGCACACGCTGCACTCACGAAGCCGTTGTCCATGATCCGGCACAGGCTCTTGAGCGTCTCCAGGTCCTTGGTGAAGTGAAACTGTACCAGGCGCGAGTTCCGGAACAGCGGCACCAGTGTGGTCTGCGGGCAGGCCGGACGGCGCCGTGAGACAGGGCGCCCAGAACGGTCCGCAGCCACGCCGCCCGGCCTCGCCCCCATCCCCCGTGCCGGCTCTGCAGGCCTCGCCCCTGCTTCTGACCTCCTCCGGGTCCACACCCGCCTATCTTCACTTGCCGGACAAGCTGGCCACAGGGCCCTGGCGCGTGCCGTCCCTCCGTCTAGGATGATCTCCAGCCGGCAACTCCAGCGCCCCCTTCTCGGGGAAGTGCCCCGGCCACCCCATGGTCTGCTGTCTGTCACACAGGCCGAGTGCCTCCCATCACACTCACCAGCAGCTGCTGCGGGATGAGCTGCATGTACAGCTTCCTTGGCCACTGCTCGGTCCTCCTGCGGGGCAAGGGGACGGGGGTCAGGAAGCTGGGTCTTGGCAAGACGCTGCCTCCGCCCCCAGCCCGGCACTCACAGGATCTCCCCTTGGTTCACGTAGACGTGCGACGGCAGCCACCTCTTGGACCGACTGTTGGGCTCAGGCCTGGGCTTTTGGGGAGGGGGAGAGGAAGAGGGGAGACATCAGGAGGGGGGAGGCACCCCAGTCAGCGAAGACACGCTGGTCTTCAGGTCGCCCCGGTCCCCCCAGGACTCACCTCTTGCCACTCCATGACCCCGCTCCACGCCAGGAACTTGTTGTTGACGATCTGAACTGGGCCCGCGACCCCGCCGGGACCCACCGCCTGTGGGAACAGACGAGTGGGGCCGATGCCTGGGAGTGCCCCAGGGATGCTTCTGGGGAACCTCAGAGCTGTCCTGAAGACCCTGGCCCCCGTCTCCAGACAGTCTGGCCACAGCCCCAGAGCTGGCCCTGCCCCTCAGCTGCTCACAGACCTCCCATGGCTCCCCAGTGCCCCAGAACAAGTCTCAGATGCTCAACCTGGGGTATAAAGCTCACAGGGTCTGCCCCTAAGACCCAGACAGCCCTATAATTTGTTGCACAAACAGGAACACTACTCATAAAATAACTGGCAAGGGGTGAACGAGGACAATCACCCTCTAGAGCCTTCCAGCCGCATAGCAGCCCTCCCCATAAGCCTGCCGCCCACCTCCAGGCCCTGCTGTGTGTAGGAGGCCCTCCTGTGAAGAACCGCCCTCCACAACCCCCCCCCCGACCCCCAAGCCACCCCCAAGGGCTGGCCTGGGCTCCACCAGCACACCTGTTTGCGCGTGGTAATGACCTGCCGGATGGCGTTGACAAAGCCGCTCTGGTCGTAGGGGATGAGGCCCATGAAGATCTTCTTCTTGGACGAGTACAGGAGCATGAGCACACGTACCTCGCAGGGGGAGATGTGAGGAAACAGCATGCACCCCGCCGGGGGGGGGGGGGGGCGGGCAGGAAGTCAGAGACCCCTCCAAGCTAACCAGAGACTGTCCTGTCTCGGGGACAGGTCACTGGACAGAAGTCCTCAAAGTCACCCCGTGGCCTTCCGTGACGAGTGAGAGGCCACAGCACAAGGCAAGAGCATGTGAATGTGCACTTGGGGGTCTCCCTCAGCTGGTCAATCTGTGGTGAGGGCCTGGGACCCACCGCTGAGGCAGGAGGATCCTGAGAGGGTGGCACCTCCCCCCCCTCCGCCGCGTCGCCCCCTCTCGATGCCGCTTTGTCCCCAGAGTAGGGCCTGCCTCGGCCGAGCCGCCTCCAGGGAGGCACTGGGCGCAGCCCCAGCTCTACTCCCTCCTAAGTGCGTGACCCAGTGCGAATCACTTCATGTTCCGGACCTCAGTTTTCCCATCTGTAAGACGGCTTAATGACAGTCCCATGGTCGCCGCCACATAAACATCTTTACGCGAGACGCCAATGCCTCCCTGGCATGACGTCGGAAAGGAGTGTCACAGGCCTCTCTACCTGGGCTGTCGGGACAAAGAGGCGGCTACCTCGGGGAATACCCCTGACTTGTCCTGTCACCCAGGGGCCACCTGCTCAGGAAACCTGTCCCCTGCCTTCCCGGACCGAGGCGCGGCCCGTCCTCCCAGAGCTACCAGTAGGACCAGGAGTGTGACCGGCCAGGTAGCACAGGGAGCGTGCTGGCGCACTTCTCCCCTGTGGCCCTCGGGCCCATCGGCCAGGCAGACGGCAGGCCCTCAGCAAATGGCGCTGAGATCAGGGCCGGCCCATCAGGCAAGAGACCGCGCCAATCACGACCCCCGGTCTGTCCGGGCCCCAAGGGAACGGGGATCTACCTGGACACTGGGGGTCATGGCCCGCCCACACAGTAGGCGGAAGGAGGCGCTTGGTCCCAAAGGGGACCCCAGAGCCGAGTCCTGTGGTGTCCCGAGCAGACGACCCGCTCTCCTCTCTCGCCACCCACCCCCCGCGAGCACCTGTCCCCTTCCACAACCAGACCCCTGTGGGGTGGGGGTGTTCACCGCTGAGATCAGGGCCCGGATGAGACGCTGGGGCCCAGACCGGAGGGGCTGCAGAGACCACGCCAGACTCACTCCCTGACGGCCCCGTGTCACGGTCACTCACCAGCCCACGCTGACCAGGTGTCGACCACACGTGCAGGCCGCCTCCTCAAACACCACACAAGTTCACTCCCGCTAACCCCCCCGAGGGGTCCCACCACCAGCCCCGTTTGCCGGATGAGGGAGCGGCCCCAGCACGGAGTATCCCCCCGGCCCGGCTCACCCTCCCTGCACCCCCACGGCCACCTTCAGTTGGGTCCCTGCCGCGTGCCGTGTCCCCAACAGGCTCCCGGGTCCCAGGAGGGCCAGCTGGGGCCCTCCACTCACTCGCATCCCCGGCGCCACCGCCCACGTCCTCTGTGCTCTGCCTTCCCTGACACCCGCGTGTTCAGACACGGACCAAGACTCCTTCGGAGGGAGACCTTGGGCCCCCGGCCCCCCGCCCGAGGGTCCCGCTCTACTCACGAAGCCGTTGCCCATGACGCGGCACAGCCCCTTGAGGGAGTCGCAGTCTCTGTTGGTGAAGTGGAACTGCGCCAGCTGGGAGTTGCGGAACAGGGGGCCCAGGGTGGTCTGTGGGCGGCCAGGGGACAGCTGGGTCACTGCCAGGGGCGGGGTCACTGCCAGGGGCGGGGTCCCTGGGAAAACGGGCCTGGGGAGGCCAGAGGTGGGTCTTACCAGCAGCTGCTGCGGGATGAGCTGCATGATGAGCTTCTGCGGCCACTGGTCGGTCTCCCTGCGGTGGGGGAAGGGGGGGAGGATGGCGAGTCAGGGGAGCCCCGGCCACCCACCTACCCCCGCCCCCTGCCCGCCACTCACAGGTTCTCGCCCTGGTTCACGTAGGCCTGGCAGGGCAGGGCCCGCTTCAGCTTCGCCGTGGAGTCCGAGTAGGGTCTGCGCTTCTGGGGGCGGGGTGGGGGGGGTCACCGGGCACAACCCGGGTGCGCGGGCCCACCCCACACACAGGGCCAGTCCCCCGCCCCCACCCCCGGGCTCACGAGGGGTCCCTGCGGCTCACCTCCTGCCACTCGAGGACGCCGCTCCAGGCCAGCAGCTTGTTGCTGAGCCGGTGCTCGCCCACAGCCAGGCCCCCGAGGGCGAGCCCAGGCGAGGAGGGCCCGATGGGACCCAGGGCCCCAAAGACCCGAGCGCCTTGCTGCGGCAGAGGGGAGGGGGGAAGCCGAGGCTGAAGGACCCGCAGGGGCAGCCTGTCCACCACACGCAACCCAGGGTTCAGACCTAAACCCCCTGCTCAGAAACTCCCGGGGCCACGTCCAAACCACTCGTCCCAGGAGTCAAAGACCCCAAGTGGCTGACCTACATATCCTTTCCCTGCCACTAGGAGCCCCTCCTCCCCGGCCACTTGTCACTTCAACACTGGTCTGCTCCCTGCTCCAGCTGTGCCCTTGGCCCGGAATACCATCCCTCCCCCTTCAGGAGATGCCACTCACTCACCCTCCTGGCCCGATCAGTTCTTGGTCCCTCTGTCCTGACCCAACTCAGAAGCCAGCGGTCCGAGGGTCCAGGCCTCCATGAAGCCCCCACAATGCACACACCAGTCTACACTGCAGCTGGCTGCCTGGCACATGGGTTTGCCCCAACCCACCCACGCTGAAAACTCTTCCAAAGCCCCCCATGGCCCTCAAGAGAAAGTCTGGACTCTCTCCTCTAGATCCTGCCAACCTTTCCGAGGTGGTCACAGGCCCTCCTTCCCTCCCTTGCAGACCCGGGGGGGGGGGGGGGGCGGGGGGTGGAGAAGGGAAACCAAAGCACAGAGAACAGAACCATCCAGGGAGGCAGAGAAACTTTTGGAAGAGGGAGCGTAACAACATCAAGAGGGGTTTCAGACACGACATCTTGAGAGTGGTTGCAGAACACCCAGAGAACGTTCCAGCAACAAAGCCAAGGAAAGCTACACGTTCTACTCTTCACAGGGCACTCTCCCAGCTATCCTTTTTTTTTTTTCCTAAACCAAAGACATCTCAAAGCAAACAAGGGAAAGGCTTTGGAACAGGCTGGCAGCAAGTACCCCCTACAAATCTCACCAGTAAATGCCTCCGGGCAGCAGAAAAAATTACTAACGGGCGTTGTTCTTTTTCATCTTATATTAGAGGGCACTTTCTGCATTTCCTATAAAGCACACAGATGTTTTCTGTCCCAGAAAGACAGGAAAACTCGAATTTTCCAGGAGCTTAAAAAAGCAAACAAAAAAACCTGAGCAAGCACGTCCTCCACCTGGACAGGTGATTCTGGAATATGGGCAATGGTAGCGGATCAGGAAGAAAACCAAAGAGAATCTTGGCGTAAGAACATGTTGGTGCGTGTTCAGGCACGGGCTGGGTCTGAGATGCAGGACGGGGGGTTGAAGTCCCGGGTTTGGAGGTGCCACAGGTGGGGCAGAGAACATCGGAGAATATGTGCTTAAAGCCCACAGCTGAAGAGCCTTCGGAGGGCCAGATGAATGCACTTTAGGATCCGGTCAGTGTAAACTGGGAGAGCACGTGTTTGAAGTCTGCTTTGTCTGTGAGGGCCAGCTGACCACGTTAGGCTTAAAACACGTTCTGGTCTAGAATGTAAAGACCGAGGATTCCTAGCTAAAAACTCAGGTCTACCTGCAACAACAGGGTAGGTACGTCCAAGTGCACGACCACAATTAAGGACGAGAGTTAAGTGCGGTCCTAAAGGAAATCTCATATCGGAGCAAATGTGTGCGTTTGACGTGTGAACTGTTTCCTGCACAGGGAAGCCTATTTTGTACTTGGTAGGAGAATGAAAGCCTTAGGGTACACAGTTTCAGGACCGGGAAGCGCTTTTGAACTAGATGCAGATGCTGAACGCATCCCCGTAAGACAGTGGAGCTGAGGGGTAGGTTTAAGTTTTGGGAGACGTTCAGAGTCTTCCTGTCTAGGTTTAAGATCCGAAAAAACCTGTTTTAAGGCCTGTGTGGAGCTGCCACAGCTCCATGCCACGCACAACGTCGGCGCAGGGTATGAAAGAAGCGAACTCGAGAGCCAGCCTAGGGTAAAAGGCACATCTGGGCAAGCGTGAAACGCCACGACGTGCAGGTTTACTAACATTCCAGGTGCGCCTGAAGATTTTTGAAAAGTATGCGCTTATTTTAGGTCTGGGGAAGCGTGTGCAGTTAACGTCCCGACAAAGCCAGATGTTTACGTTTGGGCTTGTTGCACTCTGTAAGGGCATCCCACATCTGGGCGACCGTGCAAATCCTGGGCGCACACGCCACGGGCGCCGTGGAGACGCGCGCGGGCCCGGGAAGGAACACCCCCAGGTGCAACACCTGGGCGCGCGAGTGCAACACGCGGGCCCCCCTCGCCGCGGCCCCGCGGCCCCCTCCCCCATTTCCAGATTTCCTGCGCGGAGAGAGACCAACTTTCCAATTGGAAAAACAAGCATGCACGCCTGCCGTCGGCCCGCCCGCCCCCCACCCCGCGTTTAAATCGGGACGCGGAGTCAGCAGTAATTTGAGCCCTCCCCGCCCCCGTACCCCACCCCCGCCACCCCAGCCTCAACGCGCAACAAAGGGGAGAGCACGGCGCGTACCACCCGGGGGGGGGGGTTTCCACGGGGGAACCCGGCCCCAGCCGGGACCACCCTTCGGGTCATCCTGAGACCCCACAGAAGAGGGGGCCGCGGACAAAGACCCGAGCCCGGGGGAGGGGCTGGCGGGGGCGGGGCCGTGGAAGGCTCTGGAAAAAAGGCGGGGGGCTCACCATGGGAGGGGCCGAGCGGGCCCGGATCCGCGGTGGCTGCGGGCCCCGGGGGCTGGCCGGCCAGGAGCGCGAGCGGGCGGCGCGCACCGTGAGGGGCCGTGGGGGGCGGCCGCGACCCCCGAGGGGGCCCCCGGCGCCGGAGCGGTGCGGAGCGCGGCGCGGACGGACCATGGCGGGCGCGAGCCGAGCGGGCTGGGGGCTCCACCGACTGAGGGGCGCGGGCGCGCGGCTTCGGGGGAGACGGGCTGGGCTGAACCAAGCGCGGGGGACGCGCCGCCGGAGAGGGGTCGCCGCGGCCAAACCACTGCGGCGAGCGGGGGAGCGCGGCGCGTACCAACAGCGTCCGCGAGGGGGCGTGGCCGGGCTGTACCAAAATGGGGCTGGGGGAGCCTCAGGAAGCGGAGAGGGTGTGTGGGGCGGGGAACGCGGCCATTGGAAGATGCTCTGGGCCTCTCGCGCTTGAGGGGGAGGAACTGGGAAGACGTGCGAGCAACAACTTCAGGGGGGTGTGGCGGGAGAGGCCATACCGAAGGGTGGACGGGGGGTGATAAACGAAGACGACGATACTAAGTCGGCTTCGGGCTGGGAGACAGGATACCAAGAGACCCTACCCTTAGTCGCGGAGCCGGGAGACTACACCAAGAGACCTTAGGAAGAACAGGAATAAGGGAATAGTGGGCCTTGTGGCGAAGGAGCCTACCTAGAAGTTTGGGGATACGGATCGTACCTTGCACCAGGAGGGGACTTAATGTTTGAAGGCAGTGACGTGGCTAGGTGGGCCGGAGACCACAAATCCCAGCGTCCCCCGCGCGGCCTGGGCGGGGCCAGCGACCCCAGAGACGCCCGCCAGTCCCCGCTGCGTGCCCATTGGTCCCGGTGCCCTAAGACTCTGCCTACCGCCCCAGGTACCTTCTCGGGCTTCTTGCCACCCGGGCCGTTCATTGATTCACTCTACACTCAGCTATTACAGGACTGCGTATTCACTTACTAGGAGTTGTGTAACATTTTCTGCTTAAATTTGTCTGTTTCTTAAATGTTAGTAATAGGTAACCGTCAAGTGGCTATGAGGATTAAATGAGCTAATATAAGATCACTACTCAGCCTAGTAACCACTTAAATGTTAAATCTTTTTTAAAAAAAAAATTGTGATGAACACCAGTGAATAAAATAAAAACTTAAAGAAAAATCGTTATTGGGACGCCTGGGTGGCTCAGTCGGTTAAGCGCCCGACTTAAGCGCAGGTCGTGATCCCACAGTCCATGAGTTCGAGCCCCGCGTCGGGCTCTGTGCTGACAGCTCGGAGCCTGGAGCCTGCTTTGGATTCTGTGTCTCCCCCTCTCTCTCTGGCCCTCCCCTGATCATGCTCTGTCTCTGTCTCAAAAATAAATACATTAAAAAAAAATTTTTTTTTAAAGAAAAATCGTTATTAGTACTACTATTTCCAGTCTGCGCGAGCAGTGCGTATACTGTGATGACCAAAACAGACAGGGTCCCTCACAGAGCCCGCAGTCCACTGGAGCAAACAAAATAATCGCAGTTTGTGATAAGTGTGACAAATAGAGCAAATGCACAGGACGACAGCATGGTGACCACGAGAAGTCAGGGGACCGACCTTTAGGTAGCCTGCAATTCTATATGGGCCGGAAGAGCCCTAAAACGAGGGAACAGCAAGGCACAAGTCCTGAGGGCAGAAGGAAAGTAAGGGAAGCCGGCACAGTTGGAGCCGACTGAGGGTGGAGGGCTGTGGAAATGGGGAGGTGCCGGGATCCCCAAGCAGGGACCTGCAGCCTTGCTATGGAACTTGAATTTTAATCTCACTCTGCTGGGGATCCACCAGAAGGTTTTCAACAAGGGAGTGACACAGACTCCCTTATTTTTAGACAAATCACTCCTGCAATACTCGGAAATGACATTTCTACAAGTCTACCGGAACGGGACCCACAGTGGCCTCTGAGGAGAGAAGGCAGCACGCAGAGGGAATGGGGCCACAGCGACGGAAAGGAGATTCAGCTGCCTCTCTTAGACTATCTGGAATTCTTACATTATGCAGATGTTGCCTACTGAGAAATAATTTTTGAAATACTTACATCTTTTTGGAAGGATTCCTCTGGCTGCTGTGTTGAAAATAAAACGGTAGGGGTGCCTGGATGGCTCAGTGCGTTAAGCATTCGATTTCAGCTCAGGTCATGATCTCACGGTTCATGAGTTTGAGTTCTGTCAGTGCAGAGCCTGCTTCAGATCCTCTGTCTCCCTTTCTCTCTGCCCCTCCCCTGCTGTCTCTCAAAAAATAAACATTAAAAAGAGAGGAAGAAAATAAACCGGTAGGAGAGGAGTGGAAGCAGAAGGGCAGAGAAGACGGTGCCGATAATCCGGACAAGAGGCATAGATGGGATGGATGGCAGGCAGCATGGCCACAGTGGAGGTGGTCGCTTCCACAACTTGTTTCAAGCCAGAGCCCAAAGGGTTTGGGCAGAGAGTGAGTGAAAGAGGCGTGAAGGACGATGCCATGGTTTTTGGCCTGTACCGAGATGCCACTTAGCGAAAGGGAGCAGACTATGGGCCAGGTGGTTTGTGATGCGTGTTAACTTTGAGACGTTGACTAAGTGATGTAGATAGGGGAGTCTGGAGATACAACTTTGAGAATCTTCAGTGTCTGAGTCAATGAGACACTGAGATCACCAAGGGCATGTGTATAGACAGAGACCGGGACGCTCCCGACCTTTAGAGGTCAGAGTCCTGAGAGGCAAGCAGCAGATGGGACAGGAGTGGCCCGTGAAAGAGGAGAAAGGCTGGGTGTATTTCCCACCCTGTTTGCCCCGCCCACTCAGCTGCCCGCCCAAGGGGTTCCCAGGGCCGGCTCCAACCTGGCCCTGAGTTCCAAATCGGCCTTGGATTGTGACCAGATGGAGAACCGGTGCTCTCCGGACCGAGACCACAAGTTAGACAGCAACAGTTACCTCCAGAGCCCCAACAAGCATCCGTGTCTGGACAACCTGCTTCTGGCAGCAGGGAGACAGAACCACAGGGACAGAAGCCTCCTTAATCCCCCTCAATCCTAATTTCTCACCGTTCTTGTTGGTCCAAGCCTTCACAAACCCTTGTCTGGAAACCCCCTCCTCGGTGTCTCTCGCTTCGCTAACCCAAACACCCCAGCGGCTTCCCTTAGAATTAAACGCAAACTTCCTCCAGTGCCCTGCATGCTCGATGCTGGCTGCTCTATCCACACGGATTCCTCTGACGTCCCTCCTGCTCTCCAGCATCCTTCAGCGCCCACCAGGGCGCATGCGTGGGTGTGAATTCCCAGGATTGTATAAGTGGAGAGAAAATTGTGCCAGGATACACTCCGGCGGGAGCAAAATGGAAACATCCCCGAGCGTGACAAGAAAACGGAGGCAGAAATTGTGAGTTATACGACAGTACAGCTCTCCGAAACCACCTTGCTTACCCGGTGTGCCAGTTTAAAAGGCAACTGCCCACTTCATCTGTGAAATCTGCTGCCCAGGCTAGCGGGCTAATATGACTAAGCAATTCTGCTCCCATCTGTCAACACTTCCTGAACACTGTTACCGAACCTGTTTATGCCGGTTGCTCTTAAATTAATAACTTAATCCTATCAAACCAATGAAATGTTAAGGCAAGAGAGTTGTTTATATGGAAACCAGGTTGCCTGCATTAGAAGAAATAAAAATGAGTTGCTTAAAAAAAAGAAAAAAAAAAACCCAAAAATAAAGTGCTGGAAATGACAAATAACTTGGGCTTTGCAGATGTAGCTTATAAAAGAATATGATGTTTTTGACAGATGGGAAACTAATACTTAAAGAAAAGATCTTGGTCCTAACAGAAAACAGAAAAGATGATTATTTATTATTTTGGGAGACAGTGTGAGTGGGTGGGGGAGGGGCAGAGAGAGAGGGAGATCCTAAGCAGGCTCCATACCCCCCCGCCCCCCACACCCCCCGCAGCTCGAGCCCCACTTGGGTCTCGAACTCATAAACCGTGAGATCACGACCTTAGCCAAAACCAACAGTCAGCCTTAGCTCAACCACTAAACCACGCAGGCGCCCCTGAATGTCTGTTTAAATGTTCTTAATTAAAACATTCAAAGTGCTTAGATGGGCGTAAGTGCCATTTGCCATCTATTTCTAACTCCATTTGCCCCCCAATGAAAAGGATCGCACTTGTTGGGGCTCCTGGGTGGTTCAGTCGGGTAAGTGTCGATCTCTGGCTCAGGTCATGATCTCGCGGTTTTGCGAGTTCGAGCCCCCCATCGGGCTGCCTGCTGTCAGCGCGGAGCCTGCTTCGGATCCTCTGTCCCCCTCTCTCCCTGCCCTTCCCACACTGGCGCGTGCGCGCGCTGTCTCTCTCTCTCTCAAGCAAACCTAAAAAGATGATTGCACCTGCTGACCCCGTTATGTCGAGTGGGGTCATGTGATTAGTTCTGGCCAATGAGATACGAGGAAAATGACATGTGCCTTCAGTCGAGCATTTAATTACCAGCGCACGACGAAAGCTCTCTAAGCCTTTCCTGTGCTGCTGGCAATGTTCCAGATGTATCAGGATCACCAAGCTGACCCTCTGTGTAGCAGGAGTGAGAAAACCCACCTCTGTTATTTCAAGTCGCTGCAATTCGGAAGTTGTTCATGCAGCCAAACCCAGCCTATCCTGACATATGAATGTCCTTTTTAAATAATCCCGTTTAGGGGCGCCTGGGTGGCGCAGTCGGTTAAGAGTCCGACTTCAGCCAGGTCACGATCTCGCGGTCCGTGAGTTCGAGCCCCGCGTCAGGCTCTGGGCTGATGGCTGGGAGCCTGGAGCCTGTTTCCGATTCTGTGTCTCCCTCTCTCTCTGCCCCTCCCCCGTTCATGCTCTGTCTCTCTCTGTCCCAAAAATAAAAATAAAAATAAAATAAATAAATAAATAAATAATCCCGTTTAACCAACATGATTGAGTTTACTAAAACGGCAGATTGGGAGTACCTTCGGGTTGGATGTGTAGGTGACAGACAAGGACACAAAGGCAATATGGACAAACAACAATGCCTTATACAACAAAAGGTGAGCAAAGTGATCTCTGTCTTGAAGTTTGTTTTGTTTTGTTATTACAAAATTACGTTAAAAAAAAAAAAAAAAACACGGTCTGCCGGATACATGCGTCTCAGGCTCTTTATAAGCTTCCTTAAGCTTTCTCATCATGATTTCTAATTATCTGTGGGCCCACATCAGCTTGGGAGCTTTGTAAGGACAAGCATCCCATCACGTGTCACTTATTCACAGAGATGTCCCAAAAGCCCGACAGAGTTCTCTACATCCAAATGCTCATGCACCCCCAGAACGCCCTCCCCCTCTACACCTCTACAGAAGTGGGGTGATGTGTTTGACACCCCATTCTCCCTTTCAGGGCACACCAGAAAACCACGTGTCCCAGCTTCCCCCGTAGTAGATGGGGGTGATTTCATCCTCACCAGTGGAAACATCAACGTGAGCACCACGATGTCGCGAGCACCACCTCTGGTCACAGGCAGGTAAAAGCCTGTGCGCCCAGTCCTCTCCATGCCCATGCTCTACCCCCACTGTTGGAGACCAAGGACCTCAAAATGGAGGGGTTGGCTATTGAATGAAAGCAACGGGACCCCTGAGTCACTCTTGGAGGACAGCCACCAGGGGGAACAGCTCGATCCACATTAGACTCCGGGTGGTGGCGGGGGGTTATTTCTCATGAGGGTCCTTCAAGGTCAGCTTATCAGAGCTTCCCCTGACAGATATGAGAGAACCTTCAAAGCAAGCAACCTGGTCACTTCCTGCCAACCACGGAAGGGCAGACCACAGCCATCTTTTCACGGCCACAGCCCTGGCCTCTAGCAGGCAACCAATCAATATTTTTCAAACACATGAACTGCAAATTTATGACCTCCAGTGTCAACCAGAACGTCTAGAAAGTTCCTCTAGGTGCTCAGCAGTAGCCTGTAAAGCAGAGTGGGTCAGATTGGATGTCAAGAGCTGATGCCAGCCTGGATCACTTAATTAAAAAATAACATAAAATAACATAAAATAAAATAATATAATATAATATATATATATTCTAGGGGCACCTTGGTGGCTCAGTTGGTTAAGCATCTGACTCTTGGTTTCGGCTCAGGTCATGATCTCACAGCTCATGAGTTCAAGCCCCGCATCAAGCTCTGTGCTGACAGTGTGGAGCTTGCTTAGGATTTTTGCTCGCTCTCTCTCTCCCCCTCTCTGTCCCTCCCCCACTCCTGCTGTCTCTGTCTCAAAATAATAAACTTAAAAAGAATACCATTCTTGGGAAAGCAATAATGATAGATAATATTTCCTGAACACTATACTTAGTACTTCCTTTTTAAACTCACACCATGAGGTTGGCAATCTTGTCCTCACTCTATAGGTAGGGAAACCAAGGATTAGGAGGCAAGAGCCTGAGGTCATGGCTGAGGACAGGCCAAGGGGGGTGGTCTTGAGCCGGGGTTCTTGATTAACCTCAGCAGAAGCCCTTGACTCACTTGATGGAAAAAATAAGGGGCATCAGGCATTAACGCCTCACTTTCCTGTCCCTCCTGCTCAAGGCACACCATGGCTATCAACTCAAGATGGGGCCTTCCCATCCCTGTTACCACAGCACTTCTCACACCTGCCTCTAGCCACCACCAGTTCCAAACGCTCCGAGAGCTCTTCCTCATACGGAGAGGACTGTGTCCCGCCCAGCCTCTTCTGATGCAGTGAGATCTATACCGGCAAATTACTGAGAAAGCAGATATTTTTGGAGGGGGCGATTTGGCAGTTCTGTCTCGGTTTAAAGCGGGCACCCCAAAAGTCCAGAAGCATCCTCTATGACTAACAATGGGGGATGTAAAACACGGTGGCGTTCAGGGGCGCCTGGGTGGCTCAGTAGGTTAAGCGCCTGACTCTGGACTTGGGATGAGGTCATGATGACCTCACAGTCCGCAGTTCGAGCCCCTCACTGGGCTCTGCAATGACAGCGTGGATCCTGCCTCAGATTCCTCCTCTCTCCCTGCCCTTCTTCCTTTTGAGAGCTTGCACGCTCTCAAAATAAATAAAAACTTAAAAGTAAACAAACAAGTAAATAAATAATAAAAAACGGTGACGTTCACATAAGGGAATACTCTGGAGCCATGAAAAAGAACAGAGGGCTTTTTGTCCTGGTATAAACCACAAGATGCCTTGTCAGATGAATAAAGGAATCTACAGAATAAAATAGGCTAAATCTAAGTTCTAGACATCTGCCGTAGGACATATTGCTGACAGTTAGCAATCCTCTACTGGGCGCTGAAGTTTAGGAAAAGGGCAGAACTCATGTTAAGTGTCCTTACCACATAGACACACACACACACACACACACACACACACACACACACACACACGAAGGGACACGAGGAAACTTTTGGAGGTGACAGAGGTCTATCTTGATTGCAGGAATGACTTTATGGGTGTATGCATATGTCCAAACTCATCAAAGTGTACACATTAAATATGTGCCAGGTTTTGTTTATCAATTACACCCCAGTAAAGCTGTTTTAGAAATATAAACGGGCTTGCCACTGGACAGCAGAGCCAGAAAATGAATGTTTCTGTTTGCTTCCACCTGCCTGTATAGATCTTTAAAGGATACATAAGAAACATGGCAATTGAGGGGCACCTGGTGTGACTCCTAATCTCAAGGTCATGAGTTCAAGCCCTATGCTGGGCATGGAGCCTACACTCAATCAACCAATCAATATAAATAAATAAATAAATAAATAAATAAATAAATAAATAAAATCAATCTTAGAAAATTGGTAATTGATCTCCAGGGGGAGCTGGGAGAGACCATGCATTGGGTTAACTCTGGAACCTCTTAAAGTGTGAACCATATGGAGGTTTTATAAACACAAAAAATAAATTAAATTTTTACAAAGTCAAAGAAGTAGAAACAAAACCAGCACACTACTCGATTTTGAACTTTTGCTGTTAGGAGCGTTTCCCACAGGAATGTCGGCACAAGGGAGCAAAAGTAGACACGAGAGTACGCGCGCACTCATTCTCCGCAGCGTTTTTAAGTGAAACTGCACAGCTAGCCAACTGCCACCCACAGTGTGGCAAACAGCTTCAGACCTGGCCCCCGTGCCCCCCACGCCTCGCGGTATCACATTCTCATTATTACGCTTCAGTGTGGGCTGGGCCTACTGAGTTGTCGTGACGCACAAAACACGGCAAGAGTGATGGGGAGATCGCTCCCATGACTGGGTTACAAAAAGACGCTGGCTTCCCTTCCATCTTGGGTGCTCGCTCACTTCCAGAGAGGCCGCCAGCCATGCCGTGAGCTGCGCTATGAAGAGGCCTTCACCCGTGAGGCACTGAAACCTGCCCACCAGCACAGAACGAGCCGGGAAGTGGGCCCTTCCCCAGTGGAGCCTACGGATGAGACCGCAGCCCTGGCCCACAGCTTGACCGCAACCTGGACAGACCTTGAACCGGAGGCAGGAGCTCTGCTGTGTCTGGACTCCTGACCCAGGGCAACTGTGAGGCAAATCCTTGCTATTTAAGTCACTGGGTGGTGGGGGTTGTCGCACATCGACAGTGTGCACAGACCAGATGGCGTGCGGACGTGGCCATTTAACAGAGCCAAGTGTCATGAATGATGTGGACAGAAGGCCACTACTTGATTGGAAAAACAAAACAAAACAAACAAACAAACCCAAGACAAACTGACCCCACGAATGTAAAACATTTAAGAAACCATAAACGTCTCTACAACCCAACACATGGAAACCCAACACCGAACTGGTACGTCTGCCTCTAGGGAAGAAAGTGGTTTGCTCAGTGTGCGTGTTCGGGGTGAGAGGGGAGAAGAGGTATGAAAGGGAACTTTTTATGCGACACGCTTCAGTGCCTTTGTAGCTTTATGAAACTGTAATCGTGTGTGGCATCAATATATTTTTAAGGTTAATTAAAAAAAACCCAAGATGGTGGAAAAATATGTATTAGTGAGTTTGGTGTACCTTGAGACAAATAGATCCTTTCTAGAAGGTCTCCTTTTTCTCATGGTCTTCCTTCCTGTCAGCTGGGCATTTTCTCTCGCCCAAGACAGGTTCACAACTATTCATGTGTTGGTGTTTAAGCGTTTTTTGCCCTCCTTTTTTTTTTTAAAGTTATGTTCTACCATCGGGCAAATTCTCGGGAATTTCCTACTTCCAGCTCTAGATGCATGGTCCAAAAGCAAACTGATCAAAAATGAAATGCTTCCAACTAGTCACTCATCCAGTTCCAACGGTCACGGATGCTCTGGTGATTCTGACAAGTTGGCACGCACCGTTAGAAACAGGTCGGCCCCCAACACTTGCCTTAAGAGTGCATTTGCGGGCGCCTGGGTGGATCTGTCGGTTAGGCATCCCACTCTTGATTTCGGATCGGGTCACGATCTCATGGTTCGGGAAATCAAGCCCCGTATCGGGCCCTGAGCTGACCGCATGGAGTCTGCTTGGGATTCTCTGTCTCCTCTCTCTCTGCCCCTCCCCCGCTTGCACACACGCGTGTGCACACGCTTTCTCTCAGAAACAAATACCCCTAAAAAGCAAAACAAAGCGCATTTGGCCAGTGAGGACAACAGAAGCTAAGAGCAGCTTTCCTGTGGGGAGGACTGTGCTGAGTCTGTCTCATGCTCGATCCTGTGGGGAAGCAGCTATTTGACAAAGGGAAAACTGAGGCTCAGAGAGGCGTGGGGACCTACCCAAAGCCACAGAGCTCATCGGTGCAAGAGCTGGCGTTTAGACCCTGTTACTCTAAGGTTTTCCACCATTTCCTTCCACAAAGTAGCCTCGATACTACCCTGCGCTCAGAGAAAACCTTTCCCCAAAGACTCGTTACTGGTGATGGCTGGTTCTAGGGCGCTTAAGCACTTAGCCGACCGTCTTTCCCTGTACGGACCGTGAGGTGAGCAGGTGAGCCCTAGGTGTCTAAACGTTCTCTCTCGGGACATTCTAGTAACCCTGGGCTTTCCTCTGCCTCACCTGGGGAACACGCACCCGTGAATACGTCAGGACGGTCCCTTTGGCTCGCGTCCTCGGGTGTTGAGGTCGAGAGGCCCTCGCTGGCCAGACACGGACAAACGAGCGACTGGAAACGTTTCTCTTCGATCAGTTTCTCCCGGACCCCAACCTGCAGGGCTATTCGGCCAGGTGGAAACAGCGCCGGCTGCTCCCTCCTGGTCTCTCTGCGGCCAACGTGGCGATCGCGCCCTCCTGGAAACACTCCGCTTCCGCGACACTCGCCTCGTCCTCCTGCCTCCTGGCTCCCTGCCCAACCTGACGTGTGGTTCTGTCCCAGGGCTGTCCTTGTCCCCGTGTCTTCTCCTCCTTCCAGAGGTCGCAAAATGGCGGCCCGGTGGCCTCGTCAGACCCACAAGCGGATTTTGTTTGGTCCTCACAGTGTTTTTGGTTGCAATTTGAGTGCCGTTAGGTGGGGCAAGCACTCGACAAGTTCGCCACGGTCCCCGTCACTCCCTATTGTCTTCCACCCGTCCGCTTCACGCATTTCCATCACCTGCCTGGTCCCTGAAGCCATCTGAGTTTTCAAAAGCCCCTGCTACACACGCTGCCTGGGAAACGTCACCCGCTTGCCCTTCAACTACCACCGGCGTCTCCCACTCCACCTTTCGTCTGCAGGACAGTCACCCAGGGAGCTCGTTCAAAGGTGGCCGATTCCCAGCCTCCCTCCCTCCCCCAGATTTCACTCAGCAGAGCCAGGGCAGGACAGTCAACTCAAATGCCTACGGGGGCCAGGCGGGCCACATAAATGAGTGAACTAGCCAGGCATGACAAAAGTCGACGGCCAGAAATATCATCAAATTGTATCTTTACTGAACGATGGCGAATGCACGGAACACAATACAAACATGTGTGATACTGGCGTTCATATTTCAGATTCAAAATTGAAAAAATACAGATTGAAAAATAGAAATATTTAATTATTAAAATTTTCTCTTTCGTTACTTCTGTTGCTCCTTTGATTTGAAGCCAAAGGCTGACATCATCCCTTCCGCACCGAGAGGTCAACGTCAGGCCTTTGGATGTCACGGTGGGACGGGACGGGCAGTTTAGAATTCAACCCTGAATCCTGAACTGGGAACGGTGTTTCGCTCGATTCAGTTTTGTAACGGAAAACAGCCGTTCGCCGGCGTGGGTACTTCCAGACACAGAGACTCAAAACAACTACTGGGGAGAGTTGTACGGCTGTGATCTTCACCAGAATCACATCTAGGAAACCAGCACCCTATTGCACTGTGGTTCAGCAACTGCTCGGGTCTGCATTCACACGATCGACAGCAACCCGCAAAGGCCAACCGGACAGTGTCAGTTCCTTTTCACAAAGTCTGGATGCAGAGAGCCTTTAGGGGAATTTGGTCTTGAAGCCCACAGTCTGGGTGAATGCGGTCCAGGCCGTGTCTTTCGCTTCTGGAAACCCAACCGTGGCAAAGGAAAAATACTCCTTGCCGACGGCTTCCCCATCTTTGCCGGGACGGGGCAAACACGATCATACATTCAAGTAGCTGTTTGTGAACGTCTTTGCAGAGAAACAGTGTTCAGAGGGGTTGTGACCTCCACCGGAAGTCTTTGACCGACCTTCTCAGGGGGTGTGGCCTTCGCCTCATTGGAAAGGAACCGAGGGGACAGATTTCAACTGTTCAGGTTCCTTCCATACCATCACGTGACGACCAGGTCACAGTGCTTCTGGAAAATACATCAATCAAGTTCACATTCAACCTGCCCACACTTAAAGGTCAGGTGTCGTGTCGAGGACGTCCGCGGTGTGTTCCGGGTACTTTCTGAACGCGACTCGATTCCTGGCAATTGAGGCAACGAGCCGCCTTGCGTCCTGGCCAGATGTTGCCCCCTGGGACTGAGGAGTCCTGACAATGCCCACCCCCTCCCCGGGACACAGGTCATTAGGTTACCGCACCTGTCTGCCGCCGCGCTTAGGAATTCTCGCCAGTCTATGTGAGGCTCGTCATTTCTCTCGGTACATAAAAAATAGCTCAGCTCCCAGTGCCGGGCCTGCCTCGGCACCGTGTCACAGGTTTCTTCGGTCACGTCAAAATCCTCAACACCACAAATAAATAAAGCTAACCGGCTGGCAGTAATAGTTCGTGAGCGACGACAGAAAAGGCCACAAATGATCGGACTCTTTCAAGCGACCGGACTTGGAAATCCTCTGGTTTATCTTCGACTCACGGCGCGACACAAATGTCCGTTTGGCTGAAGTGACAGTCTCGACTGGCGTGTGTTTCTGTCCGGGATGCGTCATCCCGCTCCTTTATAAACTCGCCGTCTGTGGAGTTTATAATGCCCGGGGAAGTTCTTTTCTCGCTACTCTGGAACTGTGTCTCGCGGCCACGCCACGTCTATGACCTGCTTTCTTTCCGAAGCAAACCCTACTGACGTTTGAGGCCCTTTTTCAGTTCATTGAGTATCGCATCTCGCGTCTGTTCTGTGTACTGGTCGAAGCTCTTACCGTGCTTGGATTCATAATGACGTCTCAGGTTGTATTCTTTCAACACAGATACGATTTTTTTGCATATTAAGCACATAGGCATACTCTTCACTTCCACAAAGAAATAGGCTCGCTCCCATTTTTCTCGAAACACGTGGCCCTCTCGGTCTCTCTTTCGTTTTGCCACTTTTGATAGAGACATGGGTACAAGAAAGGTTTCACTCTCCTCTGATCACTACCCCGGGAACAACCACAGCGTAAGCCCAAAGGCAACGAATGACCCTCTGCCTCGCGGTGGGAGCCAAACAGGAGTGGTGGGGACTGTGGCGAACCAGAGAGCACACGCCCCATTGATGGGGGCAGCTCCAGCCCATTGTTGCTAGGCAGGAGGGCGGGCCCGAGGTGCCAGAACTTCTGACTTGTCAAGAGGAGCCAAGGCTGTAGATTGTGTGTGAGTGTGTGTGTGTGTGTGTGTTTGAATGTGTGTGTGTGTGTGTGTGTGTGTGTGTGTGTGTGTGTGTGTGAATTATCCCGATTTTTACAACTAACTCGTTAGGAAAAAAAATGCTACGTATGCTAACACAGGGAAGGCCAAACAAAACTCATCTGCAGAGTGGCCCACGGGCCACCAGATCGCCACCTCTCTCCTAGGACAGGGCCCAGGAATCTGATGTTCACCAGCGTCCCAAACCACACGGATGCTGGTGGTCCAGGCACGGACCACGTTCTGAGCAACGCTAGTCTAGAGTCTGACAACAGGCTGTGAACTCTCTGCCTCCATGCTGGGCCACCCTCGTACTCCAGATCGTGTCTGTACCCAGCTGCCCCTGGGCGCCTGAGGACGCTCTTTAGGGCTCTTGCCTCACCACATTCCAAACCTGTACCCTGCCACGTTTTCCCTCTCCGGGACAGGCACCGTCCACCCCGTCTAAAGCCCTGGGAGGTCAGGCTCTAACTGGGACCCAGGGCTGGCCCTCTCCTCATATGTGACCCTGTCCGCTCCTGTGGCTTCAACAATCAAACATGCACCGTCCCCTAAGAACACATCCTGAACTCCCAACACGTCACCTGTGCCTTGGACATTCCCTGGACCCGTCAGCGCTCACTACTGGTTCCTCCCGCTTCCCTCACTCAGGGAGGTCCCCCCATCTAACGGCACCCCCGGGCCCGGAGCCCACTCCACCACCCCTTCACCCCCACTTCCTTCACATGGCAGGCCAGTCCCCAGACTCACCCTGCTGGCCCTCTGGCTCAGTCCCAGCCCCTCCACTGGCCTCTCTCCCCGAGGCCACTACCCTAGCCTCCTCCCTGCGTTCCTGGCCTGGTATTGATTGCCCTGTCACACTCCACGACCCAGAGGCCCTTTCTCACAGTGGCCTGACCCCGGCCTGCTCCCTGCATGTGGCCTCCTGTGGCTCTTCTGAGTCCCCAGGACAAACCTCGAGTCACCCCATGTGGAGCCTGGGCCTCCTCCCAACCCGGCACCTGCCCACCTCTCTAGGCCCTTCCTTCCTCAGGCCGGACTCGTGTCTCCGAACATCCCAAGCTTTCTCCTGCTTTCGTGCGTTCATTCCCACTGTCCCCGCACCTCGATCGCCATTGGCCTCCTTCCTCCCCAGCCTCGTTGACTCCTGCTTCTCTCCCAAGACTGCCGAGCCCGGCCAGCTCAGAGGCCTCTTCCGGGCCCACACAGTCCCCGCCCTACCTCCACGAGGGCACGCAGTCCTGTGAGCTGTGCCTGCCTGCCTCCGTGTCCCCCCCAAGCCAGGCTGCACCAGACTGCCTGACTCACTGCTGAGGCCCTGGCGTCACCAGCCCGGAACCTCAGGGACATCTGCTGAAGCGAGAACAAGGACAGAGAGGTCTCCCCCCAGGTGTCCTCCTGCCCAGTCCTGGGGGACGTCAGTGACGGGAGCCGGGGCGTGTGTTAAAAGGAACTTTATTGGGTGTCGGGGATTCAGATGAGATCCATGAGGATGTCGTCCTCCATGACGCTGGGCTGCAGGCCCGGCTGAGGAACCGGGCCCCGGGGACCCCCGCTCAGCAGCATCTGACCTGGGGGGCAGTGGGGAAGGGACTGCATCTCCCAGTAGTCCCTGGGGCCCTGAAGGGCCCTGGGCCTGCTTCCTCCCTCTTCCTCTAGGAGCCCAAGGTAATGACTTTTCTAGGAAGCCCCAGGGGGACCCATCAGAGGCACCTTCTGGCCCCGTCAGGGCACAAATGTACTGATTCCCATGAGCCTTTACAAGGCCATCCCCCCAACTACTTCTCTGGCCCTAAGACTATGCTTCCCTTCAGCCCCAGGACACGCAGGAAAGGAATCACGGAAAGAGCTCTTGTCCCACTAGGTCTTGATCCCCTGGGCTGTATTCTCCAGAAGCCCTCAGAGCCTCCCAAGAACCAAGGGGAACCAGCTTCCATTCTTGAATCCAGGACTTCACTTCCCAGGAGCCCTTGGTCTTGAGGCTCTAGCCAGGGGCTGCTGGGATACCTGGTCCAGACCCCTGCCCTCCCCAGGGACCTCCTTACCTGGCAATGGAGCTCTTGGGGGAAGCTGTGCGGGCCAGGACTGGGCGGGTGGTGGGTGCAGGAGCGGGGGCCCCAGCTGGGGTTGCCCCAGGCCCTGGTGTGGTGGGGGCAGCAGTGCAGGAGCCCCTGGTGGCTGGAGATGGTGGAGGGAGGCTTGGGGTGGGGGCACGCCAGTCTGGGGCTGGGAGATCAAAGAAAGTGGCTCAGAAGACCCCAGCAGAGAGCCCCCCGCCCCACCAAGCAGCCTCTAGCACAGAAGTTGCCCAGAGAACATCTCATCCAGTGGCTGGGGGTCAGGGGTGGTCTTTCTTCAAAGGAATCTTAAAAGAAGCCCATGTAAGACACACAGAAGAGCCGGCCTGCCCGGGGCCTGTTCACACCCTCTGATCATAGCCAACCTCCTTCCTCCCAAACAAAAGGACCAGAAACATCAGGGCCCGGGGCCCAGGCCCTGTGGCTCCCATCCGCCCCCCACCCCTAAATCTCACCGGCGGTGGGTTGAGGAGAAGACTCCGCAGTTGGGGGTTGGCCCCAGGGTTCTGAGGCCGAAGGATGGGTCCAGGAGGGGGGGGGCCGGGGGCTGCTCCAGGAGGGCCTTGGGGGGCGCCCGGGGGGGCCTGGGCGGCACCCTGGGGCTGGGGCTGTCCCGAGGCCGCAGAGGCCCCCACGGTGCCCTGAGGCTGGGGCTGTGGTGGGCGGAGCTGGAGCTGGTGGGAAGAGATGGGGGTGAGGGACGAGGCAGAGTCCCCACACTCCTTGGCCTCCGAGGTCAGGTCAAAATGACAGTGTCCTTTGGGGTCTCCCCTCCCTGGCCCTGACCCCATCAGCCCTCTCCTCACCAGATTCTGTGAGGGTCTCGCCTGGTCCTCCAGAATGGGGCCCAGCCCGGGGGGTGCCTGCTGTGCCCCCATCTGTGTGGGACAGGGAGCAGGTCAGTGACTGGGGGTGGGAGTGGGGGGTCCCGCATCTGGGGTGGGGAGGAGCACTGCGAGCCCTGAAGGGGAAGCTGTGAGGAGCTAGGAACGTTCTTTGGGAGTGGGCGGTCTGGGAACTAAACCTTACTTTCCCCAGTCCCCAAGAGGGGGCGGTCTCAGAGATCTGACACAGACACGGAAAATGGTACAAAGATCACAAGAAACCGTGGGGATGGAACTGAACTCGGGCGGCCATGTCTTGGAGAACAGTGGGCACTGGCAGTGGAGCCCGGGAGGGATGCCGGGGGTCTGGCCGGACGCTCAGCGGGGGCAGGCAGCCGTGGGGGGGGGGGGGGGGGGGGGGGGGGGGGGGGGGCGGGGGGGCCGGGGTCACTCACCCCGCGCTGCTGCTCCAGCTTCTGCTGCTGGACCTGCTTGTGGTTGGTAATGACCTGCCGGATGCCGTTGACGAAGCCGCTCTGGTCGTAGGGGATGAGGCCCATGAAGATCTTCTTCTTGGACGAGTACAGGAGCATGAGCACGCGCACCTCGCAGGGCGCCGTGTGGGGGAAGTGCACGCAGCCGGCCTGGTGGAGGACGATGAAGCAGTCGCCTCCCCACAAGGAGGAGCAGGAGGAGGGGGCCCCTCGCCCCACCAGGTTCTAGAAGCCCTACAGGTGCCCGGGTCCCGCCCAGACGCGGACTCACAAAGCCGTTGCCCATGATCCGGTAGAGGCCTTTCAGGGATTCCAGGTCCTTGTTGGTGAAATGGAACTGCACCATCCTTGAGTTCCGGAACAAAGGGCCCAGGGTGGTCTGGGGGAGACACGGGCCAGCCGGCACGCCGAGTCGGGAAGGGAACGGCGGGGGGCGGGGAAGGGACGAGGGCAGGGGCCGGCGGCGTTCTCACGAGCCACTCACCAGCAGCTGCTGCGGGATGAGCTGCATGATGAGCTTCTGGGGCCACTGCTCGGTCTTCCTGGGGCCGCACAGGAGAGGTGTCAGGAGGGTGGCGCACGCCCCGGGCCACCCAGCCCCCACCCCCACAGGCACCTACAAGTTCTCGCCGTGATTCACGTAGACCTGGCACGGCAGCGACCGCGTCAGCTTGGTGTTGGCGTCCACCGAGGCGGGTTTGGGCTTCTGAGCGGAAAAGTGGCACGCGTCACGGCGCAAGGGGCCCCGAACCCCAGTCCCCTCAACGTCTCCTGCCCTAGGCTGGGAGCCCCAGAGCACATAGGCTCCCCTGGTGTAAGTCCCACGAGCCCTGGGCCCCTCCTCCAGACCACCAATCCCACAAGCTCTGGACGCCATGACCTCCTGAATCCGTCCCGACCCTGAACCTAAGACTTCTTGGTTCTTCACCTGCGACACAGTTCTCACTACCTCCCTAGTCCCAAACCCCGAGTGAAAAGTCCCAGGCTTCTCTCCTCAGGACAAGTCCTACGGCCCCATAGGGACCCCGGCCCAGTCCCGTGTCCTAACGGGCCACGAAAGCCACCTGGCTCCTCGTGCTACTCACCTCCTGCCACTCAAGGACCCCGCTCCAGGCCAGGAGTTTGTTGGAGACTGACTGCTGCCCACCGAGGGCCGGGGCCCCCAGCTGGGCTGGGGAAGGGCCGCTCACCCCGCCTGGGGCCACTGTGCCCGCCTGCCAGAGGGGGGAGGGAGGACAACAGAGTAGGGTCAGAGGGTCTCCCGGGAGGCACAACCGGAGGCACAGACAGACCGGCGGGAAGAACGGAACGCAGGTTCCTTTCTCAAGGACTCGATGGTCCCTAGGACCATAAACCTCTGTAGGATTTGAGGACTGAATGCCCATGATGCCCTGACTCCGGTATCCCTTAGAGTCCTCAGCCGCTCTCCCCCTCCAGGAGCCAAAGCCCCACCCACGATTCCATCCCCACACCTTCCAGTCTCGGTCATCGGTGGCACAAGCCCCGTGAACCCGAAGACTCAGAACAAGACCCATGTGCCCTCACACCCTCCTCAGGAAGGCGAGCTGCTCGGCCTCTGCTCTGTTAGCGGCTGGAAGGAGCAGGGCGGTGGGGCAGGCGTGCGAGCACCTACCATGGACGGTGCCCCAGGTTGTGCAGGCGGGGCCAGGCCCGGGCCGGGAGCCACGGTGGAGACCAGGCTGGCCTGGGAAGCAGGGGGTGGCTTGGGGGCGCCAGGGGGCCCCGGGGGTAGTGGTGGGGCCGGTGCCTGGCTGAAGGGGGGACCCACTCCTGGAGCAGCTTGCTGGAGAGGGTTAATGGGTGAGACTGTGGGAGAGACCAAGAGAAGAGGTGGGGACCGTTGTGCAGAGAGGCCTGGCTGACCCCAGCCCACCCCGCAGCCCGGCCCCAGGACTCACAGCGTGGGCCCAGCCCAGCCTTCTGGTTCTTGGCGGCTTCCACCGCATTCTGGGCAGCCACCTGAGCTGCGCTCAGGTTCCCAGGGACCTGGGTGGGGAGAAGGTGATGAGGGCCACGCCCCCCAGTCTTGGTGCCCCATGGGGTCATGCCACCGTGCCCCCACAAGGCACAGCTACGCCAGCTACAACACAGCAGGAGCTCACGGCTGCCATCACGCCACGGGGACGTGACTCTCCGGCCCGAGAGTCCCACCCACCCTGGTGTCCCCGTGGAGACTCCCATCACCCCACAAGCCCCAACATCCTGCTAGGTCTCTCCCGAGAGGCCAGAGCTCCCGCTAGGCCCCCAGGAACGTGTCCCCTTCCTGGCAACATCCATACCTGGTACTGCTGGGGGACCGGGGGCAGAGGCTGCTGGGGGGCTGCTGAGAGCGAGGCGCCTGAGGGTGGAGCTGGAGGCAGGGGCACAGGCTGCTTTGGCTGGAGGGGGCCTGGGGCTGAGCCACCCCCAACTGAGAGTGAAGGATGGACGACCAAGCCCCGTGAGAAGGGGTTCGAGAGAAGGGAGAGAAATCTGAGTCAGAGGGAGCGTGGTGGGGGGCTGCCCCCCACCGTCCCACCAGCACCCGGGCCTCACCCGGCAGCACCAGCCCCCGCACCAGCACCATGTGCCGGGGGTCCTGGCTCACATCCGTCGGTGGCTGCAGCGGCTCCAGCATGGCCGGGGGAGCCGCCTTCTCGAACAGAAGCCTCAGGGCAGGCAGCTTCCGGGGAGACACGATGGAGAAGTGGATCCCTTGCTGCGGGAGAAGGGTTGAGTGGTCGGGGTGGGGGCCCGGGGGCCAACCCCCAGGTAACTGCACCTGCTGGGCCCTAAACCCAAATTCCCAACGGGCTCTGAGACCAGTGACCACGAGACCTGGAGGTGCTGCCCCAGGGCATTCTGGGTTATAGCTCTTCCAAAAGGGGTCAGCAGAGCTGGCCACTCTGACGCAGGAGTCCGGGCCCCGGCGCTCTCCTCCCTCAGCTCTGGGACTCCAGCCTCTGCCCCTCCGTCAGACTCAAGGGTCCTCACCTCCCCGATCTTCTGCACGAGACTCTCCGTCGTGTACCCAGAGTACGTGGTGCTCTCGACGGCGGGCAGCAGGTAAGGGGGCGAGTTACAGATGAGGAGGCAGACGCGGTGTGTCTGGCCACTGCCAGGGATAAGGAAAGATGTGGAGCCGGGAAGAACGGGGGCCCTGAGAAGGGACAGACCCGGCACCGGCAGAGCCGCGAGTCGGGAGTAAAAGCCCCACTTTACGGCTGAAAACACGGAGGCCCAGAGAGGTTTCTGACTCCCTCTAGGTTGCCCGGCTGGGGGGGGAAGCAGGGGACGGACCCGCGGCAGGCTGCTCTTCCCAGTGAGGACACTGAGACCGGCCACGGGCCAGGGGACGCCTCCCACCTGCCGCCTGCCACCCCCAGCGCTCAGGGCTCAGGGCCCACCAGCTCCCCCAGGGTGAGGCAGTGGGCGGAGTCACGAGCCAGAGTTCCCAGCCGGGTAGAAAGGGCCACCTGGGCCCCACGTGGACCCCACATGCGGGCCACACTCACATCTGCTCCCGCATCTTCTTGAAGTCATCGAATAGCTGCAGGGCGGTGCTGAGGCCTTCGGCGATGAGGCTGCAGGTCTCGCCTCCCCCGCCCATGAACCTGCAGGAGGCCAGGCCGTCAGCCCCAGGGGGTGGGGGTGCCCGGCGGCCCCCAGGGCTGCCACCTCCCAGCTCCCAGGCCACGCCTGCAGAGCCTGCACCTGCGTGTCGCCCTCCTCTCCACGCTCCACCACGCAGGGACACTCGCACTCCCTGCTCTACCCCCGGTGCTGACACAGTGTCGGGCCCAGAGAGTGAGGACGGGGGCCGCCCGTCATCTCCTGTGAGGGAGGCCCTCTCGCAAGAGGCCCTGTCAGAGGACAGAACGGGGAAAGGCCCCGGACACCAGGCCTATGATCCCGTACTGTGTCCCCATCCCCGCACACCTCCCCTCTGGGCCATCTGTTCCCTCTTTAAAGCCAGCCCTGGCCCCAGCCCATGCCCCCCACCAGCCCAATATGGGGGCCTCCGCTGTCTTCCCAGCATCGAAGCCTGACCTGTGTCTGTCCCCCTCCACAAGAGATACGGAAACCCTAACCCCAGTAGCTCAGAATGTGCCCTTATTTGGAAACAGGGCGTCTACAGAAGCTACAGACTATGCTGAGGTCCAAGGGTGGGCCCTAATCCGGTATGACCCACGTCCTTATGGTCAAAACAGGGAAATGTAGACACGGAGACAGACATGCTCAGAGGAAAGACAACGCAGAAATACGGGGAGAATGCCATGTGGAGACTGGAGGCGCACAATCACAAGCCAAGGACCGCCTGGGGACACCAGACCCTGGAAGAGGCAAGGAAGGATCTTCCCCTACAGGCTCCAGAGGGAGCACGGCCCTGCCCCAAACCCTGATCGCAGACTTCTGGCTCCTGAACTGTGGGTCACTACCTTTCTGTGGCTCTAAGCCAACCCGTTTTTACTGCTTCATTATGGCAGCCCCAGGAAACTAATCCACAGACCTGGGTTTCTCTTGCATCTGACATGGAGACAGGTCACCAGAGCCCATCCCCCATGGGGCACGGCATAGGGAAAGCCTCTATCTGCGTGAGGCTGTTGTCACGATTCTTCAGGTCACATGGCTGTGAGGCTGACTCTGCCACAGGGAACGTTTGTGCAGGTAGGGCCCCTCTCTGGGAGCTTTGAGGGCTCTGTCCCCTTGAATTGTGTGGCCCCTGCACTGGGGCCACACGTGCACACGTCTGAGTCCTCTCTTACCCCCCCCCCGCCCCCCCCGAGTCTGACATGAGGGAGACATTGGAAAACATGAGTTAAAAACGAATTGTCGGGGGGACACCTGGATGGCTCAGTTGAGTGTCAGACTCTTTTTTTTTTTAATGTTTATTTTTGAGAGAGAGAGAAGAGAGGGCAGACAGAGAGAATCCCAACCAGGCTCCGTACTGTCAGCATAGAGCCCAACTTGGGGCTCAAACTCACAAACTGTGAGGTCAAGACCTGAGCCAAAACCAAGAGGCAGACACTTGAACCGATTGAGCCACCCAGGCGACCCTGAGAGTCCAACTCGGTTTCGGTTCAGGTCATGATCCCAGGGTCATGGGATGGAGTCCTGTGTCGGGCTCTGCACTGAGTGTGGAATCTGCTTAAGATTCTCTCTCTCTCCCTCTGCCCCTCCTCTGTGCACGCAGGTGCTCTCTCTCCCTCTCTCTTTAAAATGGGGGGTGGGGGGGCCTGGCTGGCTCAATGAGTAGAGGATGCAATGCTTGATCTTGGGGCTGGAGTTCGAGCTCCATGTGTGGCATAGTTTACTTAAAATTTAAAAAAAAAAAAAAATTGAAAACAAACAGCTACCGATCCAACCATGTCCATTAGGGCCAGAATAAAGCCAAGCTCTTACCTGGGCATCCGGGGCCCTCTGTGCCCCGGACTCTGCCCAACTACCTGCTCCATCCTCCTGTAGGTACGTCTTCCAGAATGTCTCACGTGTCCCTGGCCTCCGCAATCTGCCACATAACCAGTCCTCTGCCTGCGCTACCCACCGCCCCATGGCCACGTGCCAGCCCTCTTCTGGCCCGGGAGGAAAATCCCTGCTTATCTATCCTATGACCCCTCCGCCTCCAGCCCAGAATCCCCTCCTCCAGGAAGACTGACTCACCTGCCACCTGACTTTAGCGCCGCCGCACCCCGCAATCATATCCCACGTCACTGGATACTGCGACCGACAAAGCTTCCCTCCGTGGCACACCCAGAGCCAGGACGGCCTTCAGTGATGTGGACCAGGTGGCCTGAACCATCTCAGCACGTGCCCAAGGTGTCTGAAGACACACAGGGCCCCAGAAAATGCCTCCTGGACCAGTGAGTGGTGCACCAGCAGCCAGGCCGACAGCCACGGCAGCTCGAGCCCCCTGCTCCTTAGCCGGGGTCTTGCACGACTCTCTTTCCAGTTTCAGGCTTCTGCCCTCTGCTCCCTCCATGCCGTGTGTGCTCGGAGCCTGAAGCCTTCCTTCACTGCACTGCCCCTTACCCCACCCCACCCCACCCCCCGCCCAGCTCCCAGCCCTCCTCTTCCTTACCACTGACACTCTGTTCTGCAAAGGAACTTTCGAGACCACAGAGTTGGAGCAGATCCCAATGAATGAACCAGCCTTACATCCAACCTGCCACAGCTCTCTGTTCCTGAATAAATCAAACCACTATTTTCACGGGCCTTTTTGAGCCAAAAGTTTCCTGGGCTGGGCCTGGCCAGAAGGCAGTGGGGGTGGAGATACGAGCAACTGCTGCCCCGCGTGCAGGGCTCCTTTTAGGGGCACAGAAATGCTTGGGGACCAGACAGAGGTGGTGGCTGCACTGTGTGAACTTACGAAATGCCACTGAATTGTTCATTTTAAGATAGCCACCCAGGGGCGCCTGGGTGGCTCAGTCGGTTAAGCATCTGCCTTCGGCTCCGGTCACGATCTCAGAGTTTGTGGGTTCGAGCCCCACATCGGGCTCCCCGCTGTCAGCATGGAGCACGCTTAGGATCCTCTGTCCCCTTCTCGCTGCCCCTACCCCGCTTGTGTACTCTCAAAAATAAATAAGCCATTTCAAAAATTTCTTTGAGTAATCACCTCTGTTATGTGAACTTTGCCTTGACTTAAAAAGTAATTTATGGGGGCGCCTGGGTGGCGCAGTCGGTTAAGCGTCCGACTTCAGCCAGGTCACGATCTCGCGGTCCGTGAGTTCGAGCCCCGCGTCAGGCTCTGGGCTGATGGCTCGGAGCCTGGAGCCTGTTTCCGATCCTGTGTCTCCCTCTCTCTCTCTGCCCCTCCCCCGTTCATGCTCTGTCTCTCTCTGTCCCAAAAATAAATAAAAAACGTTGAAAAAAAAAAATTAAAAAAAAAAAAAAAAAAGTAATTTATGAGGGAAAGCGTGACTGGCCAATCACTTCAAGATTCTAAAACCTGCTTTTTGCCTTCCTGAGTGTAAGCTGTCACCAGCTCACAGAGATAACGTAATGAATGTTTTGCCCAGGAATCAAGAAATGCTGGAAAACGGAGGGGGAGGAGGGGGCAGAAATAAAATCTGGCCACTTGCAAGGCAGGTTTTGAATACCGTAAGGTTTACGACGAGCCTTCATTCCACACAAGCCCCTCAACGATGCGAACCGTGAAATCAGGTGAAATACAAGTGCCCCGGTGTCATGGGTGGGCTGACTTGTACTGCTTCCCAGGCCCCTTGCTGATGTGACACCCTGAGTCTGCACCGCCCGCTTTCGCGGGGTAGTAAGTCCTTGGAGGTACTGGCCGGAATGAACGAATGCGAACAGCAGCCAGGCTTGCCCCACCCAGCTGCTCACCCCACGCGAACACCCGATCTTGGAGGGCCAGGACCTGGCCTGTCTCATGTCCCCAACTCCTCACGGCCTAGGACAGTTGGCTCCACAAACACCCATTGCATGAACGAACGAACGCGGGCATGCACGGACAGTCACGATGCTAGGGAGAAGACGCTCAGGGCTCTTTTCTTTCTACCTCTATTGCTTTGGATTCTGGGTCGCTTGCTGCAGAGGAGGAGGGGGGAAACCCACCTCTCTTGAAAGAAAGGAAATGGAACAGCAGAAATAAATCCTCCCAAAGCAAGGACGTTTCAAAAGTCACATCGCCTGCTTTGTAACTTAAGTTGCGGACATTCTGGGAGAAGATAAGATTTCCTCTCCGAGTGGGAACAAAACCCGCTGACTCTCTTTGTGATCTCTGTGCCAGACCTCCCGGAAACGTCACAGAAACCAGAGCGAGACGGTTACATAGGACTTGGTAAAACAATGACCGCTGCGAACGGTAGATAATGGCTTAAAATGTTTATCAGCTGACTGGGAGGACTCCGCAGTGAGCACACAGCATACAAAGCTTTTTCACTTGGTTAAAAGTACAGCGTATTCTAAGATGATTAAGGGGGAGGCATGGATATGTGCTGAATGTGCTCAGAAACGACTTCCCTCTTCTCTTCCAGATGCTTGGGAAAGATTTATCTATTTATTTATTTGGTGTTTTCAACGTTTCAGTCTTTACTTATTTAAGTAGTCTCCACACACATCGTGTGGGCCTGAACTCATGACCCCGAGATCAAGAGTCACATGCTCTTCCGACTCAGCCAGGTGCCCCTCCCCGCCCGACCATGGAAAGTTTTAAATAAGGGGGTTTAACTGCTTTTCCTGACACTTAAACACCCACCAGAAGGCTTGGTTTCTTGGGGATGACCTTCTCCATGGCTTTCACTCATTCATTTACTCGGTCATGGTCTCCTGGGGCCTTCTGGGTGCCAGGCCCCAGCTGGAAACAAAAAGCAGGGGAACACCAGGGACCCAGACTCGCATAGTCCAAAGGCGTGGGGCCGGGACAGGGGAGGGAGCAACTGGCGGCTTGCCAGAATCAGGGAAGGGACATCTGAGTTGAGTCCCGCAGCTCACGGCTCACCGGGAAGAATCATTAAGGACCGTTACGTGTGTTCTGCACGTTCACTCACGCATTCACTCTTTCCGCACGGTTTTCCTTAGACCTCCTTCGCGCCAGACCCCGCGCTTGGTGCTAGGGACTTGAGCGACATCAGACATGAACTTGGGCCTCAAGGACCCCCGTGTCACATTATTCAAGCCTCACCACATTCTATCTCAGCAGTGCTCGGCTGGAGTGGATTTTGCCCCCCGACCCTGACCCAAGGGGACATTTGATAATGCCTGGAGACATTTTTTGGTCACCGCTTGGGAAGTGGCTACTGGCATCTGGTGGCTAGAAGCCAGGGAGGCTACTGAACAGCCTGCAGGGTGCAGGACAATGAATGATTTGACCTAACGCGTCAACAGTACTGAGCTTGAGAAATGCTGCTCTGTCCGGACCACTAACTCCGATGACCATGAGGGGTCAAACTTGGGTGTCAACTTCCCAGTGAACGTGCAGCACCCAGTCCAGCACACACGGCCTGGAACAAAGCAGGCACCCTGCAAACAGCTGCTGCACGGACGTGTGCAGAGAACAGCAGCCACGAGCCAGTGCGCTTTAATGAACTCTAACTATAGATCAGAGCTGGGGCCAGGCAGCACAAAGGCACGGTATGAAGATTAGCTCCGGGGAGCGCCCTGGGGGACTCGGTCGGTCGGTTAAGTGTCCAACTTCAGCTCAGGTCACGATCTCACCATTCCTGAGTTTGAGCCCCGCGTTGGGCTCCGTACTGACAGCTCAGAGCCTGGAACCCGCTTCAGATTCTGTGTCTCCCTCTCTCTCCGCCCCTACCCCGCTCTCCCTCTTGCTCTCAAAAATAAAAAATAAGTAAGAAAATAGAGGGGCGCCTGGGTGGCGTAGTCGGTTAAGCGTCCGACTTCAGCCAGGTCACGATCTCGCGGTCCGTGAGTTCGAGCCCCGCGTCAGGCTCTGGGCTGATGGCTCGGAGGCTGGAGCCTGTTTCCGATCCTGTGTCTCCCTCTCTCTCTGCCCCTCCCCCGTTCATGCTCTGTCTCTCTCTGTCCCAAAAATAAATAAAAAACGTTGAAAAAAAAATTTTCTTTAAATAAATAAAATAAAAAATAAGTAAGAAAATAAAAAGATTAGCTCCTGGGATCCTCCCAGGAGCACCGAGATACGGATCACCCGTATCCATTCGCAAACCAAGAAACTGACACACGAAACAATAGCAACCACTAACTAACAAAGCACTTAAGTGCCACGTGCTGTCTTAAGTAGTCACCAAGTCAACGTGATTCCCAGAGAATGCCTACAAAGTCACGGTAGCCAGGTCCCTCAGTGGCCCCCACTCCTGGTATTCATACCCTTGGCATTCGCCTCCCTTCACGCTCGCCCTCACTGAACGGGACTGACTTCTAAACTGGACAGAACGTGACAAAAAGTAATGCTGTGTGACTTCCAAAACTTGGTCATAAAAACCCTCAGAGCTTCCTCTTTGATCTGTCGTGTTTGCTCAGTCTGAGATAAGCCAGCTGCCACTTTGGGAGCGCGTGCCGCAGCCACCCAGTGAGCCACCTTGAAATGGCTCCTCCGGTCCTGCAGATGACTGCAGCCTCATGAGACCCTGAGCCAGAACTATCCTGCTAAGCCACTCCTGAATTCCTTACTTCTAGAAATGGCATCAAATAGTCAACATTTATTGTTTCAAGCCGCTGTTCTGGAATACTCTGTCACGCAACAGAGAGTAAGTAACACGATAAGCAAATAACACAAGTACCATCAGCGTCTTCCCTTTAGAGAAATAGGAGAGGGACCTCTGGGTGGCTCCGTTGGTGAGGCTTCGGACTCGATTTCGGCTCAGGTCACGATCTCACGGTTTGTGAGTTCGAGCCCGACATCGGGCTCTGTGCTGGTAGTGGGGAGCCTGCTTGAGATTCTCTCTCCCTCTGTCTCTCTCTCTCTCTCTCTCTGCCCCTCCCCTCCTCGTTCTCTCTCTCTCAAAACAAATAAACAAACATTAAGAAAAAAGAAATAGGAGATAAGCTACATTAGGCACAAAGGGAGCAGGGACTCCCGGATCTCGGAGCTCTGTTGCGGTTTATCTGTGATGTGACCCCAGGCTGTCCGCACCCGAAAAAGCCTGTAATGCGAACATTCAAAATCCCATCCAAAGCACAAAGGGGTCTACATCGTGGCCTAGTCCCGCCCGCCTTGCACTCGGGCTTCAAGGTAGCCCTCTGAAAAAGGAAGACGGGAGTACAGATGAGACACAGCAGAAACCACGCGGAGAATCACACGGTACAGGTGGGCGCTGGCCCTCCGCAGGCCTCCCAAACTGGGAAGGTTGCTCTAGTTCCAAACCGGATGGCAAAACTGCTGAGCACACAGAACCCACCACGGAAGTGACTTAGGGACAAAACTCCCTCCCCGACCGTTCAGCCACCCTGCGTGAAGGGATGGTTCCCGAAGCTCAAGGCAAGCCACCATCGGTTCATGGGCCCTCACAGGGTCCCCCCCCCCCCCCCCCCCAAGCACAAGAAAAAGCTCACTTAATGCCATCGAGCCAGGTGACAAACTCATAGGCGCTGCTGGTGGGAGCGTGACACTGTACGTAGGACTCAGGAGCGCAGTCCACCGTGTTGAACACCACGAGGCTGTACTGGGTCCCCCCATACTGGGAGAGGAGGACAGAGGAACTTTTCATCTGAGACCCCACCTCCCCACCTCCCGCAGACACAGGAGTCGGGGCCCCGGCGCCCTCCTCCCTCAGACTCAGGGGTCCGGTCCCCGGCCCCCTCCTTCCTCAGACTCAGGCGTCCGGTCCCCGGCGCCCTCCTCCCTCAGACTCAGGAGTCCCAAGACTCACGTCTCCCCCGAAGTCCGTCTCAGCAGGAGGACCACCATTAAAGTACCTGTGAGGGTCGGAGGTAAAAGGTCGGGGTCAAGCCAAGAGGCTGTGGAGAACTAAAGTCGGAGGGCGGGGTTGGAGTCGCGGAAACGGCACTCACTCGATGGCCGGAAGCAGGTAGTGCTTGCGCAGCCCTTCGAAGTAAGGCCCCAGGTTGGCCGTGCCCTCGATCACAAACACCACGTCAGCCACGAGGCCCCCGGCGCGGGCCGGGCCCTCCGACCCGGGGACCATGCCCCGCGCAGCAGCCGCCACCGCCGCCGCCGCCGCCGCCGCCGCCGCCGCCACCGCCGCCGCCGCCGCCGCAGCTTCTGCGGGAGGAGCGGAAGTGCGCCTGCGCTGCGCGTGCACCGGCGCCGGACGTCTCAGCGGCGCTGCTGGACGCGCCCGCGGCCATGTTTGTGCGGGGCACGCGGGGCTCGTTGGTTCTACCTCCATCCTCGTCCGCACCCACCGCGAGCGAGATGAAGCGCATAGCGAACCCCTTCAGGAGCCTGACGGGGGACATTGAATCATTGTCAGGACTGTGGAGAGTGGCACGTATTGAAAGAGGCACCGTCAGCCGCCATGTTTGAGCGAGGCGCCAGTTCCGACTCTGGGCCCAATGGGAGGGTCAGAAGATCTGGTTGCTATGCAACGCGTACGCTGCCCTAGTTTTCTAACGGAGAGATTAGGTTTCTAGTTCAGTTTTTTTTCTGGCGGGAGGAGATGGAGGGGGAGGGTCGCGTGAAGGCTCCAATCACAGCCTCAGAAACAGGGTTACTAGGCAACGCTTAAGGCTGCCGTCCACTCGGAGGGAAATGAAGCTGTTCTTCCCACTCAAGCCGAATTCCGACCCAAGTGGCGGTTGCTAGGCAACCCCTGATTGTTGTTTTCTGGGAGAGCAGCCAGAAACTGGCCTAAAACATAAATACATTCCAGGCGGATTAAAAATGTAAATGCGAAAAAAAAAAAAAAAAACAAATGCAACAAATGAAACCTTGAAAATAGCTGAAGTTATAAAGAAACACGCTGTATAATCCTGGAGGCTGGAAAAAGAGTTTATCATCACAGCAAAGTCAGAAAACATAAAATATTGATCAGTTTGTCCAAAAGTCTCCATGAACCAAGTTGGAAAAAAAAATATGATAAACTGAGCAAGTCATTTGTAACATACATGTTGGCTGAAAAACTACACAAATACATCTTACTAATCAATAAAAACTTAGGAAAATACAAATACTTTTTTTTTTAACGGTGAGAAGGCTCTTCCCCCACACAAAACAATTAAAATTGGCGAATAAACATCTGAAAACTGCTTATCTTCACCAATTAAAAAGCATTCTACCTTTGTCATGCTAATTAATGTTGGAAAGAATAATGTCCATGAGGGTGGGAGAGTTTGGGCTCAAAATCTAGTGGGGGTGTAAATCAGCACAATTTGCTCCAGTGCAATTTGGCAACGTATTTCAGAATAAAAGGGCGCGTTCCTCTTACATACAGTTGTATCACCATTTTGTCACATTTACCTTATCCACCATTTTTTGCTTTTATTTTCTTTGCTGAAGACTCTTTTTTTAAAAATTTCATTTAAGTAATCTCTACACCTGAAATGGGATTAAAACTCACCACCCCGAGATCAAGAGTTGCATGCATGTTCTTCTGGCTGAGCCAGCCCAGGCGCCCCTTGCTGAAGCCTTTTAAAGCAAAACCCCAACATCCTATCATTTTACCTCTACAGCCTTGGCAGAACTCTCTAAGAAGTCACGGGCATTTTCTTACACAGCCACTATGCCATTATCACCCCAAACAAAATCATTTCTTAGTATCATCTAAATCCACAATCAAGGGGTGCCTGGGTGGCTCAGTTGGTTAGGTGTCCGACTTTGGCTCAGGTCATGATCTCATGGTTTGTGGGTTTGAGCCCTGCATCAGGCTCTGTGCTGATGGCTCAGAGCCTGAAGCCTGCTTCGGATTCTGTGTCTCCCTTTCCCTCTGCCCCTCTCCTGCTCACTCTCTGCCTCTCTCTCTCTCTCAAAAATAAATAAACATTAAAAAAAAATTTTTTTACTAGTAAATCCACAAATTTCCCCAATGCTCTCAAAACGTCCTTTTCCATTTGCTTTATTTGCGTCAGAATCCAAAGACCAAGCACATATTTAGACATTATATCTCTCAAATTTCTTTTCATCTAAAGCAGCTCCCATCTTTTGTATGCCAGTGTAATTCGATTTTAATAGAATTGTAAGGAAGATTAAATTGGAGAAAGGAAAAATGATCAACAGGTAAGAAGATTAAAATACTTCCTAAAATTAAAAATCTGCCCTACCAACTAAAAGGAAACCTTTCTTTTTTTTCTTTTAAGTTTATTTATTATTTATTTTGAGAGGGAGACAGAGAGGGAGGAGGGGCAGGGAGAGAGGGAGAGACAGAATCCCATGCAGGATCCACGCTGTCAGCCCACTCAGAGCTTGAACCTCCAAACTGCGAGATCATGACCTGAGCCGAAATCAACAGTCAGACGCCCAACCGACTGAGCCACCCAGGCGCCCCTAAAAGGAAACCTTTCTTTAGATAAGCTGAATGTGTGATCAGCTGTACGAACTTATTTTTTAAACATTCCCATTCATATATTACAAATGATAAAAATAAATAAACAATTAGATATTTTAGCCTGGACTTCAGCTTCTGGGATTATGATGGATTGGGTGCTATAATACTGTTTTTGCAACATTGGTGGTTTCTTAAGAGGTAGACCTCATGAGAGGTTCTTCAAGAATCCTAACCGTCCTCCCCCCACCTTCTAGGGCACCTGGGTAGCTCAGTCAGTTAAGCCTCTGACTTCGGCTCAGCTCTTGATCTGAGGGTTCATGAGTTCGAGCCTGTATTGGGCTCTGCACTGACAGTGAGGAGCCTGCTTGGGATTCTCTCTCTGCCCCTCCCCAACTCGCGCTTTTTTTTTTTTTTTCCTCTCTCAAAATAACTAAACTTAAAAAAAAAAAGAAAGAAAAGAATCCCTCCCTCCCATTCCCAAAAAAGAAAGAGAGCCAAAAATTAACAAAAAAGAAGAGTATATTACTGCTGCATAGGCATTACCAAGAGCCTGAAGCTCGATGGGAATTGGAAAAGGAGTCTTTTTCTCCATCTAAGCAAGGGCCTCCCAGGGCCGCTGAGCTAATTCCAGGCTGGTAACACTCCTGCAAATCTGCAGAAGCAGAAGGAAATCCTCCGCACGGGACTCTGCTCAATATCAAGTAAGGAGTTCGGAGTCAAAGGCCACCAGCACCGAGGCAAGGACTGTAAGTTAGAGTCCATGGGAACAACGGTTAACAGATGTGAGATCCCGGGACTCCAAGTCCCCGAATGGTTGGGCTCCTAATGTACCACGATGCGCAAAATGGTGAGAGAAACAAAGGACGTTGTCTAAATTCTCTCACGCTGGGTGACGAATTACCCTAAAACTCGGCGGCTTAAAACCACGCGGATTGTTTCGTGGTTTCTGCAGATCAGGAATCCAGGTGTGGCTTAGCTGGCTCCCCGGCATCAGGGTCTCTCGCTGGCTGTAATCAAAGCGTCAGCCAGCACGGAAATCGTCCGAAGGCGGAACTAGAGAAGCTTGCTTCCAGGCTCCCTCTTGTAATCATGAGCGGGGTTCAGTTGCTCCCAGGCTGTCAGCCCGAGACTGTGCTCGGGTCCATGGTCCGCTTTGGGTGCGTCACAACATAGCCCTGGCTGCATCAGAGCAAGCAGGAGAGAGTACCGGCAAGAGGGAGAACGCAAGCCAGATGGAAGTCACAGTCTTTAGAACTTAGGTTGGGAGGCCCCTGGGGGGCTCAGTGGGCGAAGCGTCCCACTTCGGCTCAGGTCGTGATCTCACGGTTCGTGGGTTCGAGCCCCGCGTCGGGCTCCGTGCTGGCAGTGTGGAGCCTGCTTGTTCTCTCGCTCGCTCGCTCAGTGAATAAACTTAAAAAAAAAAAAAAAATACCCAGGGGGTGCCTGGGTGGCTCAGTCCCTTGAGCGTTCAACTCGACTTTGGCTCAGGTCATGATTTCACGAGTCATGAATTCAAGTCCCACACGGGGCTCTCTGCTGTCAGCACAGAGTCTGCTTCGGATCCTCTGTCCTCCTCTTTCTCTGCCCCTCCCCTGCTCATCTTCTCTCTCTCTCTCTCTCTCTCTCAAAATAAATAAATACACTTTTAAAAAGTTAACAAAGAAAAGGAAAACAAGGAAAAGGGAAGAGATTACCCAACTAGGAAATGAAAAATATGTTTTAAATTTGAAAATGGATATGGTGCTAGAAAGTGAAAGTCTGACATTTCTCTAATTGGAGTCAGAAATGGGGAAAAAATGGAATAAAGGAGAAACAACATTTTTAAGAATTTATTGCTGTGCATTGTCTAGAGCTGATGAGAAATTAAAAAAAAAAAAATCGGGGTGCCTGGCCAGCTCAGTCTGTAGAGCATGTGACTCTTGATCTCAGGGTTGTGAGTTTGAGCCCCATGTTGGGCAGAGAGATTACTTTAAAAACTTAGTGTAAACAAAACAAAACATGAATTCTTGAATCCTGGAAGCACAGAATATAAAGTTACATTAAATTTTTTGTAATGTTTATGTCAGAGAGAGAGTGTGCGTGTGTGAGTGGGGGAGGGGCAGAGAGAGAGGGAGACACAGAATCTGAAGCAGGCTCCGAACTCACAAACTGAGCGGTGAGATCATGACCTGAGCCAAAGTCAGACGCTTAAGCAACTGAGCCACCCAGGCGCCCCTATAAAATTATGTTTTAAAAAAACCTGCTCGCTTTGACTCATTGTAGTGAAAGAGAAGCCTAAATAGCCCGCAGAGTGAAAGAAATTTCCACAAAGAAATTATACGTAGAATGACAGCCAACTTCTTAACTGCAGAAATAGAAACTAGAAGAAGGTGGTAGATGTTAAGACTCAAAAAAAATTAACGATCACTCCAGAACCGTATGATAATGAAGGTGGGAGGAAACCATTCCAGGCAATAAAAACAGAATTCAACTCCAAGAGACTTTCTAAAAGATGTGATATTATGGTATAATAAGAAATATATGTTTGCTCCTGGTCCTGCTTCTTGGCCCAGAGTTCCTAAAATCCTTGTAATTTCCTGTGCTAAGGGGAGGTAGGGACATCTTTTATTGTCCCATGTAGCCTCAGTTTCCTACTGGTTCGTCACACAAGAGCTTCTAAGACCCCTGGGATCTCTGGGGAGGGGAAGAATGCTGGGGATTGAGTTAATCACCAATGGCCCCAATGATTTAATCCATCTTGCCTACCTAATGAAATCTGAATTAAAAATTTTTTAATGTTTATTTATTTTTGGGAGAGAGAGAGAGAGAGAGAGACAAAGCCCAAGCAGGGAAGGGGCAGAGAGAGAGGGAGACACAGAATCCCAAGAAGGCTCCAGGCTCTGAGCTGTTAGCACAGAGCCCAATGCGGGGCTCGAACCCACAAACCGTGAGATCATGACCTGAACTAAAGTCTGGTGCTCAACCGTCTGAGCCACCCAGGTGCCCCTGAAATCTGCATTTAAAAACCCCTAAAAGGCATGGGTTCAGAGAACCTCTGAGTTGCATCCCTGTGTTGGGGGAATAATACACCCCAATCTCCATAGAGACAGAATCTCCTGTACTCAGGACCCTCTGGGTTTCATCTAGGTACTTCTTCATCTGGCTGTTCATTGCTATCCTTTATAATACATTTTACAATAAATCAGTAATACCAAGTAAAGTGTTGCCCTGGGCTCTGTGAGTCATTATAGCAAATGATCAAACCTGAGGAGGTGGAACCCCCAATTTGTAGCCAATTCAGACAGAAGTATGGATAACCTGTGGACCCACTACTTGCATTGGTAGTTCTGTTTGTGTGTTTGTTTGTTGAGAGAGAGAGAGAGAGAGAGAGAGAGAGAGAATCTTAAGCAGTCTCCATGACCAGAGCACAACTCCAGGCTGACCTCAGATCATGACCATGAGATCATGACCTGAGCTGAAATCTAGAGTGGGACGCTTGACTGACTGAGCCGCTCGGGCGCTCCACAATTGATGTCCGAAGTGGGGGCAGACTCATGGGACTGAGCCCTTGACCTTTGGGGTCTGCACTGACTCCAGGTGGTCAGAGTCAGAACTGAATTGACTTGTAAGACACCCAGTTGGTATCCACAGGGCACTGGAGAATTGCCTGGTGTGGAAAACCCACACATTTGGTGTCAGAAGTGTGAGGAAATCGTTTTCTAGTAGGCTGTACTTCAGGAAGGAGGCAAATTTTAAATAATGTTGAAAGGATAGTTTGAGGGGCAAGAAGGAAACAGGAGGGCAGATGAGTTATCAACACTTATGTAATTACAAAGAAACATTGCCTGGGGGCACCTGGGTGGCTCAGTCGATTAAGCATCCAAGGTTAAGCATCCAACAGATGCGTCTGACTTTGGCTCCGGTCCTGATCTTGAGGTCCATGGGTTTGAGCCCCCACGTCGAGCTCTGTGCTGACAGCTCAGAGCTTGCTTTGGATTCTGTGTCTCCCTCTCTCTCTGCCCCCCCCCCACTCGTGATCTGTCTGTCTCTTAAAAATAAATAAATGTTAAAAAAAAACATTAAACAGCAACAACAACAAAGCCAAATAATCATTGTCTGCATAAAATAAGAAAAATATTCAATGAAGACAAAAAAAGTCACAATTACAATTCTGGAAACAGTTGGTTAGTCTGGAGGGAGTTTAACAGAAGTAAGTGTTATATGCTTTTTGTATTATTTGAGAGAATGTTTAAGATCTTATTTAACTTTTTGCTAAACTAAATGTGTATGGCAAAATTTCAAGGGTAACCAAAAAAAATAAATAAATAAAAGAGAGTTAGAGTGTATAAATCTGAAACCAGAAAAGAGAGGGAAAAAAAGTATTGAGGAAACAAACAAAAAAAGAATCCAGAAAAAGATAAGAAAGGAGGAATAAAAGCATTAAAAAAGCAGGACAATAAGAAATATTAAAATAAGATTGTAGAAATAAATCAGAAGTCATAATAAATATGTATGGATTGGGGCGCCTGGATGGTTCAGTCGGTTGAGCATCTGACTTCGTCTCAGGTCATGATTCTGAGGGTTCACGAGTTCAAGCCCGGCATCGGGCTCTGTGCTGACAGCTTGGGGTCTGGAGCCTTCTTTGGATTCTGTGTCTCCCTCTCTCTCTGCCCCTCCCCCACTCAAGCTCTGCCTCTCTCTCTCAAAAATAAATAAACATTAAAAATTTTTAAAAATAAATATGGACTGAAGAAAATTCATAGAACGGCAGGGAGAAACTGATATTTTACTTCATTTATTATTTTATGTATGTTTATTCCTCTAGAAGTTTGATGTAATTTAGTGTGAGAATAAACCTCTTAATATATTTCGTATCAGCTACTAAACATCAAATCCAGAATGCAGGCAAAACAGGTTTTCAGGAAACAAATGTTTTTTAACATTACTATATATTTTGCAAATACATTTGGGCGCATGCAGGCCACTGTTCTTACAAAGCAAAAAAGTTCTAGTTGATTAAATTCATAACTAAATGAAATTCTACTTTATCAGTTTACTTTAAACACACAGAAGAAAGAAACGGATGTATGTCAATACAGGATTGGCTAAATCGATCTGCTTACATCCGTAATGTTGATTATCAAAAGACATTTATACAAAAACGGCGTATTTATGCGGTCTGAGGAGAAAAAAAAGTTTGAAGGCAACATTAGCACAGTGATCATATTTGTCAACAATGGGTGAATATTTTGTGTTAAATGTCAACCTTTTATCTCGGGAAAGTGGGGGGTATTTTCACGTTCGGCGTGCTACACCAGCGTGTATAAATTTATTAGAAAAATAAGGTTATTTTTGTGATTCTGGAAAATAAAGGATTTCGTCTTTCTTTTTCCAACAACAAAAACAACCTTCTCCTTTGGTGGTTACTAGGCAACGTTCGCCGGACCAAACCATCCGCGAGAGGGAAGGGGGAGATGGTATTTTTCTCGGCTTTGCTCGAGATTCGTCATGCGGCCATCTTTGAGTGGGGCACAGTTCTATACAGTCTTAGCCTGGAAATTAGACGCAACGCGGGGTTGCTAGGCAACGCCCCGGCACCGTCACCATCTTTGAGTCGGGCACAGCTGCTTATCACTTTAGAATGTAAAACATCCTAGCCTACCTGACGCTTGCTAGACAACGCCTGGGCGCCGTCACTACCTTCAAGCCGGGCGCTTCATTCTCTTCTCTAAATAAATGGAGTCAGCCGAACTATTTCAGGGAGAAACTACGAAGCACTGCAAGCCCCAGAGGCGCCATCTTTGTTAGGGGTATGTGACTTCCGGCGGGGGCGGAAGAGAAACTAACGGGGCTTGGGGGAGGTGCTAGAATAGAGACTGAGGGTGGGTTTGAGTTGGATGGAGAAGGCGGGAATTTACCTCTCTACCAATCAGCTCCCCATCTCTCCCTCTGGTGGCTTCGGATGGCCGACCGGCCTGCCGACTTGGCGTGACTATGGGCATGTCCCAAGGTGGTCACTGACTGCCCCCACGAGGGGACCGGAGGGGGTTCCGAATGGGCGAGGAGGGGACGGAGGGCACCGTGCATCTGCTCTGCCTCGCGGCCTCCAGCGGAGTCCCCTTGTTCTGCAGAAGCAGCCGCGGCGGCGCCCCGGCCCGCCAGCAGGTGGGGCCCTGGACGCCTGGATCTCCAAAATAGAAGGGGGCTGGGCACGTGGACTCTGGGTCGGCAAGGGAGTAGGGTCTGGAGAAATTTCAGAGTTGAGTTTAGTTAGGGGGCCACGAGTGTAATGAATGGACCAATAATCCTGGTTCCCAGAAGAGGAGGGGCCAGGGGATCCAGAAAGAGGAGGGGGCTGGGGCCCCGGACACTTGGGTCCCAAGGTGGAGGGGTTTGGGGGCTCCCGTCTAATGTCCCCAACTTTTCCCCAGCTCCCGTTCTCGGTCATCGGCTCTCTCAATGGAGTACACATGTTTGGGCAGAATCTCGAGGTGCAGCTGAGCTCTGCAAGGACCGAGGACACGACCGTGGTGTGGAAAAACTTCCATGACAGGTCTCCACGTGGTAGCTTGGGGGCAGGCCCAGGGCCCGGATGATAGCCCCTGTCGAAGATGGCCTCCACGGCCAGCTGTTTACTTGGCTGTGGAATCTCTGTCAAGCCAGTTACCCTCTCTGATCCCTGCGTTTCTCTGTACGAGAAGCGGGTTGTGCTAGCTGGCAGAAGATGTAGCCGGCAGAAGATCGAGTCACTGCCCTGTTTCTGAGGCCTGGACTCATTCTCGCTTCTTGGCCCCCTTTCTCACAGCATCACGCTCATTGTTCTGTCATCTGAGGAGGGCACCTCGGAGCTGAGGCTGGAGAGACTACTCCAGATGGTGTTTGGGGCCATGGTGAGACTCCCTAGCCCTCTTCCCCGAACCCAGGAACCTGAGTTCTCAGCATCCTCCTCCCTCACACCAGGAGTCCAGATCCCCAGCCCCTCCTCTCTTATTTGCTTCTTCCAGGTTCTTCTTGTGGGGCTTGAAGAACTGACCAATATCCGCAACGTAGAGAGGCTGAAGAAGGAGTTGAGGGTGAGGCTTCAGGACGTGAGGATGAAAGTTAGCTTGCCCCGTCGCTGATATTTGGGAACTACAGTTCCCAGCAGCCTCTGCGGCGGCCTGGTCATCTGACCCCAGAGCTAGGCTCCGCGGGGCTAGTTTTCTGAAGGGGAGGCGGCAGATGTGGGGGCCATCCGGGTCCTTAAGCCCCTTCCTTCTCCCCTCTGCTAGGCCAGTTACCGCCTCGTTGACAGTTTCCTGGGGGACTCTGAGCGCATCGGGGACCTGACCCAGTGTGTGGACTGTGTGGTTCCTCCAGAGGTGTCTCTCCTGCAGGTACTGAGGATGCCTGGGAACCCTTGAACCTGTCACTGTGGCCCTGGCTTAGTCCTGATCCTCTTACCCCCGGGCCTTTGCCTCAACCTCTTCCCATCCTCTGGGCCAACCCCAACCCCCCACTTGGCCCCAGAAGGGTCTTTCTACACCCAGGGCTGACCCCGCCCCTCCCCAGCTCACAGCCCTCCGGTGGCTTTCATCGCCCCCAGGACCAGCTTCCATGCCCTCAGCCTGGTGTTTGAGGACCTGTGGGATCTGAAACCCACCAACGAGCTCACCCTGACCTCTGCTAACTCCACAGTCCGCCTTCGCCCAGCAGCCTCGTGGCTCCCACGAATCCCAACAGCTTCCCAACTTCCTTGCTTTGGCACATGCTGGTCCTTTTGCCAGTGGATCTCTATCTATCCTTCCTTAACTACGGCTCTTGTTGAGTCACCTGGCATGGCCGCCTCCCAGCAGAGGGACTCTGGGCAGGCAGACTGACCTCTCTGAGCTGGAGTAGGCTGTCGATTGCGCCTACTCGGCACGTAGTAGGATTCAATAAGCCGCCACTGGGCTGTTGTAACCGGTAGCTTAAGTAGCACGTTGTCAGGCCAGGGAGCAGGCACGTTACCTGTTTAATCTCACTTTACAATGTGACTTGGGGATGGTACCTGCATGTGAAGGGGAAGGAACCCAGGCCCCGGGAGGGTGAGGCAGGCGAGCATGCCAGTTTCTTCACACCCCTGGCCCACCTGGGAAAATCGTCGCTGCCCCTGCTTGTGTCCCCTGACTCCTGACTCGGCCTGCCTGCCTTATCCAGGAAGCCCTCTCTGGGTTCGCTGAGGCAGCAGGCACGGCCTTTGGCAGCCTGGTCGTGTCGGGCCGGGTGGTCGCAGCAACAGAGAGCTGGTGGCGGCTGGGGACGCCGGAGGCCGTGCTGCTCCCCTGGCTGGTGGGGTCCTTGCCGCCTCAGGCCGCTCGCGACTACCCGGTGTACCTGCCACACGGGAGTCCCACGGTGAGTTGCGGGGCTCTGCGCCTGCGGTGGGCGAGCTAGAAGGGACGAAGGGGCCGAGACGTGAGGGGGCGGGGCTTCGGTGGGGAGGGGCGGGGCTCCGGCCGGCCCATCCCGCGCCCCGCTTCAGGTCCCGCACCGGCTTCTGACCCTGACGCTGCTGCCGGGCTTGGAGCTGTGTCTGCTCTGCGGGCCGCGCCCCCCCCTCAGCCAGCTGGATCCACAGGTGAATCCGGGCGTGTCCCCGCTTTTCCCCCGTTACACCCTCTGCCGCGGGCCCCTGTCCCCCCTCACCACCTCGCCCCGCCGGCGCTCTCTCCGCACTGGACCCGCTCTCCGTCAGCCCCGCCCCTCCTGTAGGCCCCGCCTCCTGTGGACTGCGTTCCAATCGCCTTCACGCCAGCCCCGTCCCTCTTTCGCTCTCATCCCCTCCTTGGTCCCCTCTGTCCTCCGCCCTCGTGGGCCCCTCCTCTCTTCCCTGCCCACGCCCCCTCCCCTAGTGCCCGCCCCTGATCTCGCCCACCGGCCCTGCCTCAGCTTCTGGACCGCTGGTGGCAGCCAGTGCTAGACCCGCTGCGGACCTGCGTGCCGCTGGGACCCCGAGCGCTGCCCGCTGGCTTCCCCCTGCACGTGGACGTCCTCGGGTAGGGTTTGGTCGGGCGCGTGGGTTGGGGGGCCCTCATCCCCTCTTCCCCGGCCCGTGACACCCCCTTTCTCGCAGGCTGCTGCTCCTCCACCTGGAATTGAAACGTTGCCTCTTCACCGTGGAGCCCTCTGGGGATCAAGGTGACTGGCGAGGGCGGGGCTAGGAGGGGCGTGGGCCGTGGAGGAACTCTCGGTCACCTGGTCTCTCTTCCCCCTCCAGAGCCTTCTCCTGAGCAGCGCAGGCGCCTCCTCCGCTCCTTCTACTCGTTGGTCACCGCCACGCACTTCCCACCACCAGGTCAGCGGCCGAAAGTGCCTGCTTCGCACACTTCGGGGACAGCGAGTCTCAGATCACAGCGGGGAGGACGGGGCATCCACACTGATGGGGAGGGGCGGGGAGGTCCCAGCCTCCAGACTGCAGAATCTACTGGGCAATCCTGGTAGTTAACACTGACACTGAATCTCTTGCCGAGGGCTCATGTACGTAATGATTCACTTCATCCTCATAGGTGAGGCATATCGCCTGTTATATCCTCATTCCCATAGTACAGATGCGGAAACAGAGGCTCAGCTGATAAGCAGCAGAGAGCCGGCGTTCACACACAGGCAGACTGGTTCCCATACCCACACGCACCACTGAATCGCTCAAAGTACAGGCTTTGTCAGCAGTTTTTGCCCCCCCCGCCCCCCCCGCCGGGGGTGGGGGGCATCCCGCGGAGCCTGGATTAGGAAGGGAAAGTTGTCTTGCAACCCACGAGGCCCTACAGAGACAAAGGAAGGGACCTAGGATGATTCTACAACCCCAGTGAAGATCCCGATGAATGTAGCAAGATGGTAAAGGGCTCTACTTGGGAGGGACAGAGGACTGTCCCTCCCCGCCCCCCCCCCACTTCCCGCGTGTCAAGTGGAGCGGGGTCCTTGGTAGGGTTAGAAGGGAGCCCCATGCCTGGTACCGGGTAGGGGTGACCTGTGTGTCTGTGGTCTGTATTGCTAAGCGGCTTGTCCCGGGCTGCACACAGTATCCACAGGGAAGAGGGGGCGTCGGCTGGCTGGGAAGGAGGGGGGGCGGTGAACTCCATGGCCTTCTTCAGTCAGCGGACAGCCGGCTGGAGCCATGAGGCCCCCACCCATCAGGAGTCGAATTTAGGCCCGGGATGTGGCGTCGCTCCTGCGGGTTGGCGTTCTAGTTGCCCAGGCCGCACTGGCCACCTTGGCCCTTCCTGTCCTTCCTCCAGAGCCGGGGACACCAGAGGACAAGGTGGAGGATGCAGCCCAGAGGGCCCAGGTGCCGAGAGCCTGCTACCTGGTGTCTGGGCCCGAGGAGCCAGGCACAGGATGGCGGCTGGTGGCCCTGCAGTTGGGGCCACGGCGGTTGCTGCTGCTGGTGTCCGCCCAGAGCCCCACCCATGGGCTGCGGAGCTTGGCCACCCACACTCTCCACGCTCTCACCCCGCTCCTCTGACCCCTCGGCCTGAGCCATGAACACGGACACTGCTGTTAGCGTCTCTCTGTTTATTCGCTCACAATAATACACAGCCCCTGGACGGGGAGGGGGCGGGAGGGGCTACGATGGGGTGGGGTGGGAGGGGAGGAGGCGCCCGCTTCCCTGGCCCCTCTCCCCTCTGTGCTTAGGGGGGAAAGGGAGGGAGGGGGCTCCCCCTTACCCCCCAGAATGTAAACAGCAGCAGATGAACAAAAATAAAAATACAAAAGGCCGGAGGAAGGTCCCAGGCATCCCCCCACCCCTGGGGTCTTCCCTGTCACCAATGGAGGTCCCCTCCCTGCCCCATCCACCAAAGCTGCCTCAGTCCTAGGGGCTGCCCGGCGCCGGCCACATCCCCGGGGGCAGAGTCCAGGGCTCAGAACTGCTGGGCCAGCAGCTCACACAGGTGACGGGAGACGGGTTCCTTGCTCGTGCGCAGGGTCAGCCGGTACATCTGGGTGGGGGACATGATGGCGTGGACTCAGGGAGGAGGCAGAGGGGTCGGAGAGCCCGGGAGAGGAGGATATAAGGGAGACGAGAGAAAAGGGGCAAAGGGACCAGAAAGGTGATCGAAGGGACGAGAGGCAGGAATGGAAGCGACACAGGAGGTAGAGGGTGAAAGGTCAAAAGCCAGAACCAGAAGTGGGGAGATGCGGAGAGGTGAAAATCAGGAGGGAAGGGGAGAGGAAGACAGCGCATAGAGAACACAGGGACACAGAGAACGTACAACCAGGCAGGGGGTGACGCCTCCCAGACCACCACTCACCTGAGCCTGGGCATTGGGCTCCAGCCGGAGCAGACAGCCCACCTGCAGGGCTTTCGTTTGGATGATTCCAGCCCCCACGAAGTTCTCGGGGTTCGGGTCCACATTGTCCAGGAGAGCAGAGCCAAACCCCAAGAGCTGGGGCGAGAGAAGGGGAGCCATCAGAGGGTGCCGATCCGGCAGCAACCAGGCCGTAGTGAGCCAGTTCCCCAAAACCCTTGCCAGTGGGAACCGGCCCCGCTTTACAGAGGGGAAAACAGAGGCACAGAAAAATGGGCACGGTTCCCCAGATCCGAATTAGGGGCCCCTCTCCTGTCTTGCTCAGTGGTCACTCACTTTTGCCTTAGTGACTTCCGCATCCATGGGGTGGTTGGCTTTGAAGATTTTCTGAGCCTCCTGTTGGGGGCTGGGGATGGGGGGGGGGGAAGGAAGTTCAAGTCAGGTCAGTTCAAAGTCAAGTCAGGTCAAGTCAAGGCCCCACCCCCTCCCCAGATGTGGCTGTGGCTCCGCCCCCCGCTGCTCACAGGCTCAGCTGCTTCCAGCGCTGGAAGAAGTCCTGGGCCGCCATCTCCGTGGGCTGGAAGAACTTGTTGATGGTCACGGGGAGCTTCAGGGTGAGGGACTGGGGGGCGCCCCCGTACCTAGGGGGAGGGGTGGCAAGGAGGGCTCCATCAGGCCCCGCCCCCATCCAGGAGACCGTGCCCGCTGGCTCGGCAGTGCCCCGCCAGACTCAGACTCACCGGAAGCGCACGGATAGGAGCGGGGGCGTCAGGAAGTCCCGCAGACACTCGATGTTGAGCACCTGCTGCACCTGCGCCCCGCCGTCCACCTGCGCGGCCACGCGCTTGGTCTGCACCGCCAGCTGTGCCCGCCTGTGGTCAAGGAAGCCGGAAAGAGGCGGCGGCCCCGGCGGTCGTGGCCATGAACCCTTGATGGTCCTGAACTCTCCCCGCGGCCCCAGCCTGCAGGCCTCTGAGGAGCTGGTCCCGCCATCCCGGACTCCTACCACAAGGCCCCAAGTCCCTCCTAAGTGAGACCTCCGACCACCGCCTGGGTGCCTACTCTGGCTTTCTACCATGGGCTCAGCGACCTCCATTATGGCATGTCGCACCCCACCGGGCTGGAAGCCCTTCCGGGGCTGTGATGGCTGACCTGAGTTTGAATCCTGGATCTTACCACCTCGGTGACTATGGGCAAGCAACTTTACCTCCTAAGCCTCATCTGCAAAATGGACAGTGTCCTCAGCATTCAATGAGATAATCCAGGACAAGCACTTATCAGTGTGTCTGGCACATGGTAGGTGCACGAAAAACCGGCAGCGTTACCACGTCTCCCTTCAAGTTGGCAAGGATGGGGTCTTACGCGTCTCTCGCCCTTCCCCCCCCCCCCCCCATGCCCAGCACAGAGCTGAGCCTACGGGAGTTCTCTGGAAACGTCGATGCATGAGGCAACGGACTGAAAAGGTCCTCATAGCTTTGGGGTCTAACCCCTGTAGTTTCATGGGCGTGCAAACCACTATCAGAGAAAGGAGAGGGGACTGACCCTTTCCTTTATGCCAGCCACCCTTCCAGAGTTTTCCAACGACACCGATCTTCAAAACAACACTATGAGAAGGGGACGGGAAGGCTCACAGAGGCAAAGTGACGGGCTCAGGTGACACAAGAGGGCTCTGGTCAGCATCGAGACCCCCAGGCCTGGCTCTTGGGCGCAGGAGGTACTGGAATCATGGGTGTGGAGCTCCTTGGAGGACGAGGTCAAAGAGGCCTGACAGAGACAAGCTGAGGCATACCTACCCCATCGCTTCCCTGTCTGCAGGCTGTCCTGGGGAGAAGAGGCCCGCCCCGGCATCACAGACACTAAGCCTCAAAGTCACCAGGTGCTTAGGCTTTCAAGTAAGACGACCGAACAGGGCTCTGGACCTGGGTCCATCTGCTTCCCAGTGGCCAGGAAGGCAGGCCTGGAGGGGCCAGGCTCAGGGGAGGGGGCGGGGCCGGGCCGGAAGGATATGAGTCTGGAGGTCGCCGGGGTGGACGACAGTGGGCGAGAAGTTCTGGAACTGCACAGATGTCTTGTTGCCATAGAACAGATACATGCGGCCTGCGCAGGGTGGGGAGGGGCAGGGTTCCAGCTGAGGTCCTTCAGCCTCCTCTCCAGGTACCACCCAAGCCCAGGGGTCACCGAAACCCCATCCCCACAGCCCAACCACCCCGCCCCCAGCACCAGACACACCCAAGTTCTGCCGGAACTCGGACTTGACTCCAATCTGCAGCAGCTGGTTCTCAAACAGGACCCCATTGTTCTTGCACACGAACCTGGGTGGGGTGGTGGGCAGCTCAGGAGGCCAGGAGTGCCTGTCGACGAGGCCCTTCCCCGTGCTCCCCACCTGTCCCCACTCCCCTCCCTGAGCCCTCCCCTGACTCACTTATTCAGCAGCTCATCCGCTTCTGGGATGGGCGGGCCGATGTCCTCAGGACCTGGGCTGCAAGGCGGAGAAAGCAGTGAGATGGGAAGAGGCTGGGGGGCTAGAGGAGAAGACCCAGAGCTAAAGGTGGGAGACAGGAGCCCCCAAAAGGACAGAACCCCAGAATCCACATAACGAGATTCCCCCCAAAGGACCCCAGAATCAGACTGGTGACTGTCTCTCATGGGAACAGGACACTGGTGTGTGCCCCCACCCCTGCCCCCGTATCAGAGGACCCCGGCTTTCACTCCCCTCCAAATCCCGGCCTCTGCAGCTCGTCAGGAACCCCTTGATAAGGGCTCGAAGTCCCCTATTCCTCCCAGGGGCCGCAAATCTGCCCCCCAACCCTGAGGCCACCCCTTACTCAGCAGCTGGAGCTGGGTCAGCCAGCAAAGCCATGGGGCTCTCAGGGGCAGGCGGCTCCAGCTCGCTGGGCCATCCAATCCCAGAGCAGACAAGAGAAGACAGGCGTGGCAGGCAGCCAATCCCAGAGAGGCAGCAGAGGGCCGGAGACAGAAAGAGAGAGGAGGGAAAAGAGAGAAGGAAAAGCAGGCTGAGACACGGCTACGGGGAAGGAGGACACAGTGTGGCCAGGGTCAGCCAAGAGTACAGAGTGGCCAGAGGGAGAGAGGAGGCCCGGGGAAGTGGCAGCCAGGGCGACAGAGGCACAGGGACAGGGAGGGAGGAAGGGGCTGTGAGGGGGCAGAAGGAAAAGGGGCGGCCCGGGGCCCAGGCAGGTAGTACCTGAGGAAGGCCTCCTCGGGCGTGGGCCCCAGGCCGGGCTGGGCAGCCGGGCCGTCGGAGAAGACGTCCACCAGGAGGTTCCCCGCACCCGAGGTCGCTGGGGGTGCGGCTGGGGGAGGGGCTGCCCGCAGCCCCAGGAGGTCGGCGGAGGGCGAGGGCGTTGACTGCAGGGAAGGTGCAGGTGGAGGTGAGAAGGGGCAGTGCCCGGCAGGCCCCGCCCCGCCCCCCCCCCCCTTTGGCCGAGGGACTCACCACAGTGCTAGGGGTGGGCTCCACGCCCCCGTTGACGTCATTGCTGCTGGGGTCCCTCCTGCCATCGTCCAGGGCGCTGCCGGCCCCGGGGCCCTTCTTGCGTTTCAGCTTGGCCAGGATGGACGACTCGCGCTCGGGGAAGGGCGGCATCTCCTCCAGCACCGTGGCCTGTGGGGCGGGAGGGCGAGGGCGGGTCAGGGACGGCTCGGTGGCGGAGGAGAGGGTGGCCAAGGCTCAGGGGTGCGGGAGGGGCGCGCGGGGGCCGGCGCTCTGACCAGGACGTCCGTGCTGGCCACCGAGCTGAGCGTGAGGTACTCGACGGCGCGCTGCTGCAGCTCCACGTCAGCGTTGCGCAGCTGGGAGCCCGCCCGCAGCACGCCCTGGATGGTGGCCTTGGTCTCCGGGAACAGGTTGATGAACTTGATGTAGGTGGACAGCAGCAGGGCCCGCGTGGCCACGCTGCACAGGTGGAACTTGGAGTGCAGCAGAGAGAACTGCACCGGGGGGCTGCGGGGAGCGGGGCGCGTCAGCGGGTGCGCCCCTCCCCGCCCGGGGCCCTGCTGCCCCCCCCCCCCCGCGGAGGCCACCCAGCGGCGGCCATCACGAGACACCCCGTCCCAGAGGCTCCTGGGAGCCCCGTCGCCACCGACCCTGGGACTCTTTGGGTCCCCCGAGCCCCGGACTGCTCGAAGTGCCGGGTGCTCACCCCTCCTCTCACCTGGAGCGGGGGTCCCCAGCAATCAGATTCCCAAACTCCCCGAGGATGTAGCCGCCGACCTTCACCATGTTCTCGTGGCAGGCTGGGGCCTGGAGCGCCTGCAAAGGCAGGGACAGGGCGGGTGACGACAGTGACGAGCAGGCACCCAGACTCAGGGTTGCTTGGGGCGCCGGACTCCCGTGAACCTGTGGAACTCTCACCCTGCTATGATGTGTGTGTATGTGTGGGGGTGGGGGTGTAATAGGAAAACTGGGGCACAGACCGGTCACATGACTGCCCCCCCCCCCCCCCGGTGGTATCTCCAACGGCATGCGTCCCGCCTTTCTCGGGGCAAGGGAGTGGGAACCGGCCAGGACCCGGAGGTCAGTGACCACACACACGCCGGGTGGCCCGCACACGACACCCCGCCGACCCCCACACCGGCCCCCGGGGCCCGCCGGTGGCCCGGGGAGGCCCAGGCACTGCTCTGAGCAGGACGAAGCAGGATGGCGGCCCGGGCTGGCCGGTCCCTCGGCCCCGGCTGTCCTGCCTCTGCCTCGGCGTCGCGCGGTGCGGGTGAGGTGGGGGTGCCGACCTCGAAGACGGTCTTGGCCGCGTAGCCCTGGACGTCGTCGCGGTTGGTGACGATCTGCAGCACGCGGTACCACACCTCCTCACTCACGTAGTCGCCCGCGATGCGGATGAGGTTGAGGATGGTGTCCACGTACCAGCTGTAGTCTACCGCGTACTTCTCCGCCAGGATGGCCACCTTCAGGACCTGCGGGCCAGGGAGGGAGGGAGGCCGGGTGAGGGTGCGCGCGCGCGCCCCCGCGGGGCAAAGTGTGGAATGACCGCACCCGGGCTGGAGACCCCAGGACTCCGGAACCTCAGGCCCCGCCTCCGTGGGATCCGGGCGCCCAGCTCCTCCCCGGACTTACGATCTCTTCGCGGATGGCGTAGTCGGCCGTCTCCAGGTACCGAAGCATCTCCGACACGATCTGCTTGGCGTTGCTCCGGTCGCACATGGCGTAGAGGAGGTCGGCCGCCCGCTGTCGCACGCTGACGTCCCGCTCCGTCTGAGGGAGGAGAGCAGGCGGGGCATGGTCCAGGCTCCGCGCCGGCCTCCGAGCCCCGCGCCTCTCCCCGGGAGCAGAGACCCAGGCCAGCTCCGACGTGTGGTACCTTGAGGGCATTGATGACCGTGTCGATGTGGGTCTTGACCGCCTCGTGGGAGAACTCGGAGCTGGCCAGCGTGCACATGCTCTCCAGGGCCAGGTAGCGGAGGTTGGTCTCCCGGTGCTGCAGGAACTGGCCCAGCTGGTTGCAGGCTCGCACCAGGAGGTTGGGCTCACTGCCAGCGAGAGCGCAACAGAGACGGGGGAGGTGGGCGCACATGAGAGGCCGGAGGACCCGGGCCCAGCCGACCCATCCCACATCACCCTCAGGACCCGGATCTTAACTCTCGCCCTCCACCCCCGTCACGGCCCCTCTGGTGATGCAGACATCTGGGCGTTGGGCCCACATGCAGAGACTCGGGAATTCTGCTTTCCAGGAGGGGATCCCGCACCAATCTGGATGGCTTCATCGTCCTCTTACATAGAAGTCCCGACCCCCAGACCCGTCCTCCTGGGACGCAGGGGTCTAGGGCCCCAGCCCCCAGGCAGGCACCTGTCGTAGTGGATGATGAGGCTAATGGTCTCGAAGAGGATGGCGTTCTTGGCGTTGGAGTGCTGGACCTTCTTGGACTTGGGCGGCTCCTGGGCCTTGTTGAGCACGGTCTCCAGACACTCCACCAGCCGTCCCTTCACGGCAGCATCCTCTGGGGAAACGGAGGGCATGTCCTGGGCTGAGCTGTCGGCTCAGCAGGGGCCACCCCACGGCGCTCATCTTCCACTGGAAGTGTGGGCCCTGCAGCCGTGGCCTGGGGTCTCTGCTCCCTCGAGCTCATCCTTGGTCTCCAGGTGACCGGGGGGCAGGGGGTGTGTGTGGCAGCAAGGCAGCAGAAGACACGACTCCAGACCCGGGCTCTTGTCCTGCTCTGTGCTGACACCCACCCCGGTGAGCCTCAGTTTCCCCTGCTGCAGCACCGACACCCTTCAGGCTTCTCACAGAACAAAGAAGTCTCCAGAAACCATCCTGGGAGACACCGTGAAACCTGGGTCTCCCCAAGGAGCGGTCTGAGCACCTGAGACAGGGAGACGCCGACCGGAAGTTCATACAAACACCAATAACTGCCATTCTGTGGAATGCGAGGCCGCACCACGTGGATAGAACAGCCGTCAAGGGGCGCCCGGGTGGCTCAGTCAGTTATGCATCTGACTTCGGCTCAGGTCAAGATCTCACGGTTCGTGAGTTCGAGTCCCACATCAGGCTGTCACTGCCCTGTCAGCACAGAGCCTGCTTTTGATCCTGTCCCTCTCTCTCTGCCCCTTCCCAGCTTGTGCTCTCTCTCTCAAAAATAAATAAACATTAACAAAAATTAAATAAGCAAACACACAAGACCAGCTGTCAAGCGTTCTAGCGAAAATTGTTGCGCCCAAATGTCTCAGGCGGCTCACAGGGCAGAGGAACAAAAAAAAGGACACGAGGCAGCTATGGCCAAATCCAGAATGCGGGATACCCTTTCAAGGCAAAACCCTCCCGGCTTCTTCAAAAACAGGGAGCGAGGGGGTGGGGGGTGGGGGGCTATTTCCAGGCCACAAACAGGGACAAAGACCTCATGAAATTTAAGCCGTGGCCCTAGATTGTACTGTATTTTTTTTTTTTCTTTAAGGCACACAAATAAAGCTGTGGATGAGGGTGGTTTGCATGGTGCCTGGACAGCCAGTCGACACTGTGAAGAGATTCCGAATCTTCCCAGGGGCACCGTGGTTTTGCGCCGTGTTCTCGGTCTTATGAGATGTGTACAGGTGGACTTGGGGGAGGGGAGCGTTGTGATGTGTGCAACTTACGTCAAGTAACCGAGCAAGCGTGTGTTTGAGAGAACAAAGCCAACGAGGGCGCGAAGAGCAGTGTTAACGGTCTCTGCAGGGTCTGGGGCGGGGCTTAGGTGTGCACTGTTCTCACAAGTTCTCTTCATGTTTGAAGTTTTTCATAATAAAAAATTGGGGTGAAAGCCAGGGTCACAGAATAAAGGGATAATTCTTTACAGATTTAAGACAGATTTATGAGAAATAACTAAATTTGATACTTGTCTCTTTTTCTTTTTTCTGTTTAAATTTTAAGTAACCTCTATGCCCAGCGTGGGGCTCAAACGCACAACCCCGAGATCAAGAGTCGCGTGCTTCACCGACTGAGCCAGCCAGCCCTCCCTCAGGGCTTGTATCTTGATTGGATCCTAGTCTGAACAGACTGTGATTGCTATGTTGGGGAAAATTAGGGAAATCTGCGGTGGCCTCCAGGCCACTGGGGAGCCACTGTTAGCTTTAAGTGTGACCACAGAATTACTGCTGTGAATAAAAATGCCTACAGTTTGTAGAAATGCTAACAAATACTTAAAGGTAAAAACATCATGATGTCTGTCACTGACTTAAATATTTAAGAAAAAAATTAGCAAAGTAAGAGCAAGCGTACAGCAAAATGTGAAGTCCAGGTGACGGGGACACTCTACTTGTCTGTATCCTGGAAACTTTTTCATAATGCGTCGTTAAAAAACTTTCTGGTAAATAGGGGCGCCTGGGTGGCTCAGTCGGTTAAGTGTCCGACCCTTGGTTTCGGCTCAGGTCATGATCTCACGGTTCGTGAGTTCAAGCTCCACATCGGGCTCTGCGCTGCTCTCTCTCTACCCCTCCCCTGACTCACGCTGTCTCAGTCTCTCTCTCACAACAAATGAATAAACTTAAAAAAAAAAATTTCTTGTAAGTAAACGGGAGACGGCCCCTCAGTCTCTCTGCGCACCATTTGCTCAGAGTCATGGATGAAATGCCTACAATGCAGAGAGGGTGAGAGTAGGTGAGGTGAATGTTCTGGGCACACCCCAAAATGATGAGGCAGGGCTCCTGGGATGGAAGGGAGCCTAGAGATCTGCCTGAGCCCTTCCTTCCAGGATGAGAAAGAGGCCCAGAAAGGGCCCGAGGCTTCCCCAGGACCACACGATAAAATTCATCACTGGCTTTCACAGCCTGGGAGGGGCCTCTGGTGTCACTTACGTCATACAGCCCATTAGCGTGTGCATGTATGCACACAGACGTGCAGACACACGCAGACTCGCGCACACGGCCAGGCGTTCGCAGATATGTGCTCATGCGCACGGTTGGCTGTGAAGATGCAGGGCCGCGCATCGGTCCCTGGCCACAGCAGGTGCTCGGTACCCTGGCCGAACTGAAGGGAACTGGCTTATCGGTCACCTACTATGTTCTGAGCACCTCAGCACAGGGTCCCTCAAAACTGCTCCGTGAAGTGACACAGCTGAGGATATGGGAGCTCAGGGGAAGCCCTGGCCCGTATGGCGGAGTGAGGGATTTGCAGCGAGAGGGTGCTGTCAGGTTCTGCCCCTTAGTCACGGCCTGGGCCTGGAAAGGTGATGTTGCCTCTCCAAACCTGTTTCCCTGTTTGCATATTGCAGGGATGGCTCCCCCTCACCGGCTCTGTCGGGAGCACGTAGACACCCCCGGTGCCTTACCTGGCTCGCTACGGGCGCCTCATCCACACCATGGCCGTGACCTCGAGCAACAAGGTCACGGACACCTCTGACAGAGCTATGCTAATCCAGACGGCACTGCCTGGAATCACCCCCTGGTCTGCTGGGTGACCTTGGGCAAGGACCCCCTCCTTCCCAAGCCTCGGTCTCCCCCCTCACTAAAATGGGTGTGACAACAGCCCCTACGTTACAGGGCTAGAGCACAAGCGTGGCTTCCCAGGGACCCCAGCCCATGGCAGATCAACACACGCCGTGATCTGATTCTTTGGGTTGCCCCCCCCTCCTCCCCCCCCCCCCCCGGCCGCCCCGCCCAAACCCCCGGACGCCCCCCCCCCCCCCCCCCCCCCCACCCACGCCCGACCCCCCCCCCCCCCCCCGG
>NW_026057588.1:7543545-7600511 GCF_023721935.1 Panthera uncia
CCCCCCCCCCCCCCCCCCCGGCCAGGTCAGAGGCCCCGGATCCCCGGCCAGGTGGGCTCAGCGGTACCTGGCGGCGGGTAGCACTGCAGCAGACGCAGAAGCTTCACTGAGAGCCAGGGCGCCGGGACGAAGTAGTAGGTATAGTCCTGGAGGTCGGTGGAGGCCGAGGAGACGATCTGGGGGCGGGAAGAGGGGGTGAGGCCCGGACAGGGAAGGGCGGGGCAGAGTGACACTGCCTTCCCCAGGGGGCGCAGGAATCTGAGGCTCGGGGAGGGGAGGGAGGAAGCCAGGGGGCACACAGCGAGGGACGACCTCGGCTGCGGTGCTCGCCGATTTTTTTTTTTTAATTTAATTTTTTATTTTTAAAAAATTTACATCCGAATTAGTTAGCATGGTGCCCGTTGAGTTTTTGACTGCTGCCGTCTGCAGGGCAGGAAGTCTCTGCCGATCCAATTCCCTCCCGTGAGCTCCTTGCTCCAAGGGCTGACAGCGTGGAGCCTGCTTGGGATTCTCTCCCCCCCACACCCCTGCCCTTCCCCTGCTTCTTCTCTCTCTCAAAAATAAACAAACGTTAAAAAAAAAGAAAGAAAGAAAGAAAGGCTCGGGGAATAGGTGGGGAATTAGTAGAAGGGTGTGGGACTTTTCCTTATGGCAAACTCCTGCTCACCCCTCCTCCAGGAAGCATTCCCACCATGCTCTGTGCCACTGCCATGATGGTATGTGCCCTGACCCGAGTGTCACTGTAGGTGTCTCCCGGACCAGCCTGGCACACAGGAGTATTCAGATGTATGGTGAATGAATGACAAAGCAACTGAATGAGCTGGTGTGTTTGTTCTCTTTGCTTGAGAATCCAGGCCTCCCCTTACCTGCCCAGGAAATGTTCATATTCACTCCAAGTCTCAGTTCAGGGATCACCTCTCCCGGGAAGCCTTCCTAGAGTGCCAGGCTGGGTTAAGTGTCTCCTCTGGGGGTCTACAGTGCCCTGCACTACCTCCGTGACAGCACAGATCACTCCTGTGAAAATCTGGGACACTGTCGGCCCTACCGCGTGCCCCTCCCCCCCGAACAGGACAGGGCTCAGGCTGACTCATCTGTGTCCCCACAGGAGGCCTCAGGGCATGTTCCCAGGACATGGGCGAAGGCGGTAAGAGAAGCAGAAGGAAAGAGAGAAAGGGAGATGTAGGAGAAAGAGAAGTAGGAGAAAGTAAGAGACAGGAGGGCGGGGGGGTGGGGTGGGAATCCGGAGAGCTGTTCTCACCTCCAGGGTTTTCATACTAACACCATATAGACGGACTGACAGCAGCTACACCGTGAGGTGGGCGCCGGGAGTGTCCCCATTGAACAGACTGGGGACATGAGGCCCAGAGAGGCGAAGCCTCTCTGGAAGTGGCCGAGCCAGGATGAACCTAGTTCAGAGCCTGAGTTCATCACCACTGGGCGGGGCTGCCGCTCCGGGAGAAGGAGGGGGACGAGAGAGGGGCTCCAGGGGACAGAGAGCCTCCAGGGAAGGCCACCTCCCTGCAGCCAGCGCCAAGACCACACCCACCCGGCTCAGGCGAGACACGGCCAGAGAGATGCAGGTCTTAAAGTCGTCCGGGTTCTTCTTGCAGAGACAGGTGATGAGGCTGACAGCAGCCGTGACCACACCCTGCAGAGACAGACAAATGGCAGGTCAGGGCGGGGGGGCGGTGGGGAGGGTCAGACTGGGGATAAGTGTCCAGGCTGTGGATCTGAAAGCAGAGGCTCAAGGGCCGGGTGGGTGATGGGTGTGGGGGACACTGGACGGGATCCCTGGGCAGTCAGGGGGGGTAATCAGGGATCGACGTGGGGGTTTCTGGACACTTGGGTGGGTGACAGGTACTAAGGACACTGGACCAAGATCTCTGGGTGCCTGAGTAAAGGCAGGGACAGAGGTGGGGGTCCCTGGGCGTCCAGGTGGGAATCAGGGCAGAGGCGGAACTCCCTGGGCTTCTACGTGAGCATCCAAGGCCCCTCCCGGTGAGCGGGCAGGGGCCTCACCATGTGCTGGTCGTTGAGCAGGTGCACCACGCGGGCCGTCCACTCGCCCATGGGCACTAAGTCAGGCGAGGCCTTGTAGAGTCGCAGCAGGCACAGGGCCGCGCTCTGTTTCACGCTGTCCATGCTGTCCCTGCAGGGGCACAGTTTGGCGGGGGGAGGTGAGTGCGACCCCAGCCGCGCAGAACTACAAGACCATGACCCGAGCCGAAGTCAAACGCTCTGCCGACTGAGCCACCCAGGCGCCCTGTCCATCTCCTCCTTATGACAAACCGAGGAACCGGGGCCAGATGTGTGTGCTCGAGGTCCTGACTTGTGGGGCGCAGCTCCGGGGCAAGCCGCTGACCCTCTCTGATGGGCTGGGGGATGGAGAAACGGCACCGTGGACCAGCAGCTGGCGTGGCCTGGAGCACAGAGGGGGCGCGGGAGCTGTTCTGAGAGCCCGGGGGGCCGCCTCGAGGTGCAGCTCTCCCGGAGAGGATTCAACCAGAGCCCGGGCAGAGGGCACCAAGGGAAGTCCCTGCACCAGTCGAAGGTCGGGTGCAAAGACCTCTCCCAGGACGAGCAGTAGAAACACGAACTGCGGCGACAGAGCAGCTCTGTATGCTCCCATCAGACAGGCAGACGTGTGCGTGCCGGCCGGGCCGGGGGTGCAGACATGGGGACGGGCCCTCAGGAAAGGAGCACAGCGGGTGGGGGTGGGGTGGGACAGGTGCTGGGCGCCCCTGGCCCGCGTGCCCCTGGGAGTGATGCGGACCAGGCCCGGCGATATGCTCCTGGACACCCACCCTGGGTAAGGGCGCACACGCGTGTTCAGGGTGATGGCTCGAGAACGTTCACCGACGGACAGTCGTCAAACTAAAACCAAAACTGGCAGAAGGTCTGCCCCAGTGGTGCTCCATTAATGACCGTTTTACCATTGTTACAGCCCATGTGTCAGGAGCCCTGAGCCCAGGCCATGTTTTGTTCTAGGTGTTTCTACACAGGAACCCTCATCAGAGCCCTCGAGGGAGGTGACCTCTACCGTCACCCCCAGATACAGGGAAGGGAACGTCCAGCCGCACACCAAATGGAGGAATAAGGGCTATTTATCACCTCGGTTAACGTGAAGACAGACGGTGCGACTAGTTAGGTAAAGCTGAAAACTGCATAATGTAGGGGTGTGTGCCCAGGTATAAAAGGACAAGGGGGCATGTGGGAATTATGACCATCAAATTCAGGGCACAGGGAGGTAGGGAAAAGTGGAGCAGGTGTGAAGGATATGGAAGGAATTCTACCGTAACTGTTTCTTTTTCTTTTGTTTCTTTTTTTTTTTTTTTTTTTTTTTTTTTTTGAGAGAGAGAGCACATGCGTGAGAGGGACAGAGAGAGAGAGAGAATCCCAAGCAGCCTCCAGGCTCAGCTCGGAGCCCGACGCGGGGTTTGATCCCAAGACCCCTGGGATCACCTGAGCTGAAATCAAGAGTCGGACACTCAACCAACTGAGCCACCCAGGGGCCCCCGCCTTTCTTTTTTTAAAAAGCTGTGCTACTACATGACCCAGCAATCCTGCACCCAGGCATCTACCAACTGAAAACAAAGTTCACACTAGGTATGTGTACATTATTCGTAATAGTCCAAAAAAAAAAAAAAAAAAAAAGGTGGAAACTTTCTGATGGATGAATACAGCCGAATATCACTATTGGGCCACAGAAAGGAAAGAACCACAGCTTCATACAACACGGGGGAACCACGAAAACATTAGGCCAAGTGAAAAAAGCCAGACACAAAAGGCCATGTGTTGGGCGCTTCTGTTTATCTGAAATGTCCGGAGTGGGCAAATCCAGCACAACAGAAAGCAGATGAGTGGTTGCCTGGAGCGAGGGGCAAAGGCAATGGGGAGTGACGGCTAACAGGTATGGGGCTTCTTCCCGGGGTTAAAGAAACGTTCTGGAATTAAGAGAGTGGTCGTGGGGGGCGCCTGGGTGGCGCAGTCGGTTAAGCGTCCGACTTCAGCCAGGTCACGATCTCGCGGTCCGTGAGTTCGAGCCCCGCGTCAGGCTCTGGGCTGATGGCTCGGAGCCTGGAGCCTGTTTCCGATTCTGTGTCTCCCTCTCTCTCTGCCCCTCCCCCGTTCATGCTCTATCTCGCTCTGTCCCAAAAATAAATAAAAAACGTTAAAAAAAAAATTAAAAAAAAAATAATAATAAAATAAAGTAAAATAAAAAATAAAAAAAAAAGAGAGTGGTCGTGGTTGCACAACATTGTGAATATCCTAAAACCCACCGAACTGCATGCTTTAAAATAGTTGAAACAGTGAACTGGGTGTGATGTGGATTTGATCTTCAATTAAAAAAAAAAAAAAAAAAATCTACCTAAAAAAATATATTCCCCTGTGCTCCCGTCACCGCCAAGGCCAAGCTTCGGGAGTCGAGAGAGACCAGCCGAGCACTCAGACATCCCCGGCCTGGCCGCTGACTCTGGCGCGGCACAAGCCCCCAGCATCCATTCCCTGGTGGGCAACTAGGACATCGCCTCTGCTCACGAGTCTGTCACACTGGCCTCCTTCTCGGCCCTCACAGGCACCAAGCTCTCCCCGTTGGGGAAGCCGGCAATTTGTGTCTCACCCAAGCCAATGGTGCCTGCCTGTCCTCATCTTAAAGAAACCGAAAACGGCATCTGTCACGACTGACCAGTCCGTCCGATGCGAAGGGTTCTTCTAGTCCCGCCCTATGGCCCGTTCTACATTCTCCTCCCATCTCCCTGGCCAGACCTCGACCGGCTGGGCTGCCCCGGGGCTTAGCCTTAGGTCACTCCTCGTCCCCTCTCATGTCTTCCCTGAGGCACTTCAACTGGCCGTGGCTTTAATTACTGTCCATCCTGCGCTGTCCCGTACGGTGGCCCCAGCAACGTGTGGCTGCTGGACACAGGAAGCGAGGAGAACCCGAGCAGAAACACAACGTGTGTGCGTGTGCGTGCATCACACTTACAGGTGGTGATGACATGAACGGTTACATGGATAATTTTCATGCTGATCCAAGGTCAACGTGAAAATATTTTAGAGTGACTGGGTTAAATTAAAATATTAAAATAAGTTTCACGCGTTTATGTTCTTCCTTTGTCTAATGTAGCGACTTGAACCGTGGAGAGGCTGTGTGTGGCCCGCGTGCCATTTTTAGTGCTCCGTGCACGGCTCTCCCACACTCGCTCTCCAGCCTCGAGTCCCCGCCATCCAGTCGCCCACCTGACATCTCGGCCCAGATGGCCAATAGGCACCTCACGTCCCACGTGGCCAAACCTGGCTCAGGTCCTGCCTCTAGAGTCCCTGCTCCTCCCCAGTCTCGGTCATCCGCACACCTGTTCACCCTCATCCTCTCTCTCTTTCCTACCCCCACGTAACCCGTCCCGTCAGCGTCACTTCCCGAACACAGCCAGCCCCCGGCAGTTCTGACCTGGACGGCAACAGACACCTCAGTGGTCTCCCCGCTACCACCCCCCGCCCCCAGTCTCTAGTTCTGCTTGTGGTTTCTTGAGCTGCTTGATGCCGAGGATTGGCCTCTTTCATTGTTTCTGGGACATTCTCAGCCGTTGCCCGTTCAAACAACAGCCCTGTCACCTTCTCTTCCTTCTCTCTTGCTAGAGCTCTAGATGGCATTGTTAGACCTTCTCTATCTTCCATGACTCTTTCTTTCTTTTTTTTTTTTAATGTTTATGTGTTTATTTTGAAAGAGAGAGCAAGCTGAGGAGGGGCAGAGAGAAAGAGAGAGAGAGAGAGAAAATCCCAAGCAGGCTCCCCACTGTTAGCGCAGAGCCAGATGCAGGGCTTGAACTCCTGAACCGTGAGATCACAACCTGAGTTGAAATCAAAAGTTGGACGCTTAACCGACTGAGCCATCCAAGCACCCCATCTTCCATGACTCTTAACCTCTCTCTCTAAATTTTCCATCTCTTCGTTTCTCTGGGCTGCATGCTGGTGAATTTCATCATTTCTACTGCCTGTTTACTAAATCTGCGTTGGCTCTGTCTACCCGGCTGCTAAACCAGACCACTTAAATAATACTCTCCATTTCTTTTTCAGGTCTGCTTGCACTTCCATTTTTCCTATTAACTGTTTTCTTATTTACTGAAACATATGAAACATATTTATGTTACCTTATATGTGAATATTCCAATTTGATTATTATTTTCAGCTTCCTTTCTGCTGGTTCTCCCTCATGGTGTTGCACCGCCTGTGTTTAGTGATTTTCGATTGTGTGTTACTCATGTTAACTGGGAGCTTCATCTGTGGTGAAGGCGGGCTTCTCCAGAAAAGGCTGGTTTGCTTATGTCAGGCCTCAGCTACTACCAGCTTAAAGCACTTTAAAGTTTGGCTTCAGAACTTGTGGACAGCCCAGGTAGGGGAAAATCAGGCTGAAAACCAGTGTGTGGGCTGCTCTGTGCCAAGGTTCGAAACAGGTAATTTTGCTGATAGTCCCCGAGGGGATTTATTTCTAGGTCACCCTCACTTTGAAGTGTGGCCTCTGGAGCTTCTCCTCAGACAAGCTTTGTATCCTGTTCCCAGAGGCCGCAGGGCCCCAAAACCAATATCTAGGTTCACCCTCCAAGCAAACTCTGGCTTTGGCACTCTGCTCATTTTCCCAGGTGCCAGGCCCTTCTTAGCTTGTGGCCTGTATGCTCCTCGTTTTCTCACTAGCTCTGAATACGCTGAAGAATATTTCCTTTCTTCTTTCATCCAACATTGATAGTTGGGTTTCAGCAAGAGCATCAGTCAGGAATCTAGTCCACCACGCTACTAGAAATACACATTGTACCTTCTCCCATACCAAGCTGGGTGATCTTTTAAAAATACAAAGCCAGGGGCACCTGGGTGGCTCAGTCGGTTAAGCATCCGATTCTAGATTTCAGCTCAGGTCATGATCTCACGGTTTCGTGGATTTGAGCCCTGTGTCAGGCTCTGTGCTGGCAGCACGGAACCTGCTTGGGATTCTCTCTCTCCTTCTTTCTGCCCTTCCCCCACTCGCACTGTCTCTGTCTCTCTCAAAATAAATAAACTTAAAAAAATAATAAAATTACAGGGGCGCCTGGGTGGCTCAGTCGGTGAAGCATCCAACTTTGGCTCAGGTCACGATCTCGCAGTTTGTGGGTTCAAGCCCCGTGTCGGGCTCTGTGCTGACAACTTGGAGCCTAGAGCCTGCTTCGGATTCTGTGTCTCCTTCTTTCTCCCTGCCCCTTCCCCGCTCACGCTCTGTGTCTCTCTCCTTTAAAAAATAAACAAACTTAAAAAAAGTTAAAAAATAAAATAAAATTACAAAGACAATCATGTCACGTGCTTACTTAAAACAAACCAACTGCCTTCCATTTCAATTAGAATAAAATCCAAACTCCCCTCTCTCTCTTGTTCGCTGCACTCCGGCTACAGAGACTGCCTCTTGGTTCCTTGAATGCAGAGAGCTCATGCCTCAGGGCCTTTGCACTTGCTGCTCCTTTTGCTTTGGACATTCTCCAACATTTTAAAATAACTATCTTCTCACCATTCCGGTCTCAAATTGCGTCAGCTCCTTGGACAGACCCTCCCTGATGAGTCTATTTAAGCAGCTTCCGCCACCACCCTTGCTGCCCCCACTACCCCTGTTGCCCACTACCCACTTTTGTTTTCTTCACAGCGTTTATCACTATCCGAACTCATCTTACTTTTTTACGTATGTATTTGCTCTTTGGGTACCCTCCCTAGATGTAAGCTTCCTGAGGGTGGGCACAACAGTCCTCTCTTCTCCCTCCTGCCTCCCCAAACCCACAACAGTGCCAGCATATTGAAGGCCCTCAAAAAACATTTGATGAGTGACCTCCAGCCTCAGGATGATCGCACAGGCCTACCCCAGTGCCCCTCATCTCATGCCTTTCCCCCTTCCACGGCCAACCACTCCTCCGTGCCCAGGTGTCAGCCTGATGCCGCTTCCTCTGGGAAGCTCTCCCTCGTCCCCCAGACTAGGTCAGGCGCCCAACTAAATGTCCTTATGGGCTCCCGTGCCCCACAGCATGGTTCCGAGAGGAAGTATACGGTTCATCCTGCAATTATTCAATCCAAGTGTATTTCCCACTCTGGACCATGAATGCCTGGGAGGGCGATGACCGTGTCCATTTCTGGTCACGACTGCATCCCTTGCGATCAACATGACACTTTGCGCACAGTAGCTGCTCGGCGGATGTTTGTTAAATGAATGAACGAAGAAGCAGAAGTCCTGGAGGGCTGTCACCAACATAACTTCCGGTTGCTACCTCTTCTATGCTAGCTATTAAAGGTCACTTAATCAGACAGACACCCCACTGGCTTTGTTGGGGAGGTCGCTTCACACCATTGAGTTGGCTTGGTGAGATGAAGAGAGAGAACCGTGGGGCTGCCACTAGGATCTAAGCCCGGCATTACCCCCACATCCTGGCTAGGAGACCTTGGGCAGGTGACACAGCCTCTCTGACCCTCAAACTTGGCTGGACCTTATCTATTCCATCCCAAACCCCACCCCTCCTGGGTCCCCAGTGCCTCACCCAGCCACCAGGATGCGTGGGATGTCAGCAGCAAAGGCCTCGCCCATCTCCCGGCTGCCCACGTTGGCGATGCAATGCAGGGCCAGGCACATGAAGGTCGGGTTACGGCTGGCCAGGTCATTCTTGATGGCGTTATTGATGAGCCGGATCAGCTCGGAGTTTGAGTTTACCAGAACCGAGATGAACAGGTAACCCTGCGTGAGGGAGGAGGTGGGGGGCTGAGAGCCTTGTGGCTACTTGGTCCTATACCCCAACCCTCCCATCCTGGGGTCTGTACTCCTAGTTCCCTCCTCCCTCAGACCCAGGAATCCAGACTCCCAGCTCCCTCCTCCCTCAGACCCAGAAGTCCAGGCTCCCAGCCCCTCCCCACCCGGACTCACTATTTGCTTCTCCGTGTACTTGTTGGAGCTGAGCAGGTTCACAGCTTCCATGTGCCCAAAGTCAATGTCATGCCCCAGCAGGAAGATGAACAGCAGTTTACACACATACTTTTTCTTACTGTAGCCGTCCAAGGCTTTGTCCCCTAGGGCCGGAGGAAGGAGGAAAGGGGAGGCAGAATGAGGAAGGATCATGCCTACAAGTCCCAAGTATCCCAGTCCCCAATCCCTTCCTCCCTCAGACCCAGGCCTCCAGCCCCTCTCCCAGCCCTAGGAGTCCAGGCCACCAACCTACCTTTGAACTTAGAGCGGATATTGGCCAGTTCCTTATTGATTCTCTTAATCTCCGCCTCCTTGCTCTTACCTGGGGAGGAGAAGGCAGAGCAGGTGATGAGGGTCACAGACAGTTGAGCTCCCTGTCCTCATTTTCCTTGGCAAGGCCCCTCCCTGCGGGAAGGGCACACTCTCGCCACCCTGGGGCCTTGGGCCCTGGGGCTGAGGTTAGGCCTGGGCCCCGTCTCTAGCTGGGAGCTTCACGGAGGTGAGAATCATGGCTCAGTGGTCTTTACAACCCGGAGGAGAAGCCTGGCACATAACTTGGGGTGACCCTTGACTTGCTCCCTCCTTCCTCCTCTCACTGTGGCCCCTGAACTGTACTCACCCTGGGAGCCCCTATCTCTACCCACAGCTCTGGTTATGCCTCCACCACCAGCCCCCAGAACTGGCCTGGCAAGAAATATATGATGGATGGATGGATGGATGAATGAATGAATGAATGAATGAATAGTTCGGCTGCCTTCTAACTGTCCCCAAGGACTCTCACCCCTACCCCATCCCCACTGAGCTCAGCATCTCCTGACAACCTGCTCCTCCCCCAGGTTCCCAACGTCATGAAGGTCCCACTGCGTCCCAGTCACAAGGCCAGACTTGTGGGTGCTGACCTCCTCCACTCCCTTCCTGTCCCTCCATACATCCTGTCGCCCCACAGACCCACTTCCTCCATTTCCCGGCGGCCAACCTCTCCCCAACTTGTCTGCGACATTCCTACTCTTCTGATAAGAGGACTTTCCCTGACCCCAGAGGCTAGGTCCTGTGCTCCCCGTGCTCCTCGATGTTCGGGCACCTCCTCTATCAGGGCAAGCCGGCTGGACGGTGACCGGGTCTCTCGGCCACCCTCGCCGCCTGCTGCGTCCCTCCCCACGTCCCCCAGTCCCACTGGAGCCAGACTTCACCATCTTGTCCTCGACAGGCTCACTCGGCTCGTCCAGACAGAAACCCGGATGCGTTAGCATTTCACTCAAGCCGTCGCCACATCCCTTTGGCTTGACCTACAGAACAGCCGGGACCCCCGCCACGACCACCACACCCAGACCCGAATCACTGCAGCGGCCTCCTTCCTGGCCTCCCGGCCTCCTGCTGGGGGGACTCCACCCCATGGCTACCAAGCCCTGTGGCCCTGCCCCGGCCACCCCACCAACGTCACCCCTCACCACCTCACTGTGTGTTCCACCCACGGCCTCCCACGTTCCCTGCTCTCTCAGGGGCCTTGCGTGTGCTGCACCCTTTGCCCGGCCCATCTCTCCCGTTAGCTCCTTGTCAGCTGGGTCTCAGCTCTTGTCACCTCCTCCAAGAGCCCTTCTCTGACCACTTTTTTAAAGACAACGCCTTGGGGCGCCTGGGTGGCCCAGTCGGTTAAGCGGCCAACTCTTTTTTTATTTTTTTTTATTTTTTTTTTCAACGTTTATTTATTTTTGGGACAGAGAGAGACAGAGCATGAACGGGGGAGGGGCAGAGAGAGAGGGAGACACAGAATCGGAAACAGGCTCCAGGCTCTGAGCCATCAGCCCAGAGCCTGATGCGGGGCTCGAACTCACAGACCGCGAGATCGTGACCTGGCTGAAGTCGGACGCCCAACCGACTACGCCACCCAGGCGCCCCTAAGCGGCCAACTCTTGATTTTGGCTCAGGTCATGATCTCACGGCTCGGGACTTCGAGCCCCACTTCGGGCTCTGTGCTGACAACGCGGGGCCTGCTTGGGATTCTCTCTCTCCCTGTCTCTTGAAATAAATAAATACATTTGAAAACAAAAACAAACACACACACAAAAAAAACACAGCCAATGCTTTATACTTGTTTCCACCATTAAAAATAAAAGTCTTGGGGCGCCTGGGTGGCTCAGTCGGTTAAGCATCCGACTTCGGCTCAGGTCATGATCTCACGGTCGGTGAGTTCGAGCCCCGCGTCGGGCTCTGTGCTGACAGCTCGGAGCCTGAAGCCTGCTTCGGATTCTGTGTCTCTCTCTCTCTCTGACCCTCCCCTGTTCATGCTCTGTCTCTCTCTGTCTCAAAAATAAACATTAAAAAAAAAGTTTAAAAAATAAATAAATAAAAATAAAAATAAATAAAAATAAAAGTCTTCCCTAAGCACATTTCACACCATGTAACTATTTTATTTATATTTACTGTCTAACCTTGGCTCCCACTTCAGATTATGAGCATCGCTTAGCGGGCCCTGAGCTGCGCTGTCCAATACGGGAGCTCCCAGCCGGGCAGCTCTTGAGCACCTGAAACGTGGCTGTTCCGGACTGAGATGGGGTTAAAGTGGCAAAAACACACTGGATCTGGGAGACGGGGCGGGGGGGGGGGGGGGGGGAAGAACGTAAAATATTTCATTGAAAATTTAACAATATCGGGGCGCCTGGGTGGTTCGGTCGGTTGGGCGTCCGACTTCGGCTCGGGTCGTGATCTTACAGTTCATGAGTTCGAGCCCTGTGTCGGGCTCTGTGCTGACAGCTCGGAGCCTGGAGCTGCTTCGGATTCTGTGTCTCCCTCTCTCTCTGCCCCTCCCCTGCTCATGTTCTGTCTCTCTCTCTCTCTCTCTCTCTCTCAGAAATAAACATTAAAAAAATTAAAAAATATATTGGGGTGCCTGGGTGGCTCAGTCAACTGAGTGTCCGAATTTGGCTCAGGTCGTGGTCTCGCGGTGTGTGAGTTAGAGTCCCACATTGGGCTCTCTGCTGTCAGCACAGAGCCCAATCTGGATCCTGTCCCCCTCACTTTCTGCCCACCCCATCTCAAAAATAAAAAATTTTTTAAGACAGAGAGAGAGTGCAAGTGGGGGAGGAGTAGAGAAAGGCGGGGAGTGGGGACAAGGGAGAGAAAGAGAGAGAGAGAGAGAGAAAGAGAGAGAGAGAGAGAGAGAGAGAGAGAATCCCAAGCAGGCTCCACACTGTCAGCACAGAGCCCGACGCGGGGCTCAAACTCACGAACCATGAGATCATGACCTGAGTTTGATCATGATCAAAACCAAGAGTCGGTCGCTCAACCAACTGAGCCACCCAGGCACCCCTCAAAAATACTTAAAACAAAGAAACAAACAAACAAACACCCATGCCAGACATATTGAAATAACAATATTTTGGTGTATCAGATTATGTAAACATATTATTAAAGTTAAATTTGCCAGTTTCTTTCTCCTTTTACAAAAAAACGTGGCTACAGGAAAAGTGGAAACCACACCCGTGGCTCATACTCTGTCAGCGGGAAAGCGCTGTTCCAGGGCCTCCTCTGGGCTCCACACTGCCTGTGTCACCTCCAGCAGAGCACAGCACATGCTGTGGGTGTCGGGGTCTACCCCTGTCCCCCAGACCACAGGAGGAGCCCCTCGCGGGCAGGGCCAGGATCTGGGTAGCAACTCTGTGTTCCAAGGGCCTACCAAGTGCCGACCTGAGAAGAGGCATGAAGACATGAATAAGGGCCTTAAGAAGTGCATGTTGGGGCGCCTGGGTGGCTCAGTGGGTTAAACGTCTGTTTTCAGCTCGGGTCATGATCTCACGGTTCGTGAGTGCGAGCCCCACGTCGTGCTCTGTGCTGACAGCTCGGAGCCTGGAGCCTGCTTCGGATTCTGTGCCTCCTCTCTGCCCCTCCCCCGCTCCTGCTTGTGCTCTCTCTCTCTGCCCTCAGGAAGGGGATGGAGGGCCTGGGGATGACAGTGGGACAGGGTCTCTGGGACCCAGGCGATGAAGGGTCAGTTCCTCAGTGATGAGCCGGAATTGGCCTGTGTAGCCCCAGAGGCCATCTGATCCTTCATGTAGTAATTACTCGGTTTTTGAGCCCCACGGGCCAGGCCTGAGTGGCGCGGCGACACGGGGCACCCAGGACCCACCCGGACGTTGCACTTGTGATTTGCCTCCAGGGGCTCCCGGCCTGATAGGGCGCAGGCGATCAACGAGCCCTGTCCCCACACCTGAGTGAGATGCGCAGGGACAGAGGCCGCTTGGGGCCCTTGGTGGTGGCTGCCTCGAGGAGGGGACATTTGAGGAGGGCAGTGAAAGGTGAGGAGGGTTCAGGAGCAGTTCACGGGAGAGGAGAACCTGTGTGAGGGTGGTAGCAGGGGGTGGGGGACAGCGCCCAGCAAGGGTGCAAGGTACACGCTCTGTTCTCCTTATTTTTACTTTTTTTTAATTGTTTTTTGTTTTTTATTTTTTTTTTAGATGGCCACAACTGTTTTAAGCGCTTGCCTTAAAACTATTCTGTAAGGACCAAAAAATAAATAAATAAATAAATAAAGTCCTGTTTTATAAATGGACCATATATTACAAACCGCCTGCTTAAACGTCATCGCAGATAGATGGACATTTGAACAGCAATTGAATTTGGGGCTAGGGCATTCTCTGGGCTTTGTTTAAACCTCTATGAAAAGCTTTGAGCCCACCTGGGTGGCTCAGTGGGTTAAGCTGCTGACTCTTGGTTTTGGCTCGGGTCACACTCTCACGGTACATGAGTTCGGGCCCCCCATCGGGCTCTGTGCTATCAGCACAGAGCCTGCTCGGGATTTTCTCTCTCATTCTCTCTCTGCCCCTTCCCCCCAACTCGTACTTTTTCTCTCTCTCAAAATAAATGAATAAACTTAAAAAAAAAAAAAAAAAAGCTTCGAGAAGCAGGCAAAGCTAACCTATGGTGTTGGATGACAGCCGTGGTCATCCTTGGAGGGGGGTCGGGGCTGGGAACATTGACAAGGAGGGTGCCAGGGAGCTAAGGATGTTGTTTCTGCATCTGGGGGGCCCGTTCTGTAGCTGTGTTCAGTCAGGAAAAGTTCATCAAGCTTGACACTTATATCTGTGGGCTTTTTTTTTTTTTTTACATTTATTTATTTTTGAGAAACAGAGCGAGACAAAGCGTGAGCGGGAGAGGGGCAGAGAGAGGAGACACAGCATCTGAAGCAGGCTCCGGGCTCTGAGCGAGCGGTCAGCACAGAGCCCGACGTGGGGCTCGAACCCACGAACCGCCGTTCATGACTCGAGCTGAAGTCGGACGCCTACCAACCGAGCCACCCAGGGGCCCCTGTGGGCTTTTTTATACATATGCCAGCTCTGTGTATGTACACATGCATATGTAAATTAATAGATTTGCATATTAAATTATATATAAATATACATATTTTTGAGATTATTTACTTTGAGAGAGAGAGAGAGAGAAAATATGCCTGGGGGAGGGGCAGAGAGAGGGAGAAAGAATCTCAAGCAGGCTCTGTGCTGCCAGCATGGAGCCCAACATGGGGCTCAAACTCACCAAACTGTAAGATCAAGATCTGAGCCAAAATCAAGAGTTGGACACTCGACCGACCGAACCACCCAGCACCCTAAATATATATTTTTATGGGGAAGAAATCACCTATGCAAAGACCGTAGGAAGCATAGAGGAACAACCTAAAAAATATTTACAGAATATATGTACGTGCGTATATATTTTGTTCTGTAAACACTCTTTAACGGTCGTGGGATAGAGCCCTGCGCTGGGCTCTGCGCTCGGCATGGAGCCTGCTTGGGATTCTCTCTCCCTCCGCCCTTCCCTCCCGCTCACTCGCGCATGTGCAGGCTCTGTCTCAAAGAAAGGGGAAAATAAATACATAAATCAATCAAATCAAATCAAATCGAATCGAATCAAATCAAATCGAATCTCAGGGCATCTGCGTGGCTCAGTCGGTTAAGCATCCGACTCTTGATTTTGGCTCAGGTCACGATTTCACAGTTCATGGGTTCGAGCTCCATGGCCGGCTCTGCGCGGACAGCGTGGAGCCTACCTGGGATTCTCTCTCTCCCTCTCTCCCTGTCCCTCCCCCACTCTCTCTCTCTCAAAATAAATAAACGTTAAAAAAATTATTTAAAAACCCAAAAACCCAAAAACCCCAAATCTCAATTCAGTTACTGCAACGTACGTTTGGAACAACTCAGGTACTTTGTGAATCTGCTTTTTCGACCCTAAGTTGTACGAACTCTTAATGCAGAACAAGTATTTCCAGTGAAACTGTGGCCTGGTTGAGAAAGGAACATCAACTGTCTCGTGAATATTTTTTTTAAATATCGATTACACATTCAAATAATACGGCGGACGTTCTAAGTAAAAGACATTAAACGTCCACTCGTTTTACTTTTTTAATTTTAATTTTTTTTTTCAACGTTTATTTTATTTTTGGGACAGAGAGAGACAGAGCGTGAACGGGGGAGGGTCAGAGAGAGAGGGAGACACAGAATCGGAAACAGGCTCCAGGCTCCGAGCCGTCAGCCCAGAGCCTGACGTGGGGCTCGAACTCACTGACCGCGAGATCGTGACCTGAGCGGAAGTCGAACGCTTAACCGACTGCGCCACCCAGGCGCCCCTCGTTTTACTTTTTTAACGTGGCTACTGGAAAATGTAAGCTTGCGTACGCGGCTCGCTGGATCAGATGTGCTCTGTGCTATCAAAGGCATTGCCACCCCGGAGAGGAAATACTCTCCGTGAAGAACCGGCTGCAAAAGAACGCAGCTGCCGAAAGCATCCCTGGGCGGCCGCCAGCCGTGTGAAGGGTGCACACACCGATTTGTCAACCCTCAGCCTCTGGGCAGAATGCAGCACCTGAGGGCAGGGACGTGTGGCTGCTTCACTCCCAGGGGGCACCCCCTGGGTTCACAACAGTCCCCACACGGGAAAGGTGCTGAATGCAGATTGTGGACCAAGAGTACTAGATGGCACACAGAAGTGGGTGAGGCTGGGCTCAGTGAAGTCCTGTCATCCTCCAGGCCCTACAGATCCACTAGGTCTCTCTCGGACCGCAACTCCTGCCCTCCCCGCCAGCCAGGGCCTCCTCTTCCTGTTCCTCCTCCTCCTTGAATTCCTCCTACACCGTGAGCACAGTCCTGCCTCAGGGCCTTTGCACAGGCTGTGCCAAGAACTTCCTCCTCCAGATTTATGCAGGCCTATTTCACCCACCCAATTTGATTCTTTGCTCCAATGTCCTCTTTTCAGCAAGAGACTGTCTGACCAGCTTATATAAGAGCACTATCCCTAACCTTGTCCCCATACCCGTTCTCTGCTTTATTTCCTCCCAACACCCACTGCTACCTGTCTATACACCTGAATACTCTATATTTACTCGTGTACCAATCCGTGCTCCCTTAGAATATGAGCATGAGAATAGGAGAATATATATTCCCATAGAATATGAGAGAGAGGACTTCTGTTTACTGTTGTAGTCCCGCTACTTAGAGCAGCGTCTGGTGGCCGGTAAAGATTGATTGGTTCATTCATTCGTTCATTTCCTTATTCATTCAACCAGCAAACATCTCCCAAGGACGCCCGTGGGCCAGGTCCCACAGGGGGCAGAACTGGGGACCCTGGGAAGGATCAGAGCAGGGCCTGTGCTCCAGGGGCTGGGGGAGATGCCACAAATGGAATGGGTCACACTTTGGAGTAGGATGCACCCCAATGGAGGAGCTCAGGGCACTGTGAAACCCAGCACCACTCCCCCTTTTTTTAATCACTCACTCGCAAACTCTCCTCAGGCCTAGTGGTAGCTGGGGCCCTAGAGGGAGGGCAGCCCCAGCCTGGGCCCGGGAAGCTCCCAGGCAGATTAAGTGACTGGGAGGCAGATCCCCGCTCCAGAGAGCACAGGACGAAGCCCTCAGGCCAGGCCCAGCCCGAACCTTTCCCCTTCTTATCAGCAGAATTTGCCCTTCCTTGCCCTCCTTCTCAAAGCCTGCCTTTCATCTCCTTCTAGAGCCTTCCCCCTGAACTCCACTCTGCCCTTCAGATTCTCCAGCAGGATGGCTCAACACTCCTCTCCCTCCTCCACCTGATCGGCTCTGGGCCCTGGCTCATCCACATCCCTCAGGCCTTCGGCTCCCTCACTCCTGCTTGAAACCCTCCCCAGTGTTCTCAGGACAGACACCAACTTGGCCTCTGCCCACCTGCCCAATCAGATCCCATCCCGTCCCTCTGTGCATCAGCCACACAGGCCTTAGCTCAGTCTCACTTGGGCCCCAGGACCTTTGCACTGTTGTCCCTCTGCCTCCCCAGCTCTTCTCTGCCTCCCTTGGCCTGGCTAACTATGCCACATTGTCTGAGCACTGCAATCAGACAGAGCTTTCACTCTCGACATGGTGGCCCTCTCTCTCTCACGGACTTAGGACAGCTACACGTTTTTTCCACTTAAAAAAAAAAAAAATTGAGGGGCGCCTGGGTGGCTCAGTCAGTTGGGCGTCTGACTTCGGTTCAGGTCATGATCTCACAGCTGGTGAGTTCGAGCCCCACGTCAGGCTCTGTGCTGACAGCTCAGAGCCTGGAGCCTGCTTTGGATTCCGTTTCCCTCTCTCTCTGCCCTCCCCCCCTCACATTCTGTCTCTGTCTCTTAAAAATAAATAAGCATTAAAAAAGAGTTTTAAAAATTGAGATACAATTCACCCAACCATAAAGTGGGCAAGCCAGTGGTCTCTGGTATATCCACAGTCTTGTGCAACAATCACCAAGATCTATTTCCAGAACGTTTTCATCACCTGGTCTGGACACCTCAGACAAACGAAATCATACATGTGGCCTTCTGTGTCTGGCTTCTTTCACTTAGAATGAGGTTTTCAAGGGGCGCCTGAGTGGCTCAGTCGGTTAAGCATCCAACTTCGTCTCAGGTCATGATCTCGCGGTTCGGGAGTTCGAGCCTTGCATCGAGCTCTGCGCTGGCAGCTCAGAGCCTGGAGCCTGCTTTGGATTCTCTGTCTCCCTCTCTCTGCCCCTCCCCTGCTCACTCTCTCTCTCTCTCTCTCTCTCAAAAATAAATGAATAAACATTAAAGAAAATAATAAAATAAGTAAATTAAAAAAAAAGAACTTAGAACGAGGTTTTCAAGGTTCATCCATGTGGTAGCGTGCGTCCTTTTTGATGGCTTAGTAATATTCCATGGCACGGGGTACCACATTTTGTATATACATGCATCTGACGATGGACATTTGGGTTGTCTTGTTTCCGCTCCTGGGCTACGGTGACTAGCCCTACTATGAACATCTATATACATGTGTTTGTGAGAAGGACTGCCACCATTTTCATGCAGTACCTGTCTCCTTCATGGGACTGGGAGATTCACAAGGGACACAGACCAATCTGTCCTACTCACCACTGTGTCCCCAGCGCCCTTGGTAAGGTTTGAAACACACCAGCCATTCAACAGTTACTTGACGAGACGACGAAGGACCAGAGGAATCCCCGATTCTCTAGCCCCAACCCATCTGGCTCAATTCCCTCCACTGCCCCCGAGGCAGAGTCTCCCCCTTCTGGGGTCCTGCAGCGACACCGACCTGTTTTCTCTTTCCTTCCCCACCTCCATCATCCAGTCCCTCTGCAAATCCTCCAAAACGTGTCCCCAGACCAACCACTTGTCACCCCGGGTCAAGCCAACACCATCTCTCACCCGGATGCCGGCAGCAGCCCCTAATCATCTCCCGGCTTCCGCCGCCACCTCGAGTCTCTTCTCTTCACAGAGGCAGAGGAATTATTTTAAAACATCAAGCAGCTCGCATCCCTCCTGCCTCTAAACCTTCCTGCCGCTCTCGTTTCATTCAGAGAAAGGCCAAAGCGCTCTCGGAGGCCCACGAAGCCGTCCACAATCCGTGGCTGCCCTCATCTCCCGCCCTCTCCCCCTTCGGCTCTTACCTGAACACACGCTAAGCACGCTGCAACCCCAGGACCTTTGAACACACCATTCCTCTGCCTGGACCCCCCTCTTGCCTCCAAAATCTGCAGGGCTTGTGCCCTCGCTTCACTCAAAAGTCTACTCACGTGCACCTCCAAGCCCCATCTCAATCCCGGCTCCTCCTCCCAGTCACCCTCTGACCTGGAATCATTTACTGTAGTTCTGTGTTTATTCTCCATCTCCCTCACGGCATGGGGGCTCCCAAGCCGGGGACTCTTGCTCACTGTTGGAGCCCAGTCCCAGGCAGTGTCAAAAGGGGGTAACGAAAAATGATCTGTCAAACGAATGAATGAGTGAAGGCAAGGTGCTGTCATCGGCGGGGCTTGCAGACAAAACTGAGCCTTAGAGAGGTTAAACGAGTCGCCGAGGGTCACATCCGTGACCGGCATCAGAGGCCACACACACCTACTCCTAGCACCCTCCTCCACCTAATCCACAACCCCTCCTCACTCACCTCTTTCCGTAACAACTATTAACATCTCTTCTCCACCTGACACCCAACAGCCTCCAGCCCTCTCGTTCGTTCACCTCGGACACGCCAGATCCTTTCACACCTCCTCAGTTCTACAGTAATCACAGAGGCCGCTCTTCAGACCCACCGAAGTGACAAAAACAACAGCCAAGACCGCCCAGTGCCTGGAATGTGCAAAAGGCCTCACTCACACACATTATAGCAACCACCTCGTCAGGAAGGTGCAATCAGCAGCCCCTGCTGACAGATGAGGAAATCAAGAGGTGAAGTCCCCCGTTCAAGGTCACATGGCCAGGGAGTGACAGCGCTCGAACTCAGACCCGGGTCTGGCTGACCCCAGAGCCCGTGCAGATACAGCCTCGGAAGCTCTTGGCAGCTCTCACACCAACACCCACTCCCAGGAGTTGGGAGCTGACTTGGCGCCAGGCCTCTCGTCGTCACGACGATCCTTCCTGCTGGTGATCACTGTCCCCATATTGAGGTGGTCAGACGGGAGAGGGTTGTAGATTCAGGAGTGCCCTGCTCCCTGACCCTTGACCTCTCTCTGGAACCAGGCTTCCTCCAACACTTAGCTTTCCAGATCTCCTCCCCGCAAATTCCCAAGGCTCCCTGGGCCCTTCTTTGAGCTCTGGGCTCTCTCGGTTCTGACACATCCTCCAAGCCCCCACTTTATAATGTCCTCTTCTTTCCAGGCCCCCAGCTTCCTGTCTCAGGTTCTCCCAACACCCTCCACCTGCAGCACCTCTCCTCTGTGTTCCTAGATCCCTCTTTTCCCCTTAGTAACCCTTCTAGTCTCCTCACCACTGCCCTCCATGTCTACTAAGCCATCCTCCATCCTGGAGCTCCCCTATCCCTCACCAGGGTCCCACTATGGTCCCCCACCTTCCCATCTCTCCTCCCCAACCCTCTGGGACGTTGTATTACTCTCAGGCCCTCTCTATGCACTAGCCAGGAACCTCAGTGACCTACCTAGCCCCTTCCCCTCTATGACACCCCCTCATCCAGGCCCTCAAAGTCCGGCACCATTATGCTTCCTGTGTTTCACGTCCTCCAGGTCCCCTCTGGCCTTCTCCCACTCTATCGCCGCCCAGGGGACCCCCCCCCCAACTCGTGCACCTCCTTCTCTTTCTATCGACCTCAGGGATTTCTCTAAGCCCGTAGCTAATAGGTTCCCCAAGCCTTTCTATCATTCCCAGGGAACACCTCTAGGGTCCCCAGCCCTGGGACCTTACTAGCCTCCTCTCCTCTAAGACCCTCCCGGACGCCTCTAGTCACTCCGTGTCGTCACCTCAAGAGGCACTCTATGACACCCTAAGTCTCTCCATTCCCCCCACCCTAAAGTTCCCCCCGGGGCCTCTCTATTCTCCCCCTCTACGACGCAAAGGCTTCTACGCCCGGGCCCCTCTGTAACCCCCGAGTCCCTCAATTCCACGCTCCCCCTCCCTCCAGTGTCCCCTGGCCGCGCTCTCACAGTTCCGGATGTCGGAGATGAACACCGCGAGCCCCCGCATCCCATCGCCCTTGGAGACGGCCGGCATGATGGCGGTGGTGTCGGCTCCAGGCCTGGCCGGGCAGGGCACAGCGCAGCGGGGGCTGGCAGGCGGGGACCGGGAGGAAAGGACCCCAAGCAGCGCCGAAGAGCCTAGCCGGCCGGGGGGGAGGGCGGGCGGGCTGGCTGGCGGGCGGGCTGGCAGGCCGCGGCTCCGCCTCCGGCCCCTCCCCTCGCGCCCGTCGTCCTGAGCTATCAGTCTCCCATTGGCCTGGATTACTGCCGCTCAGACTCGGGCTCACACCTCGCTCCCTCTCTCATTGGCCGCTGGACAAAGGCACGCTGCTACGATTGGCTCGGCGGCCCGCTATTTCCGTTCGCAGGAAGGGGGGGATGAAGAGGCGTTGCCCAAGAGACGGGCGGAGTTCGGTTGCGTGCTATGGGACCTGCCCCTCCGAGCGGCCGGGTCCGATGCTGATTGGATCCGGCGAAGGGAGGGATTGATTAGAAGGAAGGCGGGGGAGTGTGCCTGGGAGGCGGGACTGGCGTTGACTATGTCCAATGAGCAGGTAGATCGCCCACGCAGGCGTCGCGGATTCGCCAGGCCTGTCCTATTCCCGCCCCCGACTGGGCGGCTGTGGGGGCGGGAGAAATGCGTTGATAGGTAGAGAAGGAAAGTGAATGGGGGTTGTCACTCAGCTGGACTAGGATAGGTGGAGGGCCGCCTGCAATTCCCTGCTGCAGAGAAGTGGTTGGGAGGGGCAAGCAACTGTGAGGTGTTTACTGCGCAAGCGTTCCCGATTCCCTTTCTCCCTCCTCTCTTCCACCCCCGACTCTTTAAATCTTCTTCCAGGAAGTCTTCCCCTCCCCCTCCCTTGTCTAGCGGCCTAGATGTCGAAACCAAATTTCTCAGAACGGGGGAAATACGAATTCAAGTCTAGTCCTGTTAGGCATACGTTAAATCTGACGTCCAGAGAGGTTGAGGGACTTGCCCAAGGTCACACAGCTCAGAAGAGTAGAGCGGGGATTTAAACTATATTTTGTCTTTTAACCACTTTCCCATATACAATGCCTTTTTTTTTTTCAACCATAATGCCATTCTACACATTGTGAATCTCTCCACCAAACTTGGAGCTCCTCTAGCACTGAAGACCGCTGGTTCAAAGGAAGGAATAGATGAATCTCCTTAGTTTAGCCCAACCACCACCCCTTGGCACCCAAGCCCCTCTTTGATTGACTTTGATTTTGGGGAAGGACTACAATTCTCTGGGCTATTGAGAAATTTGGGGTAAAGGGAACTGAGAGAGTCCATTTCTGTCACCTCCAGGAACTAAACTCCACAACACTTGTCTAATCTCAGAAGTCTGGTATTCTTGGAATGAGCCTTGAGGGAGTGTCCTGGATCCTGTGAACTTCCACTCTGAACCCCCAGGGGATAGGGACCGGGACAAGAGCTGGCCAGGCTGCAGCGTTTCACAGATTGGTCCATCTGGGTTTCCAGGAATGGGGCTTGGGAAAATCATTCTGGATTCTAGGAGGAAGGACGTGCTGAGCTGTCTTAGTGACCAGGAAAGTCCATTCCCAGTATGGGTTGGGGGTGCTATTTGCCCCTAAAGAACAGAGAGTAGAGGACCAATTAGGGGCGGCGCCTGGGTGGCTCAGTTGGTTAAGCCTCTGACTCTTGGTTAACCCCGCATAGGGCTCCATGCCGACAGTGCGGAGCCTGGTTGAGATTCTCTCTCTCTCTCTGCTCCTTCCTTGCTCTCTCTCTCTCTCTCTCTCGCTCTCTCTCAAAAATAAACTTAAAAAACAACCACAATGAACAACTAATAGGAAAGTGAGTTGGAAAAAGTCATTTTTATGGAAAGATACATTAAGCGTTGCAAGGACTGAAGGAGCCCTGAAGGAGTGGGTTAAGCATTGGATTCTTGATTTTGGCTGAGGTCATGACCTCACGACCCATGACCTTCATGGGTTCGAGTCCTGCCTGCCTCCATCTCTGCACCAACAGGGCTGAGCCTGCTTGGAATTCTCTTTCTCCCTTTCTCTGCCCCTCCCCCGCTCTCAAAATAAATTAACAAACTCAAAAAAGAGGAAACACTCTCTCCCGGAGAACATCTTTAAAAATACATCTTCGTGACAGGATTCGAACTTGTCCTCTTTTTGGACAAGAGAAACACGGAGAGTCCCAAGAACAGGAAAAGTGTGTCTAAGGGTGCCTTCCCTGCCTCAACTCTCCACCTCACTTTCACCCAACCACCTTCCACCCTTTGCCCAGGGCCACCTGAGGCCAGATGGAGTTAACTCTGGGCTCAGTATGGGGGGGGGAGAATGTCCTGAAATTAGGTCCTGATATAGATAGGTGGGAGAACTCAGTCCTCCCTCCACACATACCCTATCCTAGAGCTCATGAAGTAACCAAAACTTAATTTTCAAGACTGGCCCTAAAGCAAAGGCATTCTGGATTCTAATAGGGAGTCAGACCGAGAAGGCTGATTTAACTTTCTGGAAAACCTGGGATTGTTTGATCCTGTGTGGGGGCAGTCCTGGACCCCCCCCCATCACAGGAACTCATGACCCCTGTTGAATTAGAGCGGTACTTATAAATAGAAATACAGTGGGAGCCACATATATAATTTTCAACTGACTCGAGCTACATTTTTTAGTTAAAAAAGTGAAATTAATTTTAGTAATATATTGTATTGGGGGTGCCTGGGTGGCTCAGTCGGTTAAGCTTCCGACGTCGGCTCAGGTCATGATCTCGCGGTTCGTGAGTTCAAGCCCCGCGTCGGGCTCTGTGCTGATGGCTCAGAGCCTGGAGCCTGTTTCAGATTCTGTGTCTCCCTCTCTCTCTGACCCTTCCCCGTTCATGCTCTGTCTCTCTCTGTCTCAAAAATAAATAAACGTTAAAAAAAATTAAATAATATATTGTATTGAAGCCAACATACCCGAATACTATCATTTGAACATATTTACCGTTCTAATTTTCCTAAATCTTTGCTTTTGTTTTGAGACAGGGAGCACATGTGCAAGTGGGAAAGGGGCAGAGGAAGAGAGAGAGAGAGAGGATCCCAAGCAGGCTCCAGGCTCAGCACGGAGCCCAACTCCAGACTTGATCCCACAACCCTAGGATCATGACCCGAGCCAAAATCAAGAGTCGGATGCTCAACCAACTGAGCCACCGAGGAGCCTCTAATTTTCCTGAGTCTTTGAAATCCTGTGTTTTCTACTTAGAGCACACATTGATTGAGACTCACCACATTACAGGCACTCAGTAGCTAAAAGTCATTGATTGTGCCTGTGAACTTGGAATTATAGAATTAAGGAAGGAAGGAAGGAAGGAAGGAAGGAAGGAAAGGGAAAGGGAGGGGAGGGGAAAGAAGGGGAGGGGAAAGGGAGGGGAGGAGAGGAGAGGAGAGGGAAGGGAAGGGTAGGGAAGGGAAGGGAAGAATTATAGGGCTGGTTTGAACAAGACAATTATGGGGCTCCGGGGCTCAAGAACTAACCCACTGTTAGGTTTTAAGACCAGACTTTGAACAAGTCCACATTTGGGGGTCTAATGAGCTTTGGGCAGACCTATTCATTAAGAAGAAACCCCAGGAGTAGCCCAAGTATCTCATGGATTGAACCAGCAATAGCTCCTAAGACTTTGGCCTCTGCAAACCAACTCTTGATTTTCTCCAGAAAAACTGGACTCATCCTCGGTCTTCCCATTTGGGCAAAGGGCCCTCCATCAATCACTTGGGCACTCTTGCCAGAACCCCGTCCCTCCCCCTCACGCCAAGGGCGGAGCACATCTGAAGTCAGCCACCTCCGTCGGTCACCATGCAGGCTACTGTCACCCTCATCATCCCTTACCTGGAAACTTGCAGTGACGTACCTTATGACTGTCCCCGCTTCCATCCTGGCCACCCACAGTCCACCCCCCACACACCAGGGCACTTCTTTCAACAATTATCAGCTGTGTCCTTCCCCAGCATAAAGGCTTCAGCCACACTGGCCTCCCCTTGGCCATTCCGACCCTCCAGACCCGTTCCTACGCTCCACCTCTACCCCCAGCGTCCCCCAACCATATTCTTGTTTCTTTGTCTGTTCCCTGCCTGCCCCGGCGCAGCCCCCCCCCCCCCAGAATCTTGGATCCCCCAGCAGCGGGACACAAGCAGAGGGACCCAGACCCCAGAGTACCCCACGAATCCAGGGTATTGCGTGAAGAATCAAGTGTGCATGGGGGTGGGGGGGAGGGTGGCGGGCAGGGGCCGGATGCACCCACAGTCTCAGGGGAAGGGAAGCTGAACCTCTCCCGAGGACCAGTGGGCCCATCCATTGTAAGTTCTGGACTAGAATGGAGAAATCTATCGTGGTTCTAATGGAAGGAACATATCTGGTAGAACCAGAAGTGTTCAGGGAGACCCCCTGGGGGAACACACTGGCCAGTGCCTTCTCCTACCCCTATGCACCCCCCCCCCCTTACTGGGGCCCAGTGGTTGGGTCCTTTATGAGGCAGGACTGGGAGGACAGGGACTTTGAGGGTCAGCGGTCAGAGTAGGTGGAGAGTCTCAGAGGAAGGAGTCCCCGGGGGCAGGGCCCCCCCCCCCCCACGCCATGGCGAGCGTGGTGGTCAAGACAATCTGGCAATCCAAAGAGATCCATGAGGCCGGGGACCCCCCAGCGGGGGTCGAGAGCCACTCCCAGCTGGTCCCCGAGGCTCCTGGGGGGGTGAGCACCCCGGCCAAGGGGATCACGAAGAAAAAGAAGGCCGTGTCGTTCCACGGGTGGGTTTGTCGCACGCACCCTGTCGGGGACGGTCCTAGCGCCCGGCACTGCCTCCAACAGAGCACGAGTGCCACTGTGGGTGCTGGAGGAAGGGGAGGGGGAGACGAGGAGGGGGCAACCGAGGGCCAGGCCAGACGGTGGTGGCAGCAGAGGGAGGTAGAGAGGAAGAGGGTCGTGGGGATGGAGCGAGGGAGGGTGGAAGGAGGGAGGAGAAAGCAGGCAGCAGAGAGGGAGGAGGACGAAGAAAGTGGACGATAAGGTTGCAGTCAGAGAGGGCAGGCGGCGTGGAGACAGGGAGGCAGGAGGCACCGGACCCACTGGGGCTGTATCTCGAGCCCCCTGCCCGTTTCTCCTGCACAGGGTGGAGCCTCGGATGTCCCACAAGCCAATGCACTGGTGCCTGAACCTCAAGAGGTCCTCCGCCTGCACCAATGTGTCACTGCTCAACCTGGCCGCGATGGAGCCCACTGACTCCTCAGGGACAGACTCAACCACAGAGGACAGTGGCCCTCTTGCACTGCCGGTGCCCCCTGCCTCCCCCACCCTACCCTGGGCTTCGGATGACCCAGACATCTCGGAAATACTGGTGAGGGGCCCTGGCTGGGGAAGGCTAGGGTCTTCGCCCTGGTGGTAGACAAATACTGAGGAGGGGGGGCGGGGGGCTCTTCTTGACTTGGAGGAAGAAAGTGCTGGTCGTCCTCCAGGCCCAGAGGAACCGCCTCCTCCTCCCCTAACCAGGAAGCCAGCCCTGAATCAGTCCCCATCCTGGGTGAATGATGCCTGTTGCCTAGGGAATTGGTCTCCTTAGTTCGTTCACTCGCTTCCAAACGTTCTGGGTGAGGCTGGAGTCCCAGGTAGGAGTTAGGCCAGGTTTCTGAACTCGGGGAACCCCCGGTCTGGTGGAGCTGGCAGAGACAGACTGCGGTGATAACTCTCGAACCAGGCTGGGAATATCAGAGAATGCTTCCTGGAGGAGGCGGCTGTTGCAAGCGGGCTTTGATGGTTGAGTAGGAGTTCTCGGAGGGGATCGGAGGGGGCAAAACCGAGAGGTGAGCGAGATCTAGGGGGGATTTAGAGAATTCCTGACTAGAGCATAGAGTGCTACAGTTTGATCTTTTCTTTTTCTTTTTAAAAGTGTTTATTCATTTACTTATTAAATGCTTATTTATTTCTTTTGAGAGAGAGAGAGGAGGAGGAGGGCAGAGAAAGGGAGGGAGAGAATCCCAAGCAGGCTCTGCATCGTCAGCATGGACCCTGATGCGGGGCTTGAACTCACGGACCACGAGATCATGACCTGAGCCAAAGTCAGGAGTCGGACCCTCAACCAACGGAGCTCACCGAGTCGCTCCTACAGTTTGATCCTTTAACGTCCCTGCCACCCTCCACCCCGGCCAGGCTTCCTCCGGGCCAGGCCCTGAACTGGGCTTGATACGGACTCTGAGAATTACACGAATGACAACCACGGTCATAATGTTGCTCACAAGACTCACTAGCATTTCCTAAGCGCCTTCTATGTTCTGAGAGCCTCAGTTTCCTCATCTGTAAAACTGGAAATGCAGGAGTTTGCTCTTTCAACACATAGGTCTTGAACGCCTATGATGCGCCAGGCGCTGGTGTAGGAGCAGCAAAGGGACAGCCAGACAGCGTTCTGGATGCAGCCATGCCCGCTTCACGAGGTGGTCATGACAAAGAGGTGGAGCCCGTTCTGTAAAACGTGCAGCACGGCTGCGGGCTCAGAATCAGTGTTGCTTGTTGTTATTTATCCCCATTTCACAGAGGAAGATATTGAGGCCTCAGAAAGGGTAAATAGGCCACGCCGCTTATAAGTAGTGGAGACGGTCTCAGGAGTTGGTGGGGGAGGGGGGGCGCGCCCTGCATCGATGGGGACAGTAGAGGTCACTGTGGGAGCCCTGAAGAGGGTGGCCTTGGCCCAGTCGGCCATGGTCAGGGGAGGCTTTCCAGAAAAGGCAACACAGAAGCTGGATCTTGAAGATAAGGAAGGTGTTCCCCAAGCAGAAGACAGAGAACGGTGTTCTAGCTGACTGGAACAGCAGGTGCAAAAGGACAGGGAGAGGGGGTTAGGTCTCTGGGGCTGGAGTGTGGGGGGTGAGAGGGACGAGGCTGGAGTGGAGAGGGCAGAGGCCACGCAGGCTGAGAACTGTGGGCGTGCTCCTGAGGGCAATGGGGAGCCATTGAAGGTTCCTGGGTAGGGGAGAGGAGCAGCTCAGGAGTTCTGAATCCATTCCCATGTACTGAGCACCTACTATGTGCCAGGCACTGTGTCACATCCCCGTGGTGGGGAATCTCGTTTTCTTCTCTTAGAAGTTCTGTCAGGGAACTGGTATAACTACCGGTTTAAAGATGAGGGGCGCCCCGGGGGGCTCAGTCGGTTGAGCGTCTGACTTCGGCTCAGGTCACGATCTCGCGGTTCGCGGGTTCGAGCCCCACGTCGGGCTCTGTGCTGACGGCTCGGAGCCTGGAGCCTGCTTCGGATTCTGTGTCCCTCTCTCGCTGTGTCCCTCCCTCGCTCATGCTCTGTCTCTCTTTCTCTCAAGAATAAAGAAAACATTAAACAAAATTTAAAAAAAAAATTCTTTTAAAGATGGAAACACAAGTAACTGAGGAACAGAGAGGTGGAGTGACCTGAGCAAAGTAGGAGAGCCTGTAAGAGACAGGGCCAGGATTAGGTGGTGTGAATGCAAAGGTCCCTTCTTTCCCTGGATGACTCCTCTGCACCTGGTGTGGGGATGTCTGGAAGGCGGAGGCTGGAGGCAGGGAGGCCAGACAGGAGGCTGGGCGAGGGCCCGGGATGGAAGGGTCAGATGGAAAGAAGGGAACAGGGCAGAGAGAGTCCTGGTGGGACGGGTGGCCCCGGAGACATCTCCCCCAGCCAGAGCAGTGTCCTCCCTCTCGGAGCATCTGCAGAGGCCTGCCTCCCACCAGAAGTGTTTCTGAGTCACATCCCGTCCCCGGGGGATTGTGACAGCCGGGAAAGAGCCCTGCTGAGAGCAAGGCCTGAAGCAGCCATGGGCTGCGGTGGGGCTGCGCGGATGCATCAGCCTCCCAGGAGTTTGAGGTTCCTTCTCTGTGAGATGGAAACAGTAATGACAGCCAACATCCAGGGGCACAGGCGGGAGCGGTAGGGCGGGGACAGCAAGAGCCCATCCTGGCATTCAGCACCTGAGCTACGACAGGAGAGAAAGCTGGAGACAGGCAGAGGGGAGGTGGCGGAAACCCAGAGAGAAGGAGACAGAGGCCAGAGTGGGGGGAGGGAAACTTGGTGGGGGGGGCACAGAGATCCAGAGGTGGGCGACAGAGGCCACAGAGACTGGGGGACAGATATTTGGGGCAGGGGGAGAGCAGGGACCAGGAGAGAGGGAGACAGAGACCCAGAGAGAGGAAGGAAGAGAACTGGGTGCCTGGGGCCCCCTGCTGAGATGACAAGTCCCAGACCCGACAGAGAACAGCAGGAGAACACGAAGCAGAAGCTTTGGGCTCCTGTCTTAAGCGAGGACACCATTACGAGGCCAGGAAAGGAACAGAGATGGTGGTATTGCTTTCTGAGAAGGTCGGTGAAGCAACGCAAAGATGGACAGGGCAGAATTCCTGGGGGTTACGTGAGGTCTTGGTGCTAAGCCCTTCCTGGTACTTCCCGCCCTGTTGTCATTATTTTCAACGATGGTGACACTAGTCATTGAGCTTGCCTTACTGACCTTACCACCTTGGCCATCCTTCCTCATTGCCATCTGAGCAAGGTAGCATCATTCCTGGTTTATGGCAAAGGAAGAAAAGCAGGCTCAGAGTGGGGGGGGTTGATGGCCAAGGTGCAGCCTATGGGTGGCCAAGGAGGGATTTGTCCCCATCTCTGGCTCTCCCCTCACCATCAGGCCGTTCGCGTCTCAGCCAAGGGCGACAGGCGCTGTCTTCACCACCCCCAGATCTGCTCTCAGTGAAGCTAAGACTCACCCCCAGGGACCCAAATGGCCCCTTCTCAAAGAAGTGTTGACCACAGGCCAGCCTGCGCCCCTCCCACCGGCCCTGGGAAGGTAGCTATTAACCTTACCTCCATGTGACAGGTGGGGTAAGAGTCCCCTCCCCGAGGTCGTACAACTATTAAGTGGGAGAACGGAGTAGACCCCAGCACCTACTTTCCTTATTTTCCAGAACAGCTACAGGAAACCCAAGACCTTCTGGGTCTTCGGTTTAAAAAATAATCACTTTGGGGGCACCTGAGTGGTTCAGTCGGTTAAGCGTCCAACTCTCGATTTCGGCTCAGGTTGTGATATGGCGGCTCGTGAGATTGAGCCCCGCATCAGGCTCTGTGCTGACAGTGCACAGCCAGCTTGGGATTCTCTCTCGTGCTCTCTGTCTGTCCCTCCCCAGCTAGCGCTCTCTCTCTCTCTCAAAATAAATAAAAATTAAAAAAATAATCAGGGGCGCCCGGGTGGCTCACTTGGTTAAGCATCCAACTTCGGCTCAGGTCATGATCTCACAGTTTGTGAGTTCAAGCCCTGCATCGGGCTCTCCGCTGTCAGCATAGAGCCCGCTTCAGATCTTCTGTCCCCCCCTCCCTCTGCCCCTCCCCTGCTCGCTCTCTCTAAAAAATAAACAATTAAAAAATTTTGTTTAATGTTTTATTTATTTTTGAGAGACAGAGAGAGGGTATGAGTGGAGAGGGGCAGAGAGAGAGAGAGAGGCTCAGAATCCGAAGCAGGCCCCAGGCTCTGAGCTGTCGGCACAGAGCCCGACGCAGGGCTCGAACTCGTGAACCACCACAAAGTCAGATGTTTAACCAGTTGAGCCCCCCAGGCACCAAAGTCGGACATTTGACCAATTGAGCCCCCCAGGCGCCCCCCAAAATAAGTAATTTTTAAAAATCACTTTGTGTATTGGTTAGCTACTGCTGTGAAACAAATTATCCCCAAGCTTAGAACAACCAGCCTGGAGTGGCTTAGCTGGGTGGTTCTGGCTCAGGGTTTCTCATAAGGTTGGAGTCAAAATGTCAGTAGGGGCTGCAGCCATCCGAAGGACTGACCAGGACTGGAGTTTGCACATCCACATTCATAAGGCTCTTGGCTGGAGGTTCATTTCCTTGTCCCATGGGCCTCCCCACAAGGGGCTGCTTGTGACACGGCAGTGACTCCCCAGAGCAAGCAAGGGCAAGCAGGAAGCCAAGGTTCCTTTTGTGAACTAGTCTCTTAAATCACACACCATCACTTCTGCCTTATTCTACTAGCGACGAGGGTCACTAAGTCCAGCTGACACTCAAGTGAGGCAGGTAAGTCTCCTCATTTAGAGAAGTGTCAAAGAACTTATGGGCATACAGTAAAGCCTTGGATGGCGAGTAGCTTGTTCTGGGTGTGATCCACAAGACGAGCGAACGTTTCTAATACATTTCATACTTGATAAATGTGCTGTCTTGCAATACGAGTAGTACGTGCCATCGAATGGCACGTGATCACAACTGAGCCAACGGTTCTTGAAATTCACTTTGATATACGGGCGCTTTGGATTACAAGCAGGTCTCCCTGCGCGAATTATGCTCGCAAACCAAGGTTTTACTGTATTTAAAAAAAATTTTTTTTCTGACATTTATTTATTTTTGAGAGACCGAGCACAAGTGGGGGGAGGGAAAGAGAGAGAAGTCGGGGAGGGGCAGAGAGCCGAAGCGGGCTCCAGGTTCTGAGCTGTCAGCGACACAGCCCAATGCGGGGCTCGAACTCGTGAACTGGGAGATCATGACCTGAGCGGGAAGCTGGACGCTTAACCGACTGAGCCACAATCTCTTTACTTCTTATGGGTCTATGCAGATGTCCTAGTTCTTCATACCCTCCCTCCTCCTCCTCCTCCTCCCTCCTCTTGCTCCTCTGTCTCTGTCTTCTTCATCTTCTTCAGACTTTAAAGTAACCTCTACACCCGTCTACACCGCACGCGGGGCTCAAACTCAAAACCCCGAGATCCAGACTCACACTCCACTGACTGCACCAGCCAAGTGCCCCTCTGATAACGACTTCTACTCTCCATTCTCCTGAGGTCACTGAGGTCAGAAAGCATATTTTGTATGATTCGCTTCTTTTGCATTTATTGAGACTTGTTTTCTGACTCAATACAGGGTCCATCCCGGACCCGAGGTAGAATGTCTCATGGGCACTTGAGAAGAATGTGTATTCTGCTCTTGCCGGGTGGAGGGCTGTCTGTCAGACGTCTGTTAGGTCTGGCTGGTTTATAGTGGTTTTCCGGTCTTCTGTCTCCTTGTTGATTTCTCTCCGGTTGTGCTGTCCGTTACTCAAAGTGTGATACTGAGGCTGAAGTCCCCAACCATTGTTGTTGAATTGTCAATTTCTCGCTTCAATTCTGTCAGGTTTTGTTTCACACAGTTTAAACTCTTTTTAATGTTTTATTGAGAGAGAGAGAGAGAGAGAGTACAAACGGAGGAGGGGCAGAGAGAGAGAGGGAGACACAGAATCCGAGGCAGACTCCAGGCTCTGAGCTGTCAAGCACAGAACCCGACGCAGGGCTCAAACTCATGAACCATGAGATCCTGACCTGAGCCGAAGTCGGACGCTTAACCGACTGAGTCACCCAGGCGTCCCTTCTTTCATGCATTTTAAAGCTCTGTTTGGTGCATATATATTTATAATGGTTACACCTTCTCAAGGACTTGACTCTTACAGGTTTGGGCAGTTTTTTTCATTGTTTTTATGGAGGGGTGGAATTTTGGAGATCCATCATTTTGCTTATGTCACCTTAATACAATATTTCTTTTTTCTTTTATTTTTTTATTTTGAGAGAGAGAGAGAGAGAGAGATCAGGGGAGAGGGGCAGAGGGAGAGAGAGAAAGAGAGAGAATCTTGGACAGGTTCCACGCTGAATGTGGAGCCTGATGAAAGCTCCTGGGGCCATGACCTGAGCCGAAATCACACCCCTGGGGCCATGACCTGAGCCGAAATCAAGAGTCAGACACAACCGACTGAGTCACCCAGGTGCCCCAATACGATATTTCTCATCACACCTCTTCTCCAGAGCAATCATGCAAGGAACGTGGTGTTGTCCTTTTCTTACGATAGAGGAAATTTGTTCTCCCTTTTCTCTTTGCGTACTAGTCCAGCAACTGTGAAGGACACCAAAGTAACTGGCTTAGGCAAGATACTTTATTTCTCTCTCACATAATAATCTCAACAAGCGTAGCAGGCCTGCTCTTCAAATGAAGTGCGTTACAGGCTCCGTGTTCTGGAGGTTCAGCTATAGAGTCGCAAGTGTGGCTGCCAGTAACAAAAAGACACAAAATAGCACAGGCTAAACACGATGGAAGATGTTCTCTCTCACATGTACATCACGGTCAGTGGTTCGAATTTGAGTACAGCGGCTCCACAGTACTGAGGACTCAGCCTTCTCTATCTTGTTGTGTCCTGCAACTGGTGGTCAAGATGTTTGCTCTGGCTTTAGCCACCAACTTTGAACTCCAGCCAGCAAGAAGAGAGAAAGGGGGATGTTTTCCCTCTCTTCCTTTAAGAAAGGCATGACTTAGAAAATGCTTACCTTATTGCTACTCACATCCCATTGGCTGAAACTTTGTGGTGTGGCCACACCTACCTGCAAGGGAGCCTGGGAAATGTAGTCTTTGCCTGGACAGTCGTGCGCCGGGCTAAGTCGTCTAAAAATGTGGAAGAGCAGACAGTGGATCCTGCCACCTGCGTCCCTCTTGGGCCACAGTTTGCTTCGCATGAGTCCTAAAGCATTTTCTGGTGATATAAGGTGGCGATGATCAGAGGCTATGTGGTGTCATGGTTTAAAACAAAGGCTCTGGGTTTAAAATCTGACAAGGCCATCTCACGCGCTGTGTAGCTGGGAATTCAAGGGGGGATTGTATCTCTAAGCCTCATTTTCCTCACTTGCAGATTGGGCCAAAAAGCCTCAAAAGGTGTGGCTTAGAGGACTGAGAAGGAAGTGTGTGTGTGTGTGTGTGGCATGGTGCTTAGTGAGCACTTATATCTGGAAAGTGGATTATCTTAAAATTTTTTTCCAGTGCCTGGAGAGAAAAATACAGCATGTGTTTTAATAGTTCATCTTATTTATGTCTGTGGACCCCAAGGGCATTTCTCTCAAGGTTCAATTGAGACCATCCATCTCCCATGGATCTGAGTTCTCCCCTGACCCCCCCCCCCCCCTCCCTTCCGGATCCCACTTCTTTTCCTTCCCATTCACCAAGCAGAAAATGAGCCCACCCTCTGGTTTCATGGAACAGGAGTACCAAGAATCAAAGAGGTACAGCCCCGGCCCAAGGTCACACAGCCATTGCAGGGCAAAATTGAGGTGCAAACCCAGCCTCCTCTCTGTTCTAGACCTTTTTCTTGGGGTTGGGGTTCGCTCCCACACACCCACTGACCTGCCTTCTCCCATTCTTCCCCAGAGTGGGGTCAACAGTGGATTGGTCCGTGCCAAAGACTCCATCACCAGCTTGAAGGAAAAGACCACCAGGGTTAACCAGCATGTGCAGACGCTGCAGGTGTGGGGACTCCCCCCCCCCCCAATACCTCCTCTTCCTCCACGGCCAAGTTCCTCTCCTAGAGCTCTCCTCCAACTCAGTGCCCCCACAGCCCTGCTTGGGAAGGTTGAGGCTGGGAAGGGAAAGGGTCCTTCCCAGACCCAGCCTCTCCTCCCCATGGGGTATCCTCGTGGCCCTGGCTAACCTCTCTTCCCTTCCGGGCTCCAGAGTGAGTGTTCTGTGCTGAGCGAGAATCTAGAGAGAAGGCGGCAAGAGGCGGAAGAACTAGAAGGCTACTGCAGTCAACTCAAGGTGAGCCGCAGCCGAGCAAGAGAAGGGTGGGGAGAAGGGAGCGGAAGTAGGAAGAAGGTGGAAACGTGAGGGGGAATGGAGTCACGGACAGGAGATGGGTGGAGAAAACTAGCCCTTGGAGCGGGGGGAGGGGGGCGGGGGTGGGGGTTGAGGAAGACGGTCAGACGCACGAGGTACTTGAAGCAGACTTCAGGTGGGGCTTCCTGCCCAGCCACCCCCGCCCCTTCAACGTTCACGTTCAAGCTCCTCCATGCGTACTCGCGTTCGGGTCTTGGAGAGGGACTCGTGTCCGACTCTGAGCAGGAATGCCTGTCCGGCCCCCATTTCTCACTCATTTCCCAGCACCATGTTGGAAAAGCTTCACTTGTTCTGACAGGAGGGGCTGGAATTTGGCCCCACGGAGAACCGGAGTGGGGGTGGAGGGCTGGAGGGGGACGTGGAGGCAAGCATTCGGAGGTTAAAGCGAGTGGGATTTCAGACGGGCCAGTCCTCCTCGGCAACAGCAATGGAGAGTCCATCTAGACTCGAAACGGGGCTTCCCACTCTTCTCTTCCCCATCCACTTACTTTCCAATCTCGGGGAGTCATTGGGCAGACTGGCGGGTGGAGGTGGTCGTGGGAGGCGAGCGGCCGGACGGTGTCACCCCGCCTTCCTTCCCCGCCCAGGAGAAGCTGCGTTATCTCCAGCAGCAGCTCCAGAACGAGACACCGCGGAGGCAGGAGGCCGAGCTGCAGGAGCTGCAGCAGAAGCTGGAGGCTGGCCTCTCTCGGCAGGGCCTGGGCCCCCCCGCCCAGCCCCCTGGCTCCTCTGGCCCTCCGGGGAGCCCCAACGAACCCCCACGACCGCGCAGCATGGCCTCAGGCGGTTGGGGAATGGGGCCGCGGGCGGGGGAGGGCCCCGTCGTGAGCGAGCAGGAGTTGCAGAAGGTCTCTGCCGGCCTTGAGGAGCTGAGGCAAGTGGGAAGGGTGCGAGGGTGTGAAACCTCGAGGACCTGACTTGGGGGGGGCCCGGGGGTGGAGCCTCGAAGATCAGAGCGGGACGAGGGCCTATGCGATGGAGCTCCAGGAGCCCAGGAGGGAGGGTGTTGGGGATGGTGAGCTGGAAAGGCCGGACTTCAAAGAGCTGAGTTTTGAGTATAGGGTTGGCGGAAGGGAGGTCCGCGTCTGGTGAAACTAGGGTGGGCGGGTTTGGGTAGGGGACAGGTCCTCCGGGGGCTCCAACTTCAGGGTCGCAGCGTCTGGAGGAGCTGGCATGGGGCTGGGGGGTGGGGGCAGTACAAGGGAAGGGCCAGGACCCCCGACAAGGGGACAGGGACGTGAGAGGATTGCAAGAAATGGGCAGGACAGGAGAATTTGGGAGCTGGGTGGGTCCAGAGCCATGGGCAGGGAGGGGGCGTTGGAGACCTGTCCGAAACTCAGCCCTGACCGGTTCCTTACCTCTGCCTCTCCAGGAGGGAGGTGTCCTCGCTGACTGCCCGGTGGCATCAGGAGGAGGGGGCGGTACAGGAGGCCCTGCGGCTGCTCGGGGGCCTGGGCGGCAGGCTCGACGGCTTCCTGGGCCAGTGGGAGCGGGCGCAGCGTGAGCAGGCGCAGACCGCGCGGGGCCTACAGGAGCTGCGGGGCCGGGCGGATGAGCTGTGCACCTTGTAAGAACCCGGGCGAGCGCGCGGCCAGGGAATAGGGGGCGGGGCCTTGAAGGTCAGGGATGGACCCATCAGCTGGGGCCTAGAGGTCGAGCCCCTAGCCTGGCACGTGGAAGCTCTAATTAGAAAGAGGGGGTGGCTTGCTATAGATAATAAGGATTGAGGGGCGGCGCCAATTAGAGAAGCGCTGTGTTCCATGCCTTAAAAGGATAAGGGGAGGAGCCAAGTAGGAACAGGGAAAGCCAATTGGAGAACAGCGAGGGGCATTTCAGAACTTAAGACACAAAGGAAAGGCCAATCAGAGCGCAGAGGGGCGGGGCAGGGCCGGAGTATCGCAGACTAGATGCAAACGGAGGGGCTGCGCTAATGGGTGAAGTGCGAAGGGGACTTAACCGTTGGAGAGGCTACCTTGCAGCACTGGTTACCCTCACCTCAGGGTGGAGCGATCTGCAGTGTCTGTGGCTTCCCTGAGGAGCGAACTGGAGGGGCTGGGCCCAATGAAACCTATTCTGGAGGAGCTGGGGCGGCAATTTCGGAGCTCTCGAAGAGGGTCTGACCTCTCCATGACCCTGGATCGGCCGCCCCAAGGTTCCTGTGCCCGCTGTGCCAGGTAAGGGGATGGGGCCTGGCGGGGCCTGGTGCATTCTGGGTCACGTTGAGGGCAGACCATTGAAGGAGATGGGGCACTGGCCAAGACTCTGGCAGGGGGTGGAGTGGATAGGGAGGAGTTCACGGTGGGAGAGTATCCCCATGCGTTTTAGGACAGGCTAGTCCTTGTGCGTGATGGGAGCCAGATTTCTCCCCTTCCCACAAGATGAAGTCAGTGTCTCGTGGAACACAAGATATGATACATTTTGAGCATCCTGGATTTCCAGTGCATTGTGAGGAGGTTGGGATGTGGTACTTGGTGGGAGGCCAGGTTTCTCTGCGTCGTGAGAAAGGTTGAGACCTTGATGCATTGGAGAACGGAGGGACACCAGGGTTGGTCCGCAATAGGAAGTGGGGGACTCCCAATTCGGGTTCAAGTTTAACTAGTGTATGATGGGAAATGTGGGTTTTTTTCATGAACTAAGGGCCGTCTGCTACCCTTTGGGAGTGGGCACCCCCCAGGGCACTGTGGGAATTACCCACACTGTGGAAATCAAAAGATACCTGATGCACTGTAGGTTGGCCCCAGTGCACGGTGGGAAGGGTGCGGGGGTGCATAGCGGAAGCGCCATCTGAGTGGGGGCCGGGCAGGTGGCTATGGGGCATCTGGGAGTGGAGTTGGTATTAGGCTTCTTACACCCGGTGACTGCCCCTCCCTCAGCCAGGGGCAGCAGCTGTCCACAGAGTCCCTGCAGCAGCTACTGGAGCGAGCACTGACCCCCCTCGTGGACGAGGTGAAGCAGAGGGGCCTGGCTCCCGCCTGCCCCAGCTGCCAGAGGCTACACAAGAAGATTCTGGTACCAGGGACCACAGGCCATCATGCCCCACTTTTCGGTCAGGGGGGCGGGAGGGGAGCCCCGGACACAAGGATACTGTTGATGTGTGGCAGGATGGGAAGCACTAAACACCATTCGTGGCAGGTGTTGGGGGAACACGTGGATCTGATGCATCGGGGTGGGGAGGAGAGGCAAGCAGTCTGGTGGGTGGTAAGTCACAGGTCAGTCATTATGGGACCCGGGCTGATGGACTTGGGCCCGAGGCAGTGGATGACTCATTGGATCTGATGCACGGGGGGACACAGGAGACAGACGCTCGTCTACGGCTTCATGGAATACAAGCCTGATTTTCTGTAGACCTTAAGAGACGCAATATGGGATCATTGAGGTCAGACAGGGGACCCAGTGAATACAAGTCACAGTAAGCTAGTGCATTATGGGAAATGGAACTACAGCTCGTCACGCGGTATTGCACCACCGGCCCCAGCCTATTAGCTGATGGAACTTGAGGCCTGTGTACATCCTGAAACATACATATCTAATGTATTATGGGATACTGGCCTAATGTATGATGGGACACAAGTTGCAGTGGGTGAGACGACACTGATGTGGCAGGACTATAGGACTAATACATGAGAGGACACGGGGCCTGGGACGTTGTGGAATGTAGGGAACCAGAGGACTGAGGATTATTATTTTAACTGAGATGCTGGTCTAATAGAGATGCGGGGTCTTACGAATTAGGGGATGTAGTTCACCAATGATGGGATCCTGGGACCTGGACACATATCAAATGCACGATGGTTCATGGGCATTAGGGGACAACATGTTAGATGCTGGTTGCGTGCTTGCTGGGACCCAGAAGGGCAGTACGTTAGGGGACAGACAGTGGGACAGCCACAGGTTCAGCACATGATGGGATATGGAAAGCCCACTGTGGGATGCCGGGGTCAGTCTCAGGTCCGAGGCATGATGGGAAACCCTGGGGGAGGAACGTGGGCCCCATGGGCCCCATGACCCTTGCCCGCCGCGATCCAGCTCCCCCTCCACCCCCAGCCCAGTCTGGCAAGCCCAGCCGCGCCTACGCTCCTCTCCCCAGGAGCTGGAGCGCCAGGCCTTGGCCAAACACGTCAGGGCAGAGGCCCTAAGCTCCACCCTTCGGCTGGCCCAAGACGAAGCCTTGCGGGCCAAGAACCTGCTGCTGACCGACAAGATGAAGCCGGAGTGAGGAAGGAGGCTGAGGGCGTGGGAGGAGGGTGAGGTCTTGGGGAAAGGGCCTGAGTCACCCTCTTCTTCCACTCTAGCCCCCTGGCATCTGGCCTCATCAGCACCAGCCCCCCACTCTCTGTTATTACAGGGAGAAGGTGGCCACTCTGGACTACGTACACCTGAAGATGTGCTCCCTCCACGATCAACTCAGCAACCTGCCACTTGAGGGGTCCACAGGGACGACGGGGGGAGGAAGCGGTGGGGGAGCTCCCCCAAAACGTGGGGGCCCAGCCCCTGAACAATAAATGGCCTCTCATGCTGGCATGAAATCTCTCTCCTTTTTGGCACCACAGGAGGGCTGGTAAATCCCACACACACCGCGCACGAGCCTCTCCCCGTGACTCGATCCTCAGCCAATGGGGTTTCCAGAGAGCTGATGATGATGGCACAGTTCTTTGGAAAGGAAATGGGGGGTAGAAATAAGGACCTGTGGTACAGTGTGGGACCGTCGATCCAAACCTTTTTAGAGTGGTTTTTAAAAAATTATAGGATATATGTATATAACATATAAGATCGAGAGTCACATGCTGTACTGACTCAGCCAGCCAGGAGCCCCTACAGTGATTTTTTTTTTTAACTAGACCATTATATCGTCTACCACTGTGTAAAAAAATTACCCCTCCCCAAACGTAGCTGCTTAAAAGAATAAACTTATTGGTGGGAGGGAGGGGAGGGTGGGTGATGGGTATTGAGGAGGGCACCTTTTGGGATGAGCCCTGGGTGTTGTATGGAAACCAATTTGACAATAAATTTCATATATTAAAAAATAAATAAATAAATAAAATGAAAAAAAATAAAGTCTTCTCAAAAAAAAAAAAAAAAAAAGAATAAACGTATTGTCTCACACAATTTCTGAGGGTCAGGAACCTAGGAGTGGCATAGCTGGATGGTTGTGGTTCAGGGTCCCCATGAGGTGGCCTCGTTTGGAGGCCTCGGTTCCTTGTTGCCTGTCAGCGGGGGGGGGGGGGGGGGGGGGGGCGGTGGGGGGGCCGGGCTCAGTTTCTCACGACGGCTACCTGTCCCTAGAGCAAGCAGTCTAAGAACAAGCAGGAAGCTACAGGGCCTTTGATGACCTCGTCTCTGAAGTTGCAAACTGTCATTTTCCCTTTTTATATTCATTAGAGTTGAGTCACCGAGTCCAGATCATACTCAAGGATCATGTCAAAGGATTTGCAGACATATTTTTTTAAAGATTTCATTTTAGGGGCGTCTGGGTGGCTCAATCAGTTAAGCATCCAACTTCGGCTCAGGTCATGATCTCACGGTTTGCGGGTTCAAGCTCCACGTCGGGCTCTGTGCTGATGGCTCAGAGCTTGGAGCCTGTTTCGGGTTCTGTGTGCGTCTCTCTCTCTGCCCCTCTCCCACTCATGCTCTGTCTCTGTCTCTCAAAAATAAACATTAAAAAAAAAAAAGATTTCAGGGCACCTGGGTAGCTCAGTCGGTTAAGTGTCCGACTTTGACTCAGGTCATGATCTTGCAGTTCATGAGTTCGAGCCCCACATAGGGCTCTGTGCTGACAGCTCAGAGCCTGGAGCCTGCTTCAGATTCTGTGTCTCCCTCTCTTACCCTCCCCTGCTTGCACTCTGTCTCTCTCTCTCTTTCTGTCTCTTCCTGTTTCTCTCTCTCAATAATAAATTATAAACATTAAAGTTTTTAAAAAATATTTCATTTTATTTTTTTTTAAGTAATTTCTACGCGCAACAGGGGGCTCAAGCTCACAACCCTGAGATCAAGAGTCACACGCTCCCCTGACGGAACCCGCCAGGCGCTCCTGTAGATGTATTCTGGAGACCATGTCAATTTGTGGACATATTTTAAACCACCATAGTAATCCCATTTTTAAACCTTTAATTGAAGGATAATATAAACAGGAAAGTTCGCAAATTAAAAGTGTATGACAAATTATCATAAAATGGACCTGTGTTTCCAATCACAACCAAGATAAGCTGAACCTGACTAGCACCCACTGAAGCCCCCATCATGTCCCCTCCCAATCACTACCCTTTCTGCACACCCAACATTCATCTCCTATTCTTCTAACACTGCAATAACGTAAGGAAAGAAGTACAAAGATAGAGAATAAAGGAAACTATCATTATTTCTAGATGCTATATAATTGCACACATAGACAATCACAGAGAACCCAAAGGAATCTATCTATAAATTATTAAAAATTAGTTTTGGGATGCATGGCTGACACGGTTGGCAGAGCATCCACTCTTTTTTTTATTTTTTAAATATTTTTGAGACAGGGCACAAGTAGGGTTGGGGCAAAGTGAGAGGGATACAAAGAATCTAAAAGCCGGATGCAGGCTCTGACCTGTCAGCACAGAGCCCGATGCGGGACATGGGCTCAAACTCGTGAATGGCGACATCATGATCTGAGCCGAAGTCACACTCAACCGATTAAGCCACCCAGGCGCCCTGAGCATCCTTGACCTAAGGGTCATGGGTTCAAGCACCACACTGGACGTGGAGCCTACTTAAAAAAAAAAAAAAAGAAAAAGAAAGAAAGAAAAACAAAAAAAAAAACGCAGAGTTAAGGTCAGTTCAGGGGTGCCTGGTTGGATCAGTCAGAGGAGCATGTGACTGTTGATCTCAGAGTGATGAGTTTGAGCCCCACATTGGGTCTAGAGATTACTGAAAAAATCTTGGAGAGTCTGGCTGGCTCAGTCGGTTGAGCCTCCAACTTTGGCTCAGGTCACGATTTCACCCTTCGAGAGTTCGAGCCCCGCGTCGGGCTCTGTGCTGACAGCTCGGAGCCTGGAGCCTGCTTCGGATTCTGTGTCTCCTTCTCTCTGCCCCTCCCCTGCTCATGGTCACCCTCACTCCGTCTCTCTCTGAAATAATAAATGAAAAAACTTTAAAAAATCATTTAAAAAAATCTTTAAAAAATAAGAAAAAAAATCTTAAAATCAGTATGTTTAACGAGGAAGCTTAAACGAAAGGTGAACACAAGAAAATACATTTATTTCTGCATGCCAGTGATAAAAGGTTAAAAAATGAAGACGAAAATTTTAAGACACTATTTACTTCTCCCCAATTGATTTATAGATAAAAGCTAGTAGATGTGAGATTTTTAAAAGTGGCTTCTTTTGGGGCGCCTGGGTGGCCCAGTTGGTTGAGCGTCCAACTCTTGATTTTGGTTCAGGTCATGATCTCACAGTTCATGAGTTCGAGACCTACGTTGGCTTAGGATTCTCTCTCTCCCTCTCTCTGCCCCTCCCCTGCTCATAGTGTCTCTCTCTCTCAAAATAAAATGTTGTACCCACAACATGATGGGAACTGGGGGATCTAAAAACGCTCAGAGAGGGGTGCCTGGGTGGCTCAGTCGGTTGAGCTTAGTGTGGAGCCTGCTTGGGATTCTCTCTGTCTCTCCTTCCCTGATCACGTGTGTGTGCTCTCTCTCAAAATAAAAATATAAATCGGTAAATACATAAATAACCCCTCAGAGAATGAATAATTATTCTCATTTTACAGAGTGCTATAGACTATATGTTTATTTCCACCAGAATCCATATGTGGAAGTCCTAATGCCCAATGTGATCACATTTGGAGTGGGGGCCGCTAGGAGGTCGAAATGAGGCCATAAGTATGAACCCCATGATGGGATTCGTTTATTTATTTACTTACTTACTTATTTACTTATTTATTTATGTATTTTATTTACTTATTTATTTATGTATTTATGATTCTACTTTGTTTTAAGTTTTATTTATTTTGAGAGGGATAGAGACAGCACGAGTGGGGGAGAGGCAGAGAAAGAGGGGGAGAGAGAGAGAATCCCACGCAGGCTCCGTGATGTCAGCACTGAGCCCAATGTGGGGCTCGATCTCACGGATCGTGAGATCAGGACCTGAGCGGAAATCAAGAGTCAGGCACTTCACTGACTGAGCCGCCAGCTTCTACTTTTAAGCAATCTCTACACCCAACGTGGGACTTGATCCTGAGGTCAAAAGTTGCAGGCTCTGCCAGCTGAGCCAGCCAGCACCCCAGGATTAGTGCCCTTTAAGAGGAGACCCAATCCCCTCCCTTGCTCTCCCTTCCCTTCTATTCCTTCCTTTCCCTCCCCTCCCCCATCTTCCCTCTCCTGCTCTCTCTCTCTCTCTTTCTCGCCCCTCTCACCACGTGAGGACACAGAAAGAAGGCCACCATTTGCAAACCAGGAGGCAGACACCAAATCTTCGGCTTTGATCTTGGACTTCTCAGACTCCAGAACTTCGCGATATAGGTGTCTGTTGTCTAAGCTGTCTGATCTATGGTATTTTGTTTTCTCCATCAGAACTAAGATACAAAGGAAGACAGAAGGCCACAGAGGATGAGTTATTTACACAAGGATACACAGTTACCGAGTGAAAGAGCCGTTCCTATTGAAACATATCTGTCTGCCCCCAAGCCCCTCCTACATTCCTCCTAGAGACCATGTGTTCCGGGATAGCTGTAATCCGCTTTCCTACCTGCAAAGATGTCATTTCATGATTTCATGAAAGCTCAAACAGGTGAGCAACCCGATCCCAGAATCCCTGTTTGGGGCTCTGTTTCCTGAAGCCACTCTTGACCCCAAGAACACAGCAACTACTCTGAACATTTGATGTAGGGGTTGGTTGCATGGGTGACGAGGACGTAAGGGGCCAAAAGAGGATGAAACCACAGATTAGCATCAGCACGAGGCCACAACCACCCCTAGGCTGGAAGGACAAACAGAGGAGGTGGTGATGTCCAGGGACTGAGGTCACCTGGTGGAAGCAGGTCTGTCTAGTCTGAGCTTTGGCCGCCTCCAGAGAAGCAGAGACTGTGTCTATCATGTCAGTCTGTCTCCGGCCTGGGCCTCCCATTGGTTGAAGCCAGCGGAAAGCTGCTTGGCACAGAGGGCCGGGGAACAGAGCCTACAGGGTCACCCCCTGTGCTACAGGACAGATGATGAAAACGGCAAAGAAACAGATCAGGTGTCAAACAAGCTCAGAACTGGTGCGTGAATGTTGTTTAAAATGCTTATTAGAGGGGCGCCTGGGTGGCTCAGTCGGTTGAGCGGCCGACTTCGGCTCAGGTCATGATCTCATGGTCCGTGAGTTCGAGTCCCACGTCAGGCTCTGTGCTGACAGCTCAGAGCCTGGAGCCTGTTTCGGATTCTGTGTCTCCCTCTCTCTGACCCTCCCCCGTTCATGCTCTGTCTCTCTTTGTCTCAAAAATAAATAAATGTTAAAAAAAATTTTTTTTTAAATAAAAAAAATTTAAAAATAAATAAATAAATAAAATGCTTATTAGACATCCAGAAGGAGATACCGAGTGGGGCAATTGAGACTTGAGTTAAGGAGAGACGTAGGGTCTGGTTACAGAAACCTGGAAACCGTGGACACAGAGGTAGTAGCTGAAGATCTCACGGTCTGTGAGTTCAAGCCCAGCATCAGGTTCACTGCTGTCGTGCAGAGTCCTCTTCGGATCCTCTGTCCTCTTTTCTCGCTGCCCCTCCCCCACTCATCCTCTCTCCAAAATAATTTTTTTTTAATTTTTTTTAAGTTTTATTTATTTTTGAGACAGAGAGAGAGAGAGAGAGAGACAGAGCATGAACGGAGAAGGGGCAGAAAGAGAGGGAGACAGAGAATCGGAAGCAGGCTCCAGGCTCTGAGCCGTCAGCCCAGAGCCCGACACGGGGCTCAAACTCACGGACCGCGAGATCGTGACCTGAGCTGAAGTCGGACGCTTAACCAACTGAGCCACCCAGGCACCCCTCTCCAAAATAAATTTTAAAAAGCATTAAATCAATAAAATTATGGGGCACTTGGGTGGCTCAATTGGTTAAAACATCCAACTTCAGCTCAGGTCATGATCTCACGGTTCATGAGCTCAAGCCTAGCATCAGGCTCTGTGCCAATGGCTCAGAGCCTGGGGCCTGCTTCGGATTCTGTGTCTCCCTCTCTCTGTGCCCCTCTCCTGCTGTGCTCTCTCTCTCTCTCTCTCTCTCTCAAAAATAAAATAAAAACACTTAAAAAATTTTTAAGAAAAGATTTTAATGTTTTATTTTTTTATTTTAAGTTTATTTACTTTTGAGAGAGAGACAGAGAGACTGAATGGGGAAAGGGGAGAGAGAGAGAGGGAGAGAGAGAATCCCAAGCAGGCTTCATGCTGTCAGCACAAAGTCCTATGTGGGTCTCGAACTCCTGAACCATGAGATCATGAGATCATGACCTGAGCCGAAAACAAGAGTTGGACACTTAACCGACCGAGCCACCCAGGCGCCCCATGATTTTAATTTAAGAAGATTTTATCTTTAAGTAATCTCTACACTCAACACGGGGCTTGAACTCATAATCCCGAGATCAAGAGCCTCATGCTCTACCGACTGAGCCAGTTAGGTGCCCCGAGGAAATGTGGTGTTTTTTTTTTTTTTTAAATAAAGATTTTTAAAGTTATTTTTATGTAACCTCTATACCCCAGGTAGGACGCAAAGTCACAACCTTGAGATCCAGATTTGCAAGCTCCACTGACTGAGCCTGCCAGGTGCCCCAGGGAAATCCATGTTTGAGAGAGGATGGGAGGCAAAGATTTAGAGAAGATAGGTATAGATCACTCTCTTTTTTTATTTTTATTTTTTATGTTAGGGAGAAAGGGAGCACAAGGCAGGGAGGTGGGCAAAGGAAGAAAGAAAAGGAATCTTTTTTAAATGAAATTTTTTAAATGTTTATTTATTTTTGAGACAGAGAGAGACAGAGCATGAGCAGGGGAGGGGCAGAGAGAGAGGGAGACACAGAGTCAGGAGCAGGTTCCAGGCTCTGAGCTGTCAGCAGAGTCCGACGTGGGGCTTGATCCCATGACCAAGGGATCATGACCTGAGCTAAAATTAAGAGTCGGATGCTCAATTGACTGAGCCACCCAGGAGCCCCTCTTTTTTTTTTTTTTTTCCTTACGGTAGGCTTAACGTCCAGAGCAGAGCCCAACATGGACCTTGAATTCACAACCCTGAGATCAGGACCTGACCTCAGATCAAGAGTGGGACGCTCAACCGACCGCGCCCCCAGGTGCCCTAAGTCACTCTTTCGATGACTTTTGCTGCAAAGGAGAGTGAAGAAATGAGTTGGTAGCCTATGTGGAAAAGTAGGACAGAGAAAGTTCAAGATTCTCGGATTTATCTGTATCCAATTAGATGTCCCCACTGTAAGTAAGTCTCAGGATCCCACCCCACCTTCCCATTCAATGCCCAAAGCTTTATATTAGAGACTTGGTGAGGCTTTAAGTTCAACGGACTAGGTCATTCTGAAGCTCACACAACTACCGTTTGCGTTGGATTTCCAGCGGTGTTAGCCCTGTGTTTACAAGAAATATAAAACTTTATTAGGGCTTCCGTAGAAGCGCTCCGGTTCTCTGAGTGTGACTGGAGCTGAGAGTTTAAAGACCCGAGCTTGTAATGTTCTCTCAGTAAGCATGTCGGCTCACTCAGAAGAAGCCACCGAATACCAACGTTCGTGTGGCCATTATTTGTACAATAATGATCAGCTGTGGCAGCCTTTTGACCTCCCAAGTCACTCACTCCAGTTGGACCCCATCAGTCAACCCCATCAGTGACAACATATGATTAACTATGGGGCGCCTGGGTGCCTTGGCCAGTTAAGTGTCCAACTTCGGCTCAGGTCATGATCACGGTTCGTGAGTTCGAGCCCCGCGTCGGGCTCTACGCTGACAGCTCGGAGCCTGGAGCCTGCTTCGGATTCAGTGTCTCCCTCTTTCACTGCCCCTCCCCTGCTCACACTCTGTCTCTCTCTCTCTCTCTCTAAAATAAATGTTAAAAAAGAAAAAGAAAAAAAAAGAAATAAAAAGAAAAAACTAAAGAAAAAGAAAAGAATCTGCTTCCTGTTGTTAATACTGGTGTCAGTCAAGCTATACTCAGGAGACAGAAATCACATCAGTGATTGTAACAGAGATGATTCCATATAAATAAATGTTATTTAGGTACAAAGGATTGGTAACTAGGTAACTGAAAGGCAAAAAGAGAACCCTAGGGTATCATGGCAATAGTGTCTATGGAGAACAGCTATTTACTGCCCCTGGGACAGGAAAGACAAAGGAGAAAGTTTAGAATTATTGAAACTGAAGGGCGCCTGGGTGGCTCGCTTGGTTAAGCACCTATGTCCGCTCAGGTCATGATCTCCAGGTTCATGGGATCGAGCCCCACGTCGGGCTCCACGCTGACGACACAGAGCCTGCTTGGGATCTTTCTCTCCCTCTCTCCCTCTCTCTCTCTGCTCCCTGCCTCCCACTCATACACATGTGCTCTCTCTCTCAAAAAAAAAAATATATATATATTGAAACTGAAGGCTTGGATGAGGGGTCCACAGGCAATGAGGCTCAGATAATGAGGAGGGGGCTCTGCTCTGCTGGTTCACGCATGTCCGAGTTCAGAGGACCACTCGGGAGCGAGACCTTTTCCGGAAGCATAGTGGCGAAACGGTGCCGACATCTCCGAGGGTGTCCAAGATTTGGAAAACCTGCAAACTCTGCTCAGCAGCTCCTCCAGGAAGGAACTGCCTCAGCGCCGCTGGGTAATGCCGATGCTGATGGGAACAAGAAACTGACAGGAAAGGAGCAGAGGGCAAACCGGAAGGAGCCAGGTCCCTTCGGCTTCCTCCAGGTCTCCACAGTCTCTTTGGTGCCCCCTGTTGGCAGAGCCCAACACAGCTCGTGGGCAAAGCGGAAGTGTGGTTTGCAGAGTTGCGATCCCAGATTCGCAAAGCCCGGAACTGGGAATGGAGTTGAAGCCAAGAGATAATAGCTTGGTAATTGGCAAATTTAGCAATATCGCTTGCCAAGGACCGGTGACTATGAGTAATCCATTTCCGTATCCCTAAGGCCCAAATATGCTTTTAAAGGAGTACTTGAATGCATGAAGGACTAATTGTGTTCCTGGATAGCTAGTCTGAATGTTTTGCTTATGTTCTTTCCAAATTATGTCATGGATGTTTAAAGCAAATTCAATCAAAATTCCAATGAGATTATCTGTCAAAGCATTTGACCCAATTATTCTAAAGGTCTTCTGAAGACATGGATGAGAGAAGCAAAGACTTTATTTACTTCATTTTTTTTTTTGGATACTAAATTATAACCATTTATTTTTTTAGATGTTTATTTATTTTTGAGAGAGAGAGAGAGAGAGAGAGAGAGAGAGAGTGGGGGAGGGGCAGAGGGAGAGGGGGAGACACAGAATCCGAAGCAGGCCCCAGGCTCTGAGCTGTCAACACAGAGCCCGACGCGGGTCTCAAACTCAGAACGGCGAGATCATGACCTGAGCTGAAGTATGATGCTTAACTGACGGAGCCACCCAGGCGCCCCTAAACCGTTACTATTTAAATATCCACAGGGTATCTTATTTTTGCAAAGATAGGGTCTAAAAAATCATAAAACTGAAAAAAAAAACCATAAAACCAAATAGATTAATAATATAACACACATCAAAATTAGATTAAAAATGTAGGTCCTGGCTCTCATTTGCCACGTCCTGCGGTTAAAGATGTCTCACTTTGCATATCACCAAGTACTCCAGCATTTATAAGCACAGGTGTTATCAAAAAGTTCTCTCTCTGGGCACCTGGGTGGCTCAGTCGGTGAAGCGTCCGACTTCAGCTCAGGTCACGATCTCGCGGTCCGTGGGTTCGAGCCCCGCGTCGGGCTCTGGGCTGACGGCTCAGAGCCTGGAGCCTGTTTCAGATTCTGTGTCTCCCTCTCTCTGCCCCTCCCCCGTCCATGCTCTGTCTCTCTCTGTCTCAAAAATAAATCAACGTTAAAAAAATTAAAAAAAAAAAGTTCTCTCTCTGATTTTGGCAAAGAGAAACCATCCAAATTTTGTTCTTTATATTACCAACACAATTTAAGTATATCAGTTGGGCACGTGGCCTTACTATTTTTCCTACTGTAAGCAAGTTCTAGTTTTCCCAAGTCTTTCCCTGGACTATTCTGGAAATAAAATAAATCATCATCTACTTCAAGCACTCAAATTAGAATGTTAATCTGTGGTTCAAATTATCCTCACAAATGTGTATACCAGGTTGGTATGCTCACATATATCCTTTCCAATTTTAGGCTACGCAAAATACATGCACTTAGAGCTGTATTAATGTATTAAAGCAAAAGACAGCGCCTTTTATGATCAAGAGAAACCTTGGTCCTTCCATGTAGTGTCTGATCGAGAAAACATTGATTTTGATACGCTATCTTATTTCACTCAAATACCGGTCTGATCACACATGGTCCCAAAACACTCAAATAACAAGCCAAATACAGACAGATGTTAAAGACTGGTCTTCAGGGGCGCCTGGGTGGCGCAGTCGGTTAAGCGTCCGACTTCAGCCAGGTCACGATCTCGCGGTCCGTGAGTTCGAGCCCCGCGTCAGGCTCTGGGCTGATGGCTCAGAGCCTGGAGCCTGTTTCCGATTCTGTGTCTCCCTCTCTCTCTGACCCTCCCCCGTTCATGCTCTGTCTCTCTCTGTCCCTAAAATAAAAAATAAAAAATAAAAAATAAAAAAAAAAGACTGGTCTTCAAACATCATAGCCAATGACGCCACACTTGCCTATGATCTCACCGACATAAAACCACATCCACACCTCAGTGGCCACCAAATCATTCAGCAGAGCTTCCTTAACTGTAAGTTGTTTCAAGATAAGTGTCTGACTCTTAATTTCAGCTCAGGTCGTGATCACAGGGTCCTGGGATTGAGCCTTGGGTAGGGCTCTGCCCCAAGTGTAAAGCCTGCTTAAGATTCTCTCTCTCTCCCTCTGCCCTTCTCTCTTGCTTGCGCACTCTCTAAAAATGAAAGATAGGGGGGCGCCGGGGTGGCTCAGTCAGTTAAGCATTTGACTCTTGGACTCTTGGTTTCCGCTCAGGTCATGGTCTCATGGTTTATGAGTTGTGGCCCTGCATCGTATTCTGAGATGCCAGTGTGGAGCCTGCTTGGGATTCTCTCTTTCCTTTTCTCTCTGCCCCTCCACCCTCAAAATAAATAAACATTTGAAAAAATAAAAAATAAAAAAACTTCATAAATAATATTTGACAAACATGTTATCATAAAGCGATCAAGAATAGTGACATTATTCAAAATATTATTTTGAGGTTTGGAAGGTTGTTTTCCTCCCTTGACATCAAATAGATCATATTTTTCCACACCAGTTAATTCTCTGATTCTCTGTCACCAACTATGTGTTCAACAAGTCAGTTCAATTTTGACGTTAACTGTTCAGTGATAACCCAGACCCCACAGATTTAAGGTTCCCTACAGTTCCACAACACTGCCCTGCTTCAGACACTGGCTGCAAATAGGGTGCCCAGGTTACACACATTTTTGCCCAGCCAACTACAAATTCAGGAGTTCCCATGACCCCTGCACTCTCGGGTAAAATAATTTAGGAGAACAACTCACAAAACTCAGGAAAGGACTTTAGTTACGATTACTGGTTTATTATAAAGGATACAACTCAGGAACTACCAGATGGATGAGAGGCATAGGGCAAAGTATGGGGAAGAGGTTTGAAGCTTCCCTGCCCTCTAAAGGCGCACCACCCTCCTGGCACCTCGATGTTTTTGCCAACTCGGAAAATCTCCGAACCATGTTGTTTAGGGCTTTTTATGGAGATTTCATTACATGGGCATGACTGATTAAATCAGTGGCCATTGGTGACTGAACTCTTATATCCAGCCCCTCTCCTGTCCCCAGAGGTCTGGGGGTACGGGTGAAGGTCCCAACAATCTAAGCATGGCTTAGTCCTTCTGGAGACCAGCCCCCCTCTGGAAAGTACCCCGATGCCCCTCAGCCAAGAGCTCTCTCATTAACATGCCCCAAACACTTTTATCAGCTGGGAGATTCCAAGTGATCTTCTTTTTAAAGGAATTTTTAGAAGCTCTGTGCCAATGAAGGGGATCAGAATAGGACACCCCAAAATATACCACTTTGACATAAGGATGATTTTGAGCTGGTGGCAAATGAGAATCAACTGATACAGAAAGAAGACTTCTTGGAGCTATTTTATTTGACCAAAGGCACAAATTTCTGAGAGATGAGGGACTTCTGTAAATCCCCTCCCCAGGGAGCTTAACGGTCACGGGGGAGATGGGAAGTTGGCTCCCAGATGGGACTGCAAACCCATGTTTCTAAGACAATCCTTATCTTTCATTCGTTCCCTGCATATATTTCCTGGTTGCATTCCCACAGCTGACCACCCCTTGCCTAAAACCCTTTATCCTTTGTCTCACTGAACATAAGCGCTTTGAGGAAAAAGGGTTTTTCCCCCCTCTTCTCCTACCCTAGGAATCAAGGGCAAAGACCAACCATTTTTTATTATACTACCGGGTTTTGGGTTCAAGTGTACAACCACAGGGAGAACGTAAGGGACACAGAGGGACACAGGGAGAATGGGAACATAAAGGCAGAGATGGGGGGCGGGGTCCCTGGGTGGCTCAGTCGGGTAAGTGTCTGACTTTGGCTCAGGTCATGATCCTACAGTTCATGAGTTCAAGCCTGCATCACGCTCTGTGCCTGGACCCTGCTTCGGATTCTGTGTCTTCCTCTCTCTCTCTGCCCCTCCCCCAGTCACACTCTGTCTCTTTCTCTCTCTCAAAAATAAACAAAACATTAAAAATTAGGGGCACCTGGGTGGCTCAGTTGGTTAAGCGTCCGACTTTGGCTCAGGTCATGAGCTCGTGGTCTGTGGGTTTGAGCCCCTCATCTGGCTCTGAGCTGTCTGGACCCTGCTTCGGATTCTGTCTCCCTCTCTCTCTGCCCCTTCCCCTCCTTGCACTCTGTCTCTCAAAGAAAAAAAAATTTTTTTAATGTTTTTTAAAAATAAAAAATTTTTACACTGCTATCTTTATCAACAATAGCCAAAGTATGGAAAGAGCCCAAATGTCCATCAATGGATGAATGGTGTGTATATATATATATATATATATATATATATACACACATACAGTGGAGTATTCCTCAGCAATCAAAAAGAATGAAATCTTGCCATTTGCAACTACGTGGATGGAACTGGAGGGTATTATGCTAAGTGAAATTAGTCAGAGAAAGACAAATATCATATGACTTCATTCATATGAGGACCTTAAGACACAGAACAGATGAACACAAGGGAAGGGAAGCAGAAAATAATATAAAAACAGGGAGGGGGACAAAACAGAAGAGACTCTTAAATATGGAGAACAAACAGGGTTGCTGGAGGTATTGTGCGAGGGGGGATGGGCTAAATGGGGAAGGGGCACTAAGGAATCTACTGAAATAATCGTTGCACTAGATGCTAACTTGGATGTAAATTAAAAAATAAAGTTAAATTAAAATAAGTAAATAAGTAAATAAATAAAACACTAAAATAATTAAAATACAAACTAAAAGAAAAAATCATTAAAACTATATTTAAAAAGGGTAGAGATCAAGGGGCCCTGGGCGGCTCAGCCAGTTAAGCGTCCGACTCTTGATTTCAGCTCAGGTCATGATCTCGTGGTTTGGGGATCGAGCCCCATGTCAGGCTCTGTGCTGACGGCGCGGAGCCTGCTTGGGGTTCTCTCTCTCACTCTCTCTGCCCCTCTCCCACTTGCTCTCTCTTTCAAAACAAATAAGCAAACTTACCAAAAAAAAAAAAAAAGGTAGAGATCGGGGTGATGCTTCTACAAGACAAGGAACACCAAAGATCGCCAGCAGACCACTAGAAGCTGGGAGAGAGGCTGGGAACAGATTTATCCTCACAGCCTCAGAAGGAACCAATCCTGTGGACACTCTGATCTCAGACTCCTTGCCTCTCCACCTGTGAAGCAATCAATGTCTGCTGTTTAAGCCACCCCACGTGTGACACTTTGTCACAAGAGCCCAGAACACTAATACACTCCCTCACCACGGAAAGTAACCCCTTGTGGCAACATTTACCTATTAGTCAAAATTTAACTGAAGCTAACAGAAGCTGCTTTCCTTGTTTTAAGCAGGAAGGAATTTTTTTAATTAAAAAAATTGTAAATTTATTTTTGAGAGACAGAGAGACCGACAGACAGAGCGCAAGTGGGGGAGGGGCAGAGAGAGAGGGAGACACAGAATCCGAAGCAGGCTCCGGGCTCCCAGCTGTCAGCACAGAGCCCCGAGGTGGGGCTGGAACTCACAAACCATGACACCATGACCTGAGCTGAGGTGTTGGAGGCTTCACTGACTGCGCCACCCAGGCACCCAAGCAGGAAGGATTTAATATAAGGGAATAAACATGAAAAGTGTCAGGAAGGGTTGGTGGAGTGGGCCCTGGGCTATACCTCCAGGAATATCTTTCAGGAGGACACTGTTGAAGCATCCACTCCTGGGGGGAGGGGGGCACTGGGACCCCCTACTCTCCTGGAGGTGGAAACTAGGGAGCAGGTCCTGACAGGAAGGCACAAACTGAGCTGCTATGGTAGTCTGTCTCATCAGAGCCCCGATGAGCCATAGATCCCAGCTGTCACACCCTGGGTAGGCATAAGTCCCTTCAATCGGGTCTCGTGACTTGCATTCTCCAATAGGACAAGGTGGAAGTGATGCTGTGCCTGCTCTAGATTGAGTTCAAGAAGGGGCGCCTGGGTGGCTCAGTCGGTTTAAGTGTCCGACTCTTGATTTCGGCTCACGTCACGATCTCTCGGTTCAGGGGTTCGACCCCCATGTGGGGCTCCATGCTGACAGCTCAGAGCCTGGAACCTGCTTCGGATTCCGTGTCTCCCTCTCTCTCCACCCCTCCCCCACTCTCACTCTGTCTCTCTCTCTCTCTCTCGTTCAACAATAAATAAACATTAAAATATACATAGCATGAACGTTATCATTTTAACCATCTCTAAGTATACGATTTAGTGGTATTAATTACACTCACAATGCTGTGTAACCATCACAACAATCCATTTCCAGAACTTTTCATTATGCCAAACAGAAACTCTGTGCCTATGAAACAAAACTGCCACATTCCTCATTCCTCCCTCCTCCCAGCTCCTGGCAACCACCAAGAACATCTTTTCATGTGTTTATTGGCCATTTGTATGTCTTCTCTGGAGAAACATCTATTCAAGTCCTTGGCTCATTTGTGAACAAGGTCATTTGTTTTTTGTTCTTATGGAATTGTAGGAGTTCTCAATATTAACTCATTATTGGATCTATGACATGCAAATGTATCCTTCCAGTTTGTGGGTTGTTTTTTCACACTGTTGACTGTATCCTTTGATGCACAGAAAGTTTTTTTTTAACTACTTATTTTATTTAATTTATATTTATCTTCTCTATTTTTAATTTCGTGGCCTGTGCTTTTGCTATCATACCCAAGAAGTTGTTGCCAAACCCAACGTCGTGAAGCTTTTGCCCTGTGTTTTAAGAGTTTTAATGGGGGCGCCTGGCTGGCTCAGCTGGTGGAGCATGCAACTCTTGATCTTGGGGTCATGAGTTCGAGCCCACACTGGGGGTGGAGATCACTTAAATAAGTAAATCTTAAAAAAAAAAAAAGAGTTTTAATAGTTTTGCCTCTTACGTTTCGGTCTTTCATCCATTTCAAGTTAATTTTTGCACACGGGGTAAGGTAAGGGTCCAATTTTGTCTTTTGCATGTGGATACCCATTTTTCCCAACACCATTTGTTGAAAACACTGTCCTTTCCTTACTGGGTGGTCTTGCCACAAACATCATTTGACTACAGGGAGGGTTTATTTCTGGCCAGTACTTTGATTACCGTAGCTTTGTAATCACTTTTGACCTTAAGAAGTGTGAGATATCCAACACTGTTCTTGTTCAAGGTTGTTTTGGTTTTCCAAAGTAGAATAGAGTTTTTCTATTTCTGCAAATAATGCCATTGGGATTGCACTGAATCAGCAGAACGTTCTGCACGGTATTGACGTCTTAACAACATTGTCTTCCAACCCAGATACACGGATGTTGACAACTTTTCTTTTTTTTAAGTTTATTTATTTTGAGAGAGAGAGCGCCCGCACATGCATGGGGGGTTGTGGGGGGAGGGGCGGAGGGACAAGGAGAGACAGAATCCCAAGCGGGCTCCTCGCTGCCCGGGGCAGAGCCTGATGCAGGGCTCCATCCCACGAACCGTTGAGATCACGACCTGAGCTGAGATCAAGACTCGGACGCTTCACTGATCGAGCCACCCAGGTGCCCGGATGTTGACAGCTCTTAATTACATATGTGGCTCACAGTCCTGGCTTAAATATTCCTCAAAAACACCATCTGAGCTCCCTCTACCAATAATATCACATTAATCAAACTAGATGAGCAAGAACCAGCAGGTATTGCTGGAGTTATTGATGAGACACGTGCCCTCCAGAGAGTGGGAAATAAACCCTACAACGCGTCAGGGACCTGCCGCACCAGTGAAAGTTTTAGGAGTCCGGTAGCCTGGGGCATGGGGAGTGGTACCTCATCAAAAGTAAAGAATAAGGGGGGAGGGGGGGAGCCTGGGTGGCTCAGCCGGTTGGGCGTCCGACTTCAGCTCAGGTCATGATCTCACAGTTTGTGGGATCAAGCTCGGTGTCGGGCTCAGCACTGAGAGTGCGGAACCTGCTTGGGATTCTCTGTCTCCCTTTCTCTCTGCCCCTCCCCTGCTTGTGCACGCTCGCTCGCTCTCTTCTCTCAAAACAAATAAATAAACATTAAAAAAAAAGAAATTTGAAGCATATAAAAAGTAAAATAATATGATGAAGGCCCCAGCCCAGTGACCTTCCCCTAGCTTTACCACTTCTCAACCTGTGCCCCCTATCTTCCTTCACCCAGGCGCCTGTGGTGGGGAGAACGAGGGTTTCCCCAAAGATGTCCATGTCCTAATCCCTGGAACCTGCGAATGTGTTTCTGCTACATGGCAAAGGGGAATTAGGTTGCAGAAGGAATTAAGGTTTCCCCGACAGTTGGTTCTAAGATAGGGAGCTACCCCTGGATTTTCCACGTGGTCCCACAACAACCGCCAGGGTCCTTAACAACTGAAAGATGATGGCCGGAGTCCGTCACAGGAAGATGTGACTAGAAAAGAAAAACACAGAGGATGCATCAGCGCTGGCCATGAAGAGGGAAGAAGAATCCAGGAACCTAGGAGTGTAGGAGGCTTTTAGAGGCTTCTTAGAGAAGGGCAATGATGTGGATTCGCCCTGAGAGACTCCAGGAAGGAACTCAACCCTGCCAACGCCTTGATTTCAGCCCAGTGAGACCCACGATGGTCTTCTGGCCTCCAGAATGTCAGATAATAAGGTAGTGTTATTTAAGGTGCTGTTTTTGTGGCAACTTGTGATAGCCACAAAAGACACTGATACAATGTCTCTCTCCACCAGACCACTGGGAGGCTTATCCATATGGCATTGTTTTGTTCATAAAGACTTCAGTGTGCATTTCCTTAAAGACAAGCGTTCTCTTTTAACAGGACCACAATGCCATTGTTACACGTAAAGAATTAACATAATTTCTCCGGGCGCCTGGGAGGCTCAGTCGATTAAGCGTCCTACCTCAACTCAGGTCATGATCTCACAACTCGTGAGGTGGAGCCCCAAGTCGGGCTCTGCGCTGACAGCTCCGAGCCTGGATCCTGCTTCAGATTCTGTGTCTCCCTCTCTCTCTGTTTCTCCCCTGCTCGCACTTGTCTCTCTCTCTCAAAAATAAATACAAAATTAAAAAAAAAAAAAAATACCCAAAGATGGAACTTTGGGGCGCCTGGGTGGCTCAGTTGGTTGAGCGACCAGCTCTTGATTTTGGCTCAGGTCATGATCCCAGGGGCGTGGGTTCGAGCCCGCACTCAGGGTGGAGCCTGCTTAAGAGTCTCTCTCTCCCTCTGCCCCTCTCCCCTGCTTATGAGGTCTCTCTCAAAAAAAAAAAAAAAAAAAAAAAGAAAGAAAGAAAGAAAGAAAAAGAAAAAAAAGATGGAACTTTAAAAACAATTACATATATTTTTTGCCATTTAACAAATGCTTGTTGAATGCCTACGTGAACGAATTCCTCTTTGACAATATTTATGCTCGTCTCGCGATTCTCCGATCCACGCTTGTTAGCCTTGTCACGAGAACCCCTTAGCACGCACTTCCAATAACTTGTAAAATGGTCATTTTACCTTTGCGAAGAGCTGACAAGGAGGCGGAAGTGGAGCGGAAGAAGCGCACCCTCTTCAAGTTCAAGTTCGCCTGCATTGGCGTGGACCTCCATCACTGGGGGGGGGGGGGGGGGGGGGGGGGGGGGGG
>NW_026057588.1:7600611-7601036 GCF_023721935.1 Panthera uncia
GGGGGCAGGGGGGAGACGTGACCAGAGCAGCGGAGGCAGCAGCACAGCGCCCGGCAGCGGCTAAACCGGAGTCTGCGCAGGAAGCCGCACTCCCTGCTAGGGCGCCTGCGCAAGGCCCAGAGGGAGGCTCGCACCTGGAGACGCCCCAGGTGGTTTAGGAGCACCTGCGGGACACGATCGTCCTGCCGGGACACGATCGTCCTGCCGGGGATGGTAGGCAGCACGGGGGGTGTCTGCAGGGGCAAGGCCTTCAACCAGCTGGAGATCATGCCCGAGATGACTGGCCACTAGCTGGGCGAGCTCCCCATCACCTACAAGCCTCCATGGCACCATCCGGGCGCCCATTCAAGCCGCTTCGTGCCTGTTCCGCCGATAAAGACACAGATCTCTCAAAAAAAAAAAAAAAAAAAAAAAAAAAAAAAAAA